>NC_045430.1:78477768-78796935 GCF_902635505.1 Sarcophilus harrisii
GAGCTGAGAAAGAGATTAAAGGAATAAGAATAGGCAATAGGAAAGTAAATTATCACCTTTGCCAATGACATGATGGTATACTTGAGAACCCCAGAGATTCTCAAAAAGTTATTAGAAATAATCCACAACTTAGCAAAGTTGTTGGTTATAAATAAACCCACATAAGTCATCAGCATTCTTATATATCACTAACAAAATCCAACAGTCAGAGTTACAAAGAGAAATTCCATTTAAAGTAACTACTGATAATATAAAATATTTAGGAATCTATCTGCCAAGGGAAAATCAGAAACTTTATGAGCAAAATTACAGACCACTTTTCACACAAATTAAGTCTGATCTAACCAATTGGAAAAATATTAAATGCTCTTGGATAGGGCGAGCAAATATAATAAAGATGACAATATTAACTAAACTAATCTATTTATTTATCGCTATACCAATCAGACTCCCAAAAAACTATTTTAATGACGTAGAAAAAATAACAACAAAGTTCATATGGAAAAACAAAAGGTCAAGAATTTCAAGGAATTAATGAAAAAAAAATCAAATGAAGGTGGTTAGCTGTACAGATCTAAAATTATATTATAGAGCAGCAGTTACCAAAACTATTTGTTATTGGCTAAGGAATAGATTAGTTGATCAGTGGAATAGATTAGGTTCAAGGGATAAAACAGTCAACAAATATAGCAACCTAGTCTTTGACAAACCCAAAGATCCCAGCTTTTGGGGTAATAACTTACTGTTTGATAAAAATTGCTGGGAAAATTGGAAACTAATATGGCAAAAACTAGGCATTGATCCATACTTAATGCCATACACCAAGAAAAGGTCAAAATTGGTTCATGACCTAGGCATAAAGAATGAAATTATTAATAAATTAGAGGAACATAGGATAGTTTACCTCTCAGACCTGTGGAAGGGGAAGGTCTTTCTGACCAAAGCAGAACTAGAGATCATTACTGATCACAAAATAGAAAATTTCAATTATACCAAACTGAAAAGTTTTTGTACAAACAAAACTAATGCAGACAAGATTAGAAGGGAAGTAATAAACTGGGAAAATATTTTTACAGTCAAAGGTTCTGATAAAGGCCTCATTTCCAAAATATATAGAGAATTAACTCTAATTTATAAAAAAATCGCCATTCTCCAATTGAAAATGGTCAAAGGATATGAACAGACAATTCTCAGATGAAGAAATGGAAACTATTTCTAGTCATATGAAAAGATGCTCCAAGTCATTATTAATCAGAGAAATGCAAATTAAGACAACTCTAAGATACCACTACACACCTGTCAGATTGGCTAAGATGACAGGAAAAAGTAATGATGATTGTTGGAGGGGATGGGAAAACTGGGACATTGATGCATTGTTGGTGGAGTTGGAACAAATCCAACCATTTTGGAGAGTTTGGAACTATGCTCAAAAAGTTATCAAACGCATACCCTTTGATCCAGCAGTGTTACTACTGGATTCTATCCCACAGAGATTATAAAGAAGGAAAGGGACCTGTATGTGCATGAATGTTTGAGCTTTTTGTAGTGGCTAAAACTGGACACTGAATGGATGTCCATCAGTTGGAGAATGGCTGAATAAATTATGGTATATGAATATTATGGAATATTCTGTTCTGTAGAAATGACCAACAGGATAATTTCAGAAAGGCCTGAGAGACTTAAGAACGATGCTGAGTGAAATGAGCAGGACCAGGAGATCATTATATACTTCAACAACAATACTATATGATGATCAGTTCTGATGGACGAGGCCATCCTCAGCAACGAGATCAACCAAATCATTTCTAATGGAGCAGTAATGAACTGAACTAGTTATGCCCAGAAAAAGAACTCTGGGAGATGACTAAAAACCATTACATTGAATTCCCAATCCCTATATTTATGCACACCTGCATTTTTGATTTCCTTCACAAGCTAATTTTACAATATTTCAGAGTCTGATTCTTTTTGTACAGCAAAATAACGTTTTGGTCAGGTATGCCTATTGTGTATCTAATTTATATTTTAATATATTTAACATCTACTGGTCATCCTGCCATCTAGGGGAGGGGGTGGGGGGGTAAGTGGTGAAAAATTGGAACAAGAGGTTTGGCAATTGTTAATGCTGTAAAGTTACCCATGTATATATCCTGTAAATAAAAGGCTATTAAATAAATAAAATTTAAAAAAAAAGAATACTAGGGAAAAAAAAAAAGATGCCAACAATAATTTAGTAGGTCATCAGAAAAGGGCTGTTATGACTTGGTGAGATCAGAGCATAGTTCAGTTTAGGACACACCTTAATCCTGGCTGCAGCAAATCAAGAACAGGGCTTGGAAATACAGGTTATTTCTAGAGCCTTCACTGCGTACATTTATTGGGATAAAACAATTTGTTTGAAGCAGATTACATGAGTTTCTTTGCTAGCACTGAGACTGGTCTTAGTTGCTGTGTTCATACACAGATCTGCATTGTAGTCCTGAATGACAGTCCCAGTGCAAGGAAGAGCACTAGCACATGGGTACTTGCAACCACAGTATAGCAAGGACCCGCTCTTCATATCATCAGGGAAAAAAAAGAATGCATATTGTGATACCACTGAATGTAACAATTTCTAATCTCATCTCTTCTTTATTACCTCAACAAATAGGTGCCAAAAACAAAGTGATGGGAAAAAATTCAAAAAGAGAGGAAAGTAATCCTTACAAGAAAATCCCATTGGGGATAAGAGGCAGAGCAAGATGACTGAGTAAAAGTAGAGACATGCCTGAAATTTCCTGAACCTCTATCTCCACAAACCAGAATAAAGGCCAAGAAAATGGGAAACACCTTTTCTTAGATCATACCATCTGGAAACATTTAAAAACTTACATATCTATGGAAGTACCTCTGAAAACAAATGCACAAAATCCCTGAAGCTCTAAAAGCAGAGTTCTATTTTAACAGAGTTAAAATCAAAAATTTTATATCAAAAGCTATAAAGAAAATTATGAATTAGTCTCATGGACATGGCTCTTTACAATAATGAGATGATTCAGATCAATTCCAATAATCTTGTGAGGAAGAGAGCCATTTACAGTCAGAGAGAGAACTTTGAGAACTGATTGTGGACCATAACATAGCATTTCCACACTTTTTGTTCATTTGCTTGCATTTTGTTTCCTTTCTCATTTTGGGGGGTTTGATTTGATTTTTCTTGCTCAGCAAAATAATTGTATAAATGTGTATGCATGTATTGGATTTACCATATATTTCTATCATGTATAACATATATTGCCATTTAGGAGAGGGAATGGAGTAAGGAAGGAAAATTGAATCAATAGGTTTTACAAAGGTTAATTTTTTTAAATTAAATAAAATAAATTGCTTTAATTTAAAAAGAAAAAAAAAGAAGTGGACATTTTCTGGAGATCTTCCCAATTATTTCTTGCTGGAAATTTATTACACTCCAAATATTTGTGGGTTCTTTCACTCAAAAACCATTTCAGAGTCTGTGTTTGCTGTTAATTTGAGGGACATGGGAATAGCTCAGAAAAAAAACAAAAAACAAACAAACAAACAAAACATGTCATCTCTCCACCATGTTGGCTCTGTCCCTTAAGTTATAATTTTTAAATCATTGTTTTGTTTTTATTTTCAGTGAATTTTCCTATTTGGTCACACTGTGACCTATTCACTTTCCCAAAACCACTTTTTTAAGGATTGTTTTTCCTTCAGTGAATTTATGAGTATAGATGGCTCTTTTCATCACAACAGCATTGGAACTGGTCTGAATCATCTCAGTGTTAAAGAGAACCATGTCCATCAGAATTAATCATTGTATATTTTTTTTTTTGTTGCCATGTACAATAACCTCCTGGTTCTGCTCATTTCATTTAGCATTAGTTCTTCTAAGTCTCTCCAGAACTTTTTGAAATCATGTGACTCATCATTTCTTTTTTGTTTTTTAAATAACTTTTTATTGACAGAACCCATGCTAGGGTAATTTTTTTTACAACATTATCGCTTGCACTCACTTCTCTTCCGATTTTTCCCCTCCCTCCCTTCATCCCCTCCTCCAGATGGCAAGCAGTCCTATACATGTTAAATAGGTTACAGTAGATCTTGGATACAATATATGTGTACAGAACTGAACAGTTCTCCTGTTGCTCAGGGAGAATTGGATTTAGAGGTATAAATAACCTGGGAAGAAGAACAAAAATGCAAGCAGTTTACATTCATTTCCTAGTGTTCTTTCTTTGGGTGTAGCTGCTTCTGTCCATCCTTGATCAATTGAAACTAAGTTAGATCTTCTCTTTGTTGAAGAATGGCTCATCATTTCTTAAAGAACAATAATAATCCATAACATTGATATACCATAATTTATTCAGACATTCTCCAACTGATGGACATCCTCTCAGTTTCTAGTTCCTTGCCACTACAAAGAAAACTGCCAATAACATTTTTGCACATGTGGGTGCATTTCCCTTTTTCAAGATCATTTTGAGATATAAGTCCAGTAGAAACATTGCTGGATCAAAGGGTATGCAAGTTTGATAACTCTTTGGTCATAGTTCCAAATTTTTCTCCAGAATGGTTGGATCCATTCACAATTCCACCAATAATGCATTAGTGTCCTAGTTTTCCTATGTTCCCTCCAATATTCATCATTATCTTTGCCTGTTAATGTAGTTAATCTCAGAGGTATATAGTGGTATGTTAGAGTAGTCTTAATTTGCATTTATCAGATCAATAGTGATTTAGATCATCTTTTCATATGACTAGAAATGGTTTCAATTTCTTCATCTAAAGTTGTTTGTTCATATCCTTTGACCATTTATCAGTTGGAAAATGGCTTGAACTCTTATAAATTTGAGTTAGTTTTCTATAGATTTTAGAAATGAGACTTTTATCAGAATCCTTAAGTGTAAAAATGTTTTTCCAATTTATTGCTTCTCTTCTAATCTTGTCTGCATTAGATTTGTTTGTTTAAAAAATACATTTTAAGTTAATATAATAAAAATTATCTATTTTGTGATCAATAATGATTTTCAGTTCTTTGGTCACAAATTCCTTCCTCCTCCACAGATCTGAGAGTTAAACAATCTATGTTTTTCTAATTTGCTTATAACATCATTCTTTACATGTAGATCATGAACCAATTTTGAGTTTATCTTGGTATATGGTATTGAGTGTGGGTCAATGCCTAGTTTCTGCCATAGTAGTTTCCAATTTTCCTAGAAGTTCATGTCAAATAGTGAGGTATTATCCCAAAAGCTGGGTCTTTGGGTTTGTCAAACACTAGATTGCTATAGTCATTGTCCTGTAAACCTAACGTATTCCACTAATCGACTATTCTATTTCTTAGCCAGCATCAAAGGTTTTGATGACTGCTGCTTTATAATATAGTTTTAGATCTGGCATAGCTAGGGCATATTCATTTGCATTTTTTCATTAATTTCCTTGAAATTGTTGATGTTTTGTTTTTCAGATAAACTTTGTTATTATTTCTTTTGGATCTGTAAAATAATTTCTAGGGAGTTTGATTGGTATGACACTAAATATGTAGATTAATTTATGTAGTATTGTAATTTTTATTATATTAGCTCAGCCTAATGATATCTTTCCAAGTGATTAGATCTGACTTATTTGTGTGGAAATGTTTTGTAATTGTGTTCATATAATTGCTCACTTTGCTTTGAAAGGTAGACTCCCAAATATTTTATATTATCAACAGTTATTTTAAATGGAATTTCTTTTTTTATTTCTTGCTGCTGAAATTTATTGGCAATATATAAAAATGCTGATGAGTTCTGTGGACTTACTTTGTATTCTGCAACTTTGCTGAAGTTGTGGATTGTTTCTAGTAGTTTTTTAGTTGATTTTATAGGATTCTCTAAGTATACAATTATATTGTCTGCAAAGAGTGATGATTTGGTGTCCTCATTACCTGTTCCAATTCCTTTAATCTTTTTTTTTTCTTTTCTTATTGCCAAAGCTAGAATTTATAATACAGTATTGAAGAGTAATGGTGATAGTGGGTAACCTTGTTTCAAACTTGATTTTATTGGAAATGTTTCTAGTTTGTCGCCAAGTAGTTGCTTGCTGCTAGTTTTAAATAGATGCTACTAATAATTTTAAGGAAAAGTCCATTTGTGAATAGAAATAATTTCAATTTCTTCATATGAAAATTGTCTGTTCATATATTTTGACCATTTTTCAGTTGGAGAATGACATGAATTCTTTCTGCATTTGATTGTTACGTTTTTATTCCTAGAGGTGAAGTTTAAAAAGACGCAAGCAGAAATAGACAGTAAAACTCTAACGGTGGGGGATTTTAAACTTGAACTCTCGGAACTAGATAAATCAAACCAATAAATAAATAAGAAAAAAATTAAGGAGGTAAATAGAATGTTAGAAAAGTTAAATATGATAAATCTTTGGAGAAATTGAATGGAGACAGGATTTTATATTTTTCTCTGTGGTTCATGGAATCTGTACAAAAATTGACCATGTATTAGGGAATAAAAACCTAACAATCAAATGCAGAAAGACAGAAATAATAAATGATTTTTTTCAGATCATGATGCAATAAAAATCACATGCAATAAAAAAGCCTGGGAAAAATAGACCAAACAGTAATTGGAAATTAAACGAAATAATCTAATCTTAAAGAATGAATGGGTGAAACAACCAATCACAGACACAATCAATAGCTTCATCCCAGAGAATGACAATAATGAAATGACAAACCAAAATTTGTGGGATGCAGCCAAAGTGGTTGTTATGGGAAAGTGTATGTCTTTAGATAGCTTACTTGCATAAAATAAAGAAAGAGATCAATGAATTGAGCTTATAACTAAAAAATCAAGAAAAAGAACAAATTAAAAACCCTCGATTAAATATTAAATTTGAAATTCTGAAAATAAAATAAAAGATGAGATTAATAAAATTGAAAGTAAGAATATTATTGAGTTAATAAATAAAACTAAGAGTTGGTTTTATGAAAAACAACAAAATAGATAAACCTTTAGTTAATTTGATTAGAAAAAGAAAAAAAGAAAATCAAATTGTTAGTCTCAAAAACTGAAAAGGGAGAACTTCCCATCCATGAAAAGGAAACTAGAGCAATAATTAGGAGTTATTTTGCCCAATTATGTGTCAATAAATGATGTTATAATCTAAGTGAAATGGAGCATTACTTACATAAATATGGATTGCCCAATTTAACAGATTAGAAAATAAATTATTTAAATAGTCCCAATTTAGAAAGAGAAGTAAAACAAGCTATTCATCATCTCTAAGAAAAAGTATCCAAGACCAGATGGATTTACATGTAAATTCTACCAAACATTTAAACAACAGTTAATTCCAATGCCATATAAACTATTTGAAAAATAGGGAAAGATTATGTCCTATGAAATAGCTTTGATGATACAAAAATGGTGCTAATACCTAAACCATGTAGGGTAAAATCAGAGAAAGAAAATTATAGATCAATTTCCCTAATGAATATTGATGTAAAAATCTTAAATAAAATATTAGCAAAGAGATTACAGAAAGTTGTCCCCAAGATAATACACCATGACCAAATAGGATCTCTACTAGGAATGCAAGGCTGATTCAGTAGTAGGAAACCTATTACCATAATTGACTATTTCAATAATCAAACTAACAAAAATCATATGATTATCTCAATAGATGCAGAAATAGCATTTGATAAAATCCAGCAGTCATTCCTATTTTTTGAGCCTCAAATTTCTTTTTTTATGTTAAACATGGTAGAAATATATGTTAAACCCAATATATGCAGACATATTTATACAACAGAGTTTCCAGTTTCTTGCCACTGCAAAAAAGGCATGCCTCAAATTTCACACTTTTATTGGACATAATCTATTTCACAGGATTTATTATGATAATTTATTATTGTTCAACTAGAAGTATGGCAGCATTGGCAGCACCCATTCCTACTAAAAACACTAGAGAGTATAGGAATAAATGGATTTTCTTTAAAATGATCAGTAGAATATATTTAAAACCGTCAGCAAGTATCATATGTAATGGGGACAAACTAGAATCATTGCTAATAAGATTAGGGGTGAAACAAGTTTGCCCACTATCACCATTATTATTTAATATTGTGTTAGAAATATTAGCTTTGGCAATAAAAGGAAAAAGAGATTAAAGGAATTAGAGTAGGTAATGAGGAAGCTAAATTAATCACTCTTTGCATATGATATGATGGTATTCTTAGAGAACTCTAGGGACAGAGCCAACTAAAAACCTATTAGAAATAATTCACAACTTTAGTAAAGTTGGAGATACAAAATAAATACATATAAATCATCAGCATTTTTGCATTATCAATGAAGGTCAATTTGCAAGAGATACAAGAAGAAATTCCATTCAAAATAACTGTCAATATTATAAAATATTTGGGAATCTATCTGCTAAGGAAAAGTTAGGAACTATATGAGCACAAGTACAAAATACTTTCCACAAAAATAAAGTCAGATCTAATCACCTGGAAAAATATTAAGTGCTCATGGATAGGCTGAGCAAATATAATAAAATATGACAATACTATTTTAATTAATCCACTTATCTAGTGCCATATCAATTGAACTCTTAAGAAATTGTTTTACAGATTTAGAAAAAAATAATAGCAAACTTCAGCTGGAAGAGCAAACAATCAAGAATTTCAAGAGAATTAATGAAAAAAAATGCCAATGAAGTTGGCTTACCTGTACCAAATCTAAAACTATATTATAAAGCAGTGGTCATCAAAACCATTTGGTACTGGCCAAGAAATAGACTAGTTGATCCATGGAATAGGTTAGGTTCACAGGACAAAATAGTCAATAACTACAGCAATCTAGTGTTTGACAAACCCAAAGACCCCAGCTTTTGGGATAAGAACTCACTATTTGACAAAAACTGCTGGGAAAATTGGAAACTAGCATGGAAGAAACTAGGCATTGACCCACATCTAACACTATATACTAAGGTAAGGTCAAAATGGATTAATGGTTTAGACATGTAGAGTGATATTATAAACAAATCAAAAGAACATAGGGTAGTTTATCTCTCAGATCTGTTGGAAAAGAAGGAATTTGTGACAAAAGAAATGGAACTCATAATTGAACACCAAATAGATAACTTTTATTATACTAAGTTAAAGTTTTTATACAGACAAAACTAATGCAGACAAGCTTAGAAGGGAAGTAATAAATTGGGAAAAACATTTTTACATTTAAGTTTTCTAATAAAGGCCTCATTTTTAAAATATATAGAGACTTGACTCAAATTTATGAGAATTCAAGCTATTCTCCAATTGATATTCAAAGATTATAAATAGACAATTTTCAGATGAAGAAATAAAAATCATTTCTAGTCATATGAAAAGATGCTCTAAATCACCATTGATTTACAGAGAAATACAATTTAAGACCACTCTGAGATACCATTATACACCTCTCAGATTAGCTAAGTTGACAGAAAAAGATAATAATGAATATTGGAGAGGATGTGGGAAAACTGGAACACTAAAATATTGTTGGTGGAATTTTGAATGGATCTAGCCATTCTGGAGAGCAATTTGGAACTATGCTCAAAAAAATCATTAAACTGTGCATACCTTTTGTTTGATTCAGCAGTATTTCTACTGGACTTATATCACAAAGAGATCTTAAATCAGGGAAAGAGACCCATGTGAAGATCGTGTATTTTTAAATCAGCAGAAGTCAGGAATTCAGGTTAGGGGAAAATCGTCAGTCTTTATTCTCAGGGAAGAAGGATTGGAGGTGGAAGAGAATCGGCGATAGCAATGTGTGCAGCTGAGTCAAGAAGCTAGCTCGACCAGCAGCCACACAACCAGCAGCTCAGAGTCTCGAACACAGGCCCAATCTCTCCCAGCTTCTCTTCCTGTCTCTCTCTCTGCCTCCACCCACCAAAATCGTCATTTCCTATACAACACATCAGGACTTGCACGGAGAGTGGGCAGGGACCATTCTTTATCCAATCATGTATATTAATAGAGTATAGCCCAATTACTATTTAGCCTCACTTACTTGGGACCTCAGTGCATCAACTCAAACCTCAGCCCATTACATCTCCCGCTTTCTTTTATTTTAGAACACAGGTGGTCATGCCATCCCTGACTCCTCAGGGAGGTCAGAGCCCCCAGGGGGAGGTGATCACAGCCTCCCTAACTTCTCAGGGAAGGAGGTGAAAGCACCGAAAAGGAGGTGATCACGCCCTACCTGACATCTCAGGAAGGAAGATGAAAAGCACCAAAGGGAAATGGGGGTTGCTAGCGGGTTTCTGGGCTGAAGGGTCTTATTATGCACAAACCCATCAGCATGGGAGATATTACACAAGCACATAGCAATAACGCAGAGGCTATTAGGGATATCCCTCCCCTCAGTCAGTACAGGCTCAATGTGGTGTAACAAACATGAATTGTACACGCAAGTAGCGGAATAGCAAACAATATAAATCAACATGGTATTGGAAAAGATCACCAGAAGTCCTAGGAGGAGGGTATGTAAACAACAGTCACACATACACCTTTTTCAGCAGCCAAGAGATAGTCCAAAACCAATCTATTGTCCATTGCTTCACATGTCAGGGAATCCAATGATCCCCTGAGTTTTTGAAGTCCTGCAAAAGTCTTTTTATGTGTTAGGGAATCCAATGATTCCAGCAGATTTTGAAGTGTTGTAACAAACAGTCTTATCATTTCTCAGAGAATCCAATGATTCCTGAGAGTTTTCAAGTCCTATGTCTCAGAGAATCCAATGATTCCTGAGGGTTTTCAAGGCCCATGTCTCAGAGAATCCAATGATTCCTGAGGGTTTTGAAGTCCAACAATTTTTGATGTCCATGAGTCAAACGCCATAACTGCCACGCTCTTTTAATGGTGAGCAAATCAGCAACAGAACCACCTGATATTCTTGGTCTTCCCTTTATTTCAAGGGTCTGCTCGTCCTCTGCGATGGACAAGGCGAATATGGCTCTGTTGGCACGCATCTGATCCCTTCTCCACCTGTAGAGATACAAGCAAACCCTCTCCCAAGCAGTTAGCCTATCTGGTCCTTTCCATTCACCACTTTCTGGTCTCTCCACATCACCTGGCGATTATCTAAAGATAGTGGAGCTGCTGCACTGGACACTGACCTTCCGGTGGGATTATAAAACCTAGTCTGCCGGAGCCAGTGCATCTTTGTCAAAATCAAGTTAATAGTATTTAGAAATTTCTAAGGTTACTGTTGCCTTCTTTTGTTTTTGAGGAGCGTCTTAATATTCTGTTTCTCCTCTCCACTATTGCTCGTCTTTGAGGATTAAAAGGTATGCCTGTGGTGTGTAAAATCTTATACTGTGCACAAAAGTGTGCAAATGTTTTGAAGTATAAGCAGGACCATTGTCTGTTTTTATTGCTTGTGGACACCCATAATGGCAAATGCTTGTATGAGGAATTCAGTGACCACTGGGCTGTCTCTTTTGCTGCTGCATTGCAAAAATGAATCCGGAAAAGGTGTCTACCCCAACATGGATGAAAGACAGATGACCAAAAGATTTATAATGGGTCACATGCATTTGCCAGATTTCATTGGGTCTCAAACCACGAGGGTTCTTCCCTGGAGGCAGTGTAGGAGCATGGAAAGGAAGGCAAGCTGTACAGGCTTTTACTATGCTCTGGCTTCTCTTGTTATTCCAAATTGTAAACGTAAGGCTCGAGCAGCCTGATGATATTTAGAATGAGATGCCTGAGCTTCTTGGAACAAAGGGTATTGACTCAACATAGTTAGAAGGCTATCTGCCTTTTGAATTGCTATCAAATATGGGACCTGAAGTCCACTATGAGAATGGACATGTAATATAGATCTTACCTGGATGTTTTCTCACTTGCTCTTGAAGTTTCTTAAAGAGCTGATATATATTAGAGGCTGCAAATTTATTTGGGCTGTGGTACTTTTATCACCTACTGAATAGGCAAAATCAGATATTATATTTATGGCTCCTGGATAATAAGTAAGGGCTAGAATGATCGCGTACAATTCATTCCGCTTAGTGGACTGAAAAGGAGTTCTGACTACTCTCTTTATAGTTAGATCATGAGAGTACACAGCACAAATATTATGTTTGGATGCATCCGTGAAGATAGTTGGTCCTTTAAGAGGAACTTTAGAAACTTTTTCTTCAAGAATCCATCGCCAATTATGTATGTAGTCTGGTTATCTTTAATGGAGACCCATGTAAAAATTTGGAGCCATGGCTAATAAAATTGCTACTGGATGGTCTCACAACACACATTAATTTGTGTATTGTTATAAAAGGTGTATATCTTGTCAGGTCTTGTCCCAGATAATTGTACTGCTCGCTTAGTGGCCTTTAATAAAATTCTAGCCACAAGCACTGGTAGGGTGTAAGGCTTTGTTCTGGTTGTGCCGGAGGTTCACCACTCTATCACACTGTGTCCTTGATGAAGGACTGCTGTGGTGCTCTGTGTGGCAAAACTGATATCTCCAAGGGTTTTTGAGTGAGTCTTTCAACCACATTGGATAAAGCCAGTTCAACTTCTCTCAAAGCCTTTTGAGCTTCTTTTGTAAGCTGGGGTGGTGAATTTAAAGCACTGTCTCCCCTTAAAATGTCATATAATGACTGTAACTGATAGGTAGTCAAACCTAACACTGGTCGCATCCATTGGATATGTCCTATCAATTTCTGAAAATCATTCAATGTGTTTAGCTTTTCTGTTCTTATGAGAGTTTTTGAATTGTAAGCAATTCTTAGGTATACTTCATATCCTAAATATTGAAAAGGAGCATGTCTGAATTTTTCTGTGCTATGTATAATTTGTAATTCCTTAGTGTTTCTATGGTCTTTTGTAGACATGTTTAACATTTGTTTTCCTCAGGTGCACATCCCAAAATGTCATCCATGTAATGTAATAGCATAACTTTTGGGAATGCTTTTCTTACTGGAGCAAGAGCAGCAGAACATACATTTGGGCAAATATAGTAGGGCTGTTTTTCATTCCTCGTGGCAAACTGTCCATTCACATCTTTTATAAGGCTCAGCGTTAACGCTGGCACTGGAAATGCAAATCTTTTCATATCCTCCTTATCCAGAGGGATAGAATAGAAACAATCTCAATTATCTATGACCCAAAGAGGCCATTCTCTAGGCAACTGAGTAGGAGATGGAAGTCCAGGCTGAAGAGTTCCCATAGTTTCCATCTGTTATTCACTTTTCTTAAATCTGTTAACATCCTCCATTTTCCAGATTTCTTTTTCACAAAAACACTGGGGAATTCTAAGGACTTAGAGAAGGTTTTAAGTGTCTCTTTGGTCAAGCTGCTTGTACTTATATCTATTAAGGCCTGAATTTTATCTTTACTTAAGGGCTACTGCTCTATCCACACTGGTGTATCAGTTTTTCATTGATAGGAACAGGTGAAAGTGTTGGCAAGCTCTTCAAAGCAGCCCTGCTTTAAAACTGAAGTACTATTTTAACCTTAATTGTTGTAAAACGTCTTCTTCCCTACAGATTGATGGGGATTTTTTCAACTATAAAAGGAGTAAAACTCCTGTTTTGCTCTTTCAAAAGTCCATCTCATAGGGGCAGTACTAACTTCAGCTGCTATTGATCTCCTACACAGACATGTAGGTGTCTGCTTTAATTTTGCTAGTGACTGGGCCAGTTGGCATCTAATGACAGTCTGATTCTGACCATTGTTCACCAATCTCTTTCCAATGGAAGGCTATTTATATAGATATGAGTATAGGTCTTGAGTAGTTACAGCTGCTGTCCAGTATATTGCTGATTTTGTGATCTGAAATCAGAATCTGGGTGACTATACCAAGCTGCTTATTAGGATTCTGTATGAGTAAACCTGATGCTACTATTTCTCCTGGGTGATAAGTTACACATTGTCTGCCTGTATTGGTGATCTGGGATATGATCTACATCATTCCCAGTTTCCTACATCAGTGTGTGGATGGACACTGTTTTGTACATACTTCTCAGGAGGTAAAATGGTCAAGCCTACTGTGCCTGGAGGCAAGGGATTCCATAGGCTGGAGAGGAACAGATTTCACCTCTCCAGGGGTACTCTCAGTTGTCTCAGCTGCATACAACCTCTATTCTCCTTAATTGTAATCCCTTTCTCCATCAGGTTGCTTCCTGGCTGATTGGTCATATTGGGGTATTGGCCGTCTAGGTACTCTCTGGGTGCACCATTGGCTGCCATCATGCCCAAGTGTTTTTTGCTCAGTCTGGGCTGGGCCCTCATCCTGTTTCCCTGAACCTGTCTAGCATTCTGAGGCCCAATGGAAGCCTTCTGTTGCATTTTGACATGGTCTGGGTCTTGTTCTTCTACCCTGTTTTCTCACTCTACCTCTATACCAACATTGAGCTTTTAAATGCCCTACTTTACCACACTGAAAGCATTGACGTGTCTCTCTAGAAGTCCCTTGCCCGAAGGGACACTGTTACCCATGTTGGGATCTTGGAAGTCTGTATCATAGTCTGACTATAAAGGCATTTGTGCCTACTGTGGACAGCGTCTTATGAACTCTCTAAAGGAGCATCTCTGTGCAGTCCTAGTATAATCCTTCTGCACACCTCATTAGCATTTTCTTAGAAGTTGCCTAATTAAAACATCTGTTGATGAATTTTCCCATTAGTTCTTGTGATAGCAGTCTGCAAACGTCCACAAAGTCAGCAAAGGGTTTATTCTGGCCCTTGTGTTATTTTTGTGAAGGCCTCACTTTGTCATTTTTATTGTGAATTGAAGTCTATGTTTTGATAGCATTAGGACAATTTGCCATATGCTGCTACTGAATAATTAATCTGTGCTGTGATGTCTGCATAGGGCCCTATACCTGTTAGTGGGTCATAGGTGATCGCAGCATGAACAGCATTTTGACTATTTTGTTGGGCTTGTATCCTACAGAGCTCACTATATTCAGAAAGCCACATGTAATTTTGTCCAGGTTCTAGGCATACCCTTGCTATAGATTTCCAGTCATTAGTAGTCAAGATTTCAAAAGCCAAATTCTGTAATAGCATCTTAACATAAGCTGATGTAGCCCCATAAAGAGTGCAAGCCTTTTTCAGGTCTTTGATGATTTCTATGTTAAAAGGGGCATATCTTTGACTTTCTTGACCAGAGGCATTAAACTGGGAAATTACAGGAAAGATATGTAGAGGGAGCTCCCTGATATCCACACCCTTTTCTTTGGCCTTCTTTAAGCCGTCTTGTCTTGTAATCTACTCATAATTGGATACTGGGAGGGAGGTGCTGGTGCTGTCACTGCTCTCCCGCGCGCTCCCCCCCCCCCCCCCCCCCCCACTGCTCTTCCTCCCTCCATCCCGGAGGGTGGAGTTGATGGAGGAGAGTCAATCACTTGCTCCTGAGGTGGGGCTGAAGCTGCCTCCTAAGGTGGAGAGTCACCACACCCTTGCTCACTTAAGTCTCCATGCCTTGTGGAGATATGGTCATTAATCTCTTCATTGCCTTCCTCCTTAATATCAGGCCTCCCTATTTGGCTACTCTGAGCAGGAGCAATGGGTTTTTTCTTTCTTCTAGGGATAGGGTTTCTTAGTGCTAACTGAATTATATTGTATAAATAAAATGCCTCGATGGAAATTGAATGACGACCGTTTTCATTGTAATACGTGGACAACTGTTGCCCAACCAGGGACCAGTTATCTCGAGAGATCTGCTCCTGCTCTACGAACCAAGGGGAGATGCGGTTTAATGTACCCATAAGTCTAGCTACTTGTTCCCAAGTTATAAGTAGCCCTTGTCCTTGTATCAGCTTAAGCATGTTTTCTATAGCACCACTAGTGTGTGGGGTTGAAGGGGTTGAAGGGGTTGGGGGCAGGGATGGAGAGTCTTTAGCTAGTATTTGTCCCATTTTAGCCAAAAAAAGGATTACTGGTTTAGTTTTTAAGAAAATAAGTTCCCTGTTTGTCTATTAACAATACTCACCCAAGTTCCTGGTCACCAGAGATTTCTTCAGTCCTTGGTTCCCACTGTTGGGCGCCAAATGTGAAGACCGTGTATTTTTAAATCAGCAGGAGTCAGGAATTCAGGTTAGGGGAAAATTGTCAGTCTTTATTCTCAGTGAAGAAGGATCAGAGGTGGAAGAGAATCGGCAATAGCAATTGTGTGCAGCTGAGTCAAGAAGCTAGCTAGACCAGCAGCCACATGACCAGCAGGAGTATGGAACCCAGGCCCAATCTCCCCCAGCTTCTCTTCCTCTCTCCCTCTGCCTCCATTCATCAAAATCATCATTTCCTATATAACACATCAGGACTTGCACAGAGAGTGGGCAGGGACCATTCTTTATCCAATCATGTATATTAATAGAGTATAGCCCAATTGCTATTTAGCCTCACGTACTTGGGACCTCAGTGCATCAACTCAAACCTCAGCCCGTTACAGAAGAGCACCATAGATGTTGCCCGAACCCATCCCTGTTTTACCTGCCTTTGCAATTTGTCCTGGTTTGATTCAGGGAATCTAACCACTGAGTAGGGGAAATAGACATTCTTGGAATGATTGGCTAATCCAGGTACAATTCCATTTTTTTAACTTTTGGTTTTCCCTCACCTTCAAGTGCTTCTTTAATAATAGAAGTGTTCTGGATTCATTCAAGATTTAACTAAATCTCACCATTAGCAAGAAGCCTTTTCTGGTCCCTCTTATTGCTAGTGCCTTTTCTTTAATATAAGGGAAAATTATCTTGAAATTTCTGAGGCTAATTCTTGAATGTATGGATGATCAAAGGATATGAACAGACAATTTTCAGATGAAGAAATTAAAGCCATTTCTAGTCATATGAATAAATATTCTAAATAACTATTAATTAGAGAAATGCAAATTAAGACAACTCTGAGGTATAACTCAATCTGAGAGCTATACCTCTCAGAATGGCTAAGATGGCAGAAAAATTAATGATAAATGGTGGAGGGGCTATGGGAAAAATGGAACACTAATATATTATTGGTATTGTGAACTGATCCAACCATTCTGGAGAATAATTTGGAAGTGTGCCCAAGGGCTATCAAATTGTGTATTCTCTTTGATCCATCAGTATACTATATTGAGTCTGTATTCCCAACAAGATCAACAAAAAGGAAAAATGACCCATATGTTTAAAAATATTGGTAGCAGAGACAAACAACTTGAAACAGGGTAGATACTCATTAGTTGGAGAATAGTTAAATAAGAAACTATCATCAGAATGATTTTTAGAAAGGCCTGGAGTTACTTACATAAACTGATGCTAAGTGAAGTAAATAGAACCAAGAAAAAACTGTACATAGCAGCAACAAGATTAAGTAATGATCAGCTGTGATGGATTTTGCTCTTTTCAACAATGAGGTGATTCAGGCCAATTCCAATAGACCTGTGATGGAAAGAGCCGTCTGCATCCAGAAAGAATGGGGAATAAATGTGTATCATAACATAGCATTTTCAACTTTTTTGTTTTTGTGTGCTTGTTTTTGTTTTCTTTCTCACTTTCCTTTTTGATATGATTTTTCTTGTACATTGCTCTATTTTACTCTTATAATCTGATAAATTGTAAATTCATATGCCCAGACCTAATATAAACATAGAAATATATATACATATATTGATTTATTGCTGACTAGAGAATGTGGGGGAAGGGAGGGAGGTTTTGCAAGGGTGAATGCTGAAAACTATCTTTTCATGTATTTTGAAAATAAAAAGTTATTATTAAAAATATCTGAGGCTAGATTTGAATTCAGATCTTACTATTTTAAAATTTAGCACTTTATTACCTCATTACCCTTGTGTCTCTAGTCCATAGCCTGTAGATACTAGATTTTATTGCATTGGGTTGTGATGGCTCTCATTTGGATTGGCACTGAATTGCCATGCTAAAATTTCTATATACTTTGTAGCAGTCTTCTTATGTAAGCCTCATTTGATTTTAGAATAAAGAATTAAATTGCATCAGATATTGCATGTGATAACTACCAATTCAGACTCCACTATCAAAATCATTATTTTAGGGCTATGTTTCACACACCCAAGTATATGTGTCTTTGTGTGTGTTTGTGTTTGTATGTATACATATAGACAGATATATTGATACATGCATATATGATTGTATCTAAACCATGCCCTTGGGCACATAATGTATATCTTGTGTGTATCTACATATTTATAAGCGCACATATCATTTACATTCAATATATGAAATATTTTTAAAGGAGTATTGAATTTGAATTATTATTTCAGCAATTAAATAGATCTTGACTACATTCTTTCTCATTCCTTGGTTAATTAAGTACCTCTCTTTCATTTTCAGTAAGGCTCCTTAATTTCTTCCTGAACTCTCCCAGGGCAGCCAAATGATATCTCATATTTATAATTAAATTTCAAACAATTTCACTGATCTAGTTAACATACATATCTTGAAAAATTCAATCAATCATATTTTATTTCAGGGATTTTAGCCATATGAGAGCCTCATACTATAATCTGACTTTTGCAGGAAAAGGGATTATGTCCCTAATTGAAAATTTTTCTTCTCCTTCCTTCTCTGATTCCATTTCTAGTTTACCCCATATTATCTGATGATTAAGCCATTTTGCCTCTGGTAAGCAAAAATCAGTACCCCCTACAACTTTATGCTGGCTTCTGCCATATCTCAGTTAGCATTTCTTCCACTCCCTTACTCCCCAAGAGGAAAGTTAAATGATGTAGTAGAAAGAGTACTAGATCTAAAGTCAGAAAGGTCTAAATTCAAATTCTGATTCAGGCACTTAGAATGTGTTTAAATTTGCTTCTTTAAAATGTAAATGTAAAAACTGAGCTAGGGCAAAACAAAACAAAAAGAAGCATTATTTAACCTAATTTCTAGTTCTGATCTAAAACTGAGGTGAGCTGTATATAATCTTGGAAAAGTATCTTCAAATTCTTGTGTACCCCTTTTTTTCTACATCTGCATGGCTCAAGGGGTAATAAGCCTGATTCCCATGTGATAGATATTGTTTGTAATGTTTAGATTTTAAAATGGTTATGAAAGATTTCACTCTTTTAAGAGATATGGCACTTTTTGTTTACTATATAAATCAGGGAAATGTTACTAAAATGTCTATGACTGAACATTAACAATTGATTTTAAAGAGAAAGGATTATGAAATTTTGACCTTCTTATTTAGCTACAAATGCACTTCAGTATTCATTGTTTCCCCTGAAAGAGAATTTGACCTCTTACAGATGAAGAGGTGGAAGTAGGTGAATTTTAAAATCCTCAGAAGGAAGGTTCTCTATGGGCTGAAATCTGCTTTTTTTATCTGAACTTGGAGCATTCTATATTACTCATTGATCTTTATGGTCCTAGAGCTCTGTTCTTCAGTTTCTGAAACCAGCTTTTGATCTGTTGGAGATTAAGGCCTTTGGCATTCTCTACCAACATTTAGAATTCTCTATTTTATGCATCTGGGGTTGTTTCTGTCTTAAACTATTTTAAAATGAAGGTCAAAAGTTTTCCTTTTAGTTAAGGATGAATTTGCTTTGCTAAGTTTCTTATATTTCTTTTCCTGCTGAGGGAAGGCATTTTCCTGTCCAAAGCAGCTACACTACATGGACAATGTAGAGCTTACAGTATTCAGGGTCATTCTACTCACTCCACATCTGACCCATGCTATTCCAAAAGTAGCAGAGGAGAGAATGATAGGGATCAGAGAAAGACAGAAAATATATATTCTCAGAAATTGTATTGTGCAATTTCCTTGTGGTTTCTGCTTCTTTTCTTTGTTTTTTCTCTCTCCCCAAGACTGAATCTCTGAATTACTTTTTATGCAGATAATCTATGTGTAGTTATACTTGTTCTTGATGCTATTGGCAATTGTACAATGTCCTATAGAGCTGAATAGTGAATTATCCCTTATATAGTGTGTTTGTGTTTGTGTGCCTATAGTGGGTAGAACATAAATTGTCCCTTAAATGATTAGAAGAATATTAGAGATTCTTTTAAACTTGGGAAAGTTGTAACAGATTCCACCCTCTACTGCCCTCAAGACATACACACACACACAGACTTATAGGTAGAGACAAATAAGTGATAACAATTATCTCCTTAGATATTTGTTTGTAATCAAATTAAACAAATATTTCTTGATTATATGCTGTGTATAATGTATACTTTCAAAGTAACGTCAAACAAACAAATGGAAGAAATATCAAGTAAAATCTAAATTGATGAGAGAAGAGACTCATTTATTATAGTACCATTAAAAAAACTAGTATTTTCTTGGTCAAGTAGTTTAAAATACTGAGAACTAAAAATAAAATAGCAACTCACAAAATAAACAAGAAAAATAATTCAGGCCATGTTGTACAATAAACTGCTTTGCTATCATATAATAAATAATTCTTTGAAGAATTCTTGAAAGAATTCTTGAATTCTTTGACCTGAAATTTACAGGTAACATACATATTAAAAATATTTTTTTCTTCATTGATGGGATTTCATTCACAAAATCTCAAAATTCTGCCAAATATATACACATATATGCATGTGGTTATATGTGTACAGATAGGGGTGTGCATGTGTGTATGTGTGTCTGTATTATATGTACATGTTTTCCCTCCCTCTACCCAGCAGGAAGAATGACTAAAGAAATTAGTTCTGAAAAAGAACACCTTTGTTCATATTGTACCTTCCAAATGAAAGTGTTTTTTTTTTTTTTTTTTTTTTATTTCAAACGTTCTTTCTCCTTTTATTTTCTACAGCACTATTGTCCAGATATCTGGGTAAAACTTTATCTCTCCTGCCAAATTATAATATTCCCAGGAAATAAATTTACTAATATTTGGCTTACCTGTATAGACAACCATAGCAGAAGTAAACTTAATATTGAAAATTACTTCCCATTTCATGGGAGCAAACGATCATGCAAACTAGAACCCAGATTGTAGGCAGTTTCTTGCTTTGTGGCAGAAATCTCTTTGTGAGTACAAAGCAGATGCTGTTAGCCATGCCAAATAATTCCTTAGATTTCATTGGTACTGGAGACCCGTTCTCCAAGAATTCTGTCATGAACAGAAAAACATACCTTGTGACCTTCCAGGTAGGACAGGGATCTATTTTTGACTGATTATATAAGTATAAACACTAAAATTGAGATTAGATGACCTAGTTATATATAAGTAATGCACTCACACTATATGCACTTTCATTCAGAATAATCCCCTGAGCAATTTAAATGACATGCTAAAAGCAATCAAGCAATCAGGACAAACCAAGGAACTATATGAACCCTATTACACATCTCACATAAATAAAGTCAAACCTAAAAATAATCAAAATAATATTCATTGCTCATTAGTAGGCTGAGAAAACATAATAAAATGACAATTTTATCTAAATTAATTTACTTTTTCAGTGCCACAACAATCAAAATGCCAAAAATTACTTTATGGAGATACAAAAAAATCATAGCAAAAGTCATTTGGAAATACAAAAATAGGATGGATCAGTGCAATAGATTAGGTATATAATATATTGTAGCAAAAAAACAAACAAACAAACAAAAAAAAAACATAGTAAACCCAGGTTCTGAGTTTTGGAAACAAGAACTTGTTATTTGACAAAAAAAAAAAAAATTTCTGGGAAAACTGAAAATCAGTTTGGCAGAAACTAAATATAAACTCACATCTTATACTAACTATATTGAAAGATAAGGTCAAAATGTATGCATGATTTAGACATAAATGATAATAGCATAAGCACATTAGGGAAGCATGGAATAATTTATCTGGAAAATCTATGGAGAAGGGAAAAATTTATGACCAAACAAGAGATAGAGAACATTACCAGACATAATAAGATGGATAATTTTGATTATATTAAATTAGAAAGAGTTTGCACAAAAAACCCTTAATATAACATCAATTAGAATGAAAGAAGAAAGCTGAGGAGAATTTTTCCAGTATCTCTGATAAAGTCCTCATTTCTCCCATATGTAGGGTAATGAGTTAAATTAATAAGAATGCGTGATTCTCTAATTAATAAATTATCAAAGGATATGAACAGTTTTCAAATGAAAAAATCAAATCTATAGACATGAAAATATGCTTTAAAACACTACTATTAGAAAAATGCAAATTTAAACAATTCTGAGATCCGACCTTATACCTATCAGATTAGTGAATATGACAGAAAAGGAAAATGAGTTAGAGTTCATGTAGGAAAATTGGTATACTAATACAATGTTAGTGGAGTTGTGAACTGATTCAACAATTCAGGAGAGAAATTTGGAACTATATCCAAAAGACTCTAAAACTGTGCATACATTTTGACTGAGTAATGTCACTATTAGGTCTGTATCCAAAGAGATTTTTAAAAATTGAAAAAAACCTATTTGTACAAGAATCTTTATAACTGCTTTTTTGTAGTTCCAAAGAATTGGAAATTAAAAAGATGTCCATCAAACAGTAAATGACTAAATAAATTCTTGTATATAATCTTTAATGAAATAGTATTATATTTAAGAAAAGAGAAGAAGAATATTTTTAAGAAAACTTATATGTAATAATTCAAAATAAAATAAGCAGAACCAAGAGAAGATTGTAATAGTAAGAGTAATAATATTTGATGGTCAACTGTGAATGACTTAGCTAATCTCAGAAGTAATGATACAGAGTAGTTCCAAAGAACTCATTATGAAAAATGCTCTCTATCCTAGAAAAGGAACCAATGAATTCTGAATATATATTAAAGCATATTTTTCACTTCATTTTTTCTTAATGTTATAGGTTTTTTGACTTTTTTATACAATGTAACTAAAATGGAAATGTTTTTCATGACTACACATGTATAATCAATCTAAAATTGTTTACCCATCTCAGGGAATGTAGAGAGCAGAGAGGGAAGAAAACAATTTAAAATTTTAAAACAAATGTTAAAATTATTTTACATGTAATTGGGAAAAATAAAATACTCAAAAAGAGAAATCTTTCTTGAACTACTTGTATATGTGTGTTTTGTTTTTGAGAATTTTATTTGTTAATTTGATAATAAAGCAAGGCTTGAAAGAGGATGGACTTCAAATAGGTATTCTTATATAGTTTATCAGGAAAATGTTAATATCTTGAATCCTGATTGTGCCTCCTTTCAAATATCTGTAATATATAGAAAATTTTTCCCTCAGCCCTTAAAACAAAGAATAGGTAACAGGTCTTTCATGAAAATGCTATCATTTATGAAATATATCATGGAAATGAACTTTGTGAAGCTCTGGATTTGGAAGAATGTCTATGGAAGATATGTTCCTGTGATTTGGGAAGCCATTGTCTTCTTTCTTACTCTGAAGCTTTAAAAAAGCTTGCTATGAATGGGAAAAAATGGATATTTAATGAATTTCCATACTTTCAGGATTTTGTTGCAAAAAACCCCTAAACTTAATAGACATTTTGACATATAAGACACATTGAGAAATATAAGATAACCATTAAATCTAATTCCAAAGGATTCAAAAGGGAAAAAAAAAACTTTATATTTTATGAAAAGACCTGAAGAAGGATGATGTCATTCACCTTCAGAAAAACAGAATAAACAATGCAGGATCATGTGAATATGTGTTTGTGAGACCATGGGTACCTCTGTGTATGTATGTATATGCATGGATGTACACATGTATGTATTTATGCGTATATGTGTTTATGTATTTATGTGTATATAAATATATCCCTGCTCAACTATAGCCTGCTAGGGGGAGGTGTGGGAGGAGGAAAAAGAAGGAAAAAAAAAGAATAAAGTAAAAAGTACTCAGCAAAGAACAAACAAAACCTACAAGGAAGAAAAGATGGATAATAATGAATATAATGTTTTCTATTTATATATATGGAAATTTATTGTTTCACATTTTGAATATTCTAATGTTCTCCTGTGCACATAACAATTTTTCTCTTTTCCTTTTTTATTCTTTATTTAAATTTTAAACAAACAAATATATTTAAAAAGTAAAAAAAGATAAGAAAATCTTACATTTTAAAGATAACATTTGTCAGTGAGGTTATGTATGGGATCTTACATGTCTATACTTAATAAACTTAAAGGTTCCTTACATCACCAGAGGTTATAATTTACCTAATTTATTATGATGAAATATACATTGTCAAGTGTGCACTTGCTTAACAAAAAATATCTACCTCACTAGTCAGAAAGATTCAATATAGTCTATGCAATCTATAAACTTTGAATTATTCATTTGGATTCCTCTTAGGAAGAACTTTAAAAAAAAATTTAAACAAAAGAATGGCCATTTAATAACATAGAAAAGTAAAGGAGAAAAACTTCCATTTGATTTATGCACATGACACTTCTTTAAACAGAATGTGCATGGCCATGTAAGATAGACTAAATTGGTGACAATTTATATTCAATATAGGGTAATTGTATAAAGTATATCATGTTACTGCTAACCAGGTTTCATGGAAAATACCAATCAGGTGACTATAAATTTTGAAATATATGCACAAGTAAATTTAGTAGGAATTCTTTGAAAGCATTTAAATTGTTTTAATTAATAAGAAAATTGGTAAACCCACTTGAATTTGCTCTTAAACTCTGGGAAAAGTAGGCTTCAAATCTTACTTTTGACAGTTGCTAATTGTGCAAACTGAGGAAGCCCCTTATCCTCTCTGAATTTCAACTTCCTCTGTGAAATGGGGATAATAATAGTTACAATATCTGCTTTATAAAACTGTTAGAAGGTTCAAATGGAATGTTGCATGTACAACTGTGTATGGGCAATAGAGTTGTCTAACAGAACAGTGTGTCAACAGTTTCCTATTTTCTTTCTGACTAGTTTGCTAGTCAGACTGACTAGTCCCTTTATTGTCCCCAGGCTGAGAGTTCCACAAACTGTTGCTACACCTGTTTCAGCCATGTCCAAGGCCCATCTCTGCTGGTATCAAAGTGTATGCTCTTGGTCAGCCACACAACAGGTGTCACAGACCCCTCCCAACTTTTTAAATTGTCTTGGTTTGGAAAAATTTTCACCATGACCTCATTTTTTATTGTCTCTGCCATTCCAGAATTCAACATGAGGCATTATTTTAAATTGTTTCAAGGGGGATGTTTATAATATATTTTGCCAAACATTGTCAAGGATTGGAACATAATTGGAGCTTTAGAGAGTCCTATTTTGCTTTGGAATGTTTCCATGGTCACAAATTCATGCACTGTAATATGTTTACTCTAGAACTCTTGCAGTCCCAAATGATGTCAGGTGGAGCTGAAGGAGGGGCCATCATCTTTACCATCTCCTATATCCTTGACATCTTCCTCTCTTTTCCTTATCAGATGAAAAATATAATCCTATATTTACTGTATAAATCACCTATCCCCTTTTTCCACCCATTTTGAGGGAAAAGAAGTTAAGAAAAGGGAGTCTTTTATTTTACTTATTAGTCACAGCATCATGCAGGTAGCACTTTAAGCAGATAGTTAAATGTTTACTGTCCTCTTGTTGCCATCAATTTATTTTCTTTGATAAAAAAGGAAAACAAGTGGCACTTAAAACTCTAGACTTCTGGGGTTAATGAGAAATGACAGCAGCATAAAAAAGGGAAAGGGAAAGTGTCTTTTTTTTACCCTTTTTGGAGAAAATGACCCTTGATTCTCTTTGGAAAAATTTGAGATGAAAGAAAGGAAATTAAGTTTTTATGGTTTTTTTTTTCCTTTAAAGATATGAGGGACTATATTCCTTAGTGTGATGAACATCTCTTTGGATACCTATAGGAGGGAGACACTAATAAAATAAAATAAAATAAAAAACTTCCATAGATCAGTAAAAAAAACTATTAAGCTCATCCTACCTACCCAGTACCAGATTTATTGATTCAGGAAACTCATCCCAAAAGAAAGAAACTCTTTTCTCATCCACAAATGCACAGAATTGAATATAGTTACATATACACATGTATCAATCCTACTAAATTATAAACTTATAGCAGGTATTTTGTAAATACTGGAGATACTTTAATACGATGAAGTAGGTACAGTACTTTATATAAGAGGGTTTATGATTTTCTATTCTTTTACTTACTTGATGTGACTGAACAAAGTGCAGAATCTCTCTGAGTTTTGTTTTCTTCTTCTTTCAATTCAGCATAATTATACTTGTCCCTTACGACTTTATAGGCTTTTTGTGAAGTTCTAATGGGAAAATATATGTTAAAGATTTATAGAATACAGAAGTGCTTTTTAAAGTATAAGCTATTATTTACTGAATGTTATAATTATGTAAACCCAAAGCACATGATTATTAAATTTTGTAGCTTTTTGCATTCCCATTGTATTTAGTTAAAATAGTCAGATTTTCCTTATGTTTATAGCATACCATTCTACATGATTATTATAAGCAATGTGATGAATGGCTTTGAACTATTGGATATGTGAATTTCATGTCTATTTTGTTTTCCTTCAGAAATAACATGAATATAGCTCAATGGAGACAATCCTTAAATGCAAGCTTGAAAAATGTTTTCAATTTAAGATGTATGGTTACTAACCTATCTTTTTGATATTTTGTTTAGGTGAGCAGTTTTCTGATAAAGTTAGAAATGATTTTAGAACAAAAGGAAGAGTGTCATTCATCTTTAATGTATCCTAGTTACCTATAATGGTGATATTTTGTCCATGTTATTAGTCCAGAAGTTGAGTATTAATAGACAGACTACATATGAAAAATCGACATCATTTAGTCTCTCATACAACAGTTAGATCAAACTAATGACTCTGTATACCTTCAGTTTGGTGGGAAGTCTAATAATTTTCTCTCTTACTCTTTCCTTCAAAATCTTCAAAAACACTGACATAGCCCTGGAATTGTGTGTACCAACCTTAAAAGCTATGTGCACACTCCTGGAAAATATGCTACCAGTATAAGTGAACATATCCATAGCTTTCAAATTTTCTCAATTTTCTATAACTCATGTATCCACATATGGACAATATGGTGCTGGCTACTGACAAATCTCAGTTTTCTTGATGTTAACTGTTAGAACAAATCTATCACAAGAAACAGAGAATTGATCCATACTTTGTTGCACCTCAGCCACAGAGACTGTGTTAAGTATACAATTGTCTATAAATAAAATGCCAAACACTCATTTGCTTTCCACGTTAGTTTTGGCATTTAGATTTTTAAAGATTAATAATTTGCCAACAATAGGGTAGATGATAATAATGCCATTTTTCTCTTCATCGAAGGTTTCCAACAGTTATCACTCAAAATAACATAGTAAAAAGCAAAAGAGCAACCACACAGTCCCGTTTCACTCCTATAACTGGGAAAATATTGTCTCTTATACAGAACGTGTGCAAACAAGCTATAATGAAACTGACATATAATATTGATGAACTTCTCAAGGCAACCAAATTTTGCCATGATTTTCCACAAGTCCTCATGACCGACAGATTCAAAGACCTTGGTCAGATCAGTGAATATTGTGTACAGAGCTTTGTTCTGCTCCTAACATTTTTCCTGCAATTGTTGGTAAACATATACCATATCAACAATTCTACTGCCCTTTTTAAGATCACACTGGCTTTCAGGTAAGTGACTATCTCCCAGGTGAAGGAAGCCTATTAATAGTACAGTCCATTAAAAAAGACTATGGAAATAATTTGGCCAGTATTGACTAAGAGAATATCCCCCTTTGATTTTCACAAGACAACCAATTTCCTTTTTATTTACAGATATGGACAAGGGAGGCATCATTGAACTTCTGTGGCATAATCTTTTCTTGTCATATTACCTGAACAATTTCCATCAGCTTTTGCGTGAGTAGTGGACACCTGCTTTGTAAATCTCAGTTGGAATAATTTTAGAAAAGGAACCTAATAAAACTCACAATCTCTACTTCAATTGCAAGTCTGGCAAGAGAGGGAATGACTTCAACCTGAGGTTTATGTTCAATAATTTCAGTGTTGATTGAGCTGTTGAGAACTCTATGGCAGTGTTCAACCCATCTCTCCAGCATTACATCCACACCATTAATTAATGGTTTCATCAGGACTGAGTAGGTAAAGAGCAACATAGATCTTTGGCCCATAAAAAGCCTTCAAATCATAAAAAGTGCTTTAGATTTTTAGTATCTGAATAAAAGTGAACTTCATCTTCCTTTTTTACTGAGCTAAGCATTCTGCCTCTCTCTAAGCTTCACTTAAATTTAATTTTGGATGGAGGTATATATTGTCTTCTTAGAGTTAGATTAATTATCCTGATGTTAAATCCTGTAGAATTCATTGTTTTTCTTTGTTTGTTTAGCAACTTCTGTATTTTCCCATTATTTTTGTGAAAACAATCTTGATATTTGCAACTGTTATGCCCCAAATAAATAAATGTGATGTTGTACCAAATCTCTGAAAGCTTTCCACCCCTTTTCTGCTCTCCTGTTGCCAACCTTGTGTGTATTCAGCTTTCCTTCCAAATTAGCAACAGTTCATGATCAAAAAAATCCTCTAATCTACTGACATTAAGTTTTCTGGTAGACTTCTTATATTGTTAAATGAGTTATGTTTATCTTTCAAAGGATAAGTGTATGGTATATCCATCACTCTGCACCACACATCATTTTCATTACTCTCACACCACATCTTTCCCTTCTCTTTAGAATTACATAGTCTATTAAACGTGAATGTTTGTTGCTAAGGTACATCCACAAAATTTTATTTCAAAAGAGAGTGTTGATGATG
Organism: Sarcophilus harrisii; assembly: GCF_902635505.1. NCBI lineage: Eukaryota > Metazoa > Chordata > Mammalia > Dasyuromorphia > Dasyuridae > Sarcophilus > Sarcophilus harrisii. The sequence continues at coordinate 78,506,511 of NC_045430.1, forward strand.
AAAAGGTCAGGAGAAACACAAGTCTTCAGTAATAAGTGACCATTTCTGAAACTGTTTTTTAGTGCATTTCTCCAAAGGACTTGTCGCCTATTTGACAGTCTGTGCTTACACTAGCATTAAGGTCACTCAGAATTATAAGCTCTTTTGGCACATTGGAAACATAATTTTTTTTAATTCACTGAAAAGTAAAGAATCTAATTCTTGAGAAAGAGTGAATGACAAACAAATCATAAAAACAATAAGTTCAGTTAAGACTAACAATTTGATTTTCCTCTTTCCTTTTTCTAACCAGATTTACCAAAGGTTTATCTATTTTATTGCTTTTTTTCATAAAACCAACTCTTAATTTTATTTATTAATTCAATAGCTTTTTAACTTTCAATATTATTAATTTCTCCTTTTAATTTTAGAATTTCAAGTTTAGCATTTGATTAGGGGTTTTTAATTTGGTCTTTTTCTAGCTTTTTAAGTTGCAAGCCCAATTCATTGATCTTCTCTTTCTCTATTTTATTCAAGTAAGCCTCTAAATATATAAAATTTCCCCTTAATAATGCTTTGGCTGCATCCCACAACTTTTGGTATGATATCTCATCATTGTCATTATCTTGGGTGAAATTATTAATTATGCCTATAATTTGCTGTTTCACCCAATCATTCTTTAAGATGAGATTACTTAGTTTCCAATTGCTTTTTGGTCTATTTACCCCTAACTTTTTGTTGAATGTAGTTTTTATTGCATCATGATCTGAAAAGAAAGCATTTCCTATTTCTGCCTTTCTGCATTTAATTTTGAGGTCTTTATGTCCTAATATTAGTAGTCTAAAATATGAAAAGGGAGAACTTTCCACCAATGAAGACAAATTAGAGCAATAATAAGGAGTTACTTTGCTCAACTTTATGCCAATAAATTTGATAACCTAAGTGAAATGAATGACTCCCTCCAAAAATATAGGCTTCCCATATTAACAGAGGAGGAAGTAAATTGCTTAAATAATTCCATTTCAGAAAAAGAAGTAGAACAAGCTATTAACTTCCTAAGAAAAAAATCCCCAGGACCAGATAGATTTATATGTGAATTCTACCAAACATTTAAAGAACACTTATCCCTAATGGTATATATATTATGTGAAAAAATACAGATTGAAGGAGTTCTACCAAATTCCTTTATACCTAAACCAGGTAGGGTAAAAACAGAGAAAGAAAATTATAGACCAATCTTCCTAATGAATATTGATGCTAAAATCTTAAATAAGATATTAGCAAAAAGACTACAGAAAATCATCCCCAGGATAATACACTATGAACAAGTACAATTTATACTAGGAATGCATGACTGGTGCAATATTAGGAAAACTATTAGTATAATTGACCATATCAATAATCAAATTAACAAAAAACACATGATCATCTCAATAGATGCAGAAAAAGCATTTGTTAAATCCAACATCCATTCCTATTAAAAACACTTGAGAGCAAAGGAATAAATGGACTTTCTCTTAAAATAATAAGTAACATCTATTTAAAACCATCAGTAAGCATCATATGTAATGGGGATTAACTAGAACCATTCCCAATAAGATCAGGAGTGAAACAAGGTTGCCCACTATCACCATTACTATTCAATATTGTATTAGAAATGTAGCTTTGGCGATAAAAGTTGAGAAAGAGATAAAAGGAATTAGAGTAGGTAATGAGGAAACCAAATTATCTGATGATACGATGGTATGCTTAGAGAACCCCAGAGATTCGACTAAAAAGCTATTAGAAATAATCCACACCTATAGCAAAGTTGCAAGATACAAAATAAACCCACATAAGTCATCAGCATTCTTATATATCACTAACAAAATCCAACAATTAGAGTTACAAAGAGAAATTCCATTTAAAGTACCTACCAATAGTAGAACATATTTAGGAATCTATCTGCCAAGGGAAAATCAGGAACTATATAAGCAAAACTACAAAACATTTTCCACACAAATAAAGTCAGATCTATCCAATTGGAAAAAATATTAAATGCTCTTGGATAGGGCAAGCAAATATAATAAAGATGACAATATTACCTAAACTAATCTTTTTTTTTTTTTTTTTTTTTTAGTGCTATACCAATCAGCCTCCCTCAAAACTATTTTAATGACCTACAAAAAATAACAACAAAGTTCATCTGGAAGAAGAAAAGGTCAAGAATTTCAAGGGAACTAATAAAAAAAAAAATCAAATGAAGGTGGCCTAGCTGTACCAGATCTAAAATTATATTATAAAGCAGTGGTTACCAAAACCATTTGGTATTGGCTAAGGAATAGACTAGTTGATCAATGGAATAGGTTAGGTTCAAAGGACAAAATAGTCAATAACTTTAATAATCCAGTGTTTGACAAACCCAAATACCCCAGCTTTTAGGATAATAACTCATTGTTTGACAAAATTTGCTGGGAAAATTGGTAACTAATATGGCAGAAACTAGGCATTGACTCACACTTAACACCATACGCCAAGATAAGGTCAAAATGGGTTCATGACCTAAACATAAAAAATGAGATTATAAATAAATTAGAAAAACATAGGATAGTTTATCTCTCAGACCTGTGGAAGAGGAAGGAATTTATGACCAAAGAAGTACTAGAGATCATTATTGATCACAAAATAGAAAATTTTGATTATATCAAATTGAAAAGATTTTGTACAAACAAATCTAATGCAGACAAGATTAGATGGGAAGCAATAAACCAGGAAAACATTTTTAGAATCAAAGGTTCTGATAAACGACTCCTTTCCAAAATTTATAGAGAATTGACTCTAATTTATAAGAAATGAAGCCATTCTCCAAGTCATTATCAGAATAATTGACGGTATCAATAAAAAATTATGATAATATCAATAGATATAGAAAAAGTTTTAGATAAGCAATAACACTAAGAAACATAGGAATGAACAAATGAAGTATTTTTTAAAATGAGAAAAATTATCTATCTAAAACTAAAGGTAAGAAATACCTATAATAAGGATAAGTTTGAAATCTTATAAATACAGAATAGGAGTGAAACAAGGATGTTCTTTGTCCCAACTATTATTCACTATTATATTAAAATTAGTAGTTGTAGGAGGTGGAACAAATGGAATAGAGTCAAGATGGTAGAAAGAAGGAACTCATCTGAGCTCTCCCCTAACCCCCTTCAAAGACCTTTAATAATGCCCTACAACAAATCATGAAGCGTCAGAATCCAGAAAAGAATGGGGTAAAACAATTTTCTAGATCAAGAAAACTTAAAAGTTTGACAGATATGATTTTATACCTGCATGAAAGTGAACCAGAGTACAATGCAAACTTCTCCAGTGCAGTTCAGACCCTGGCAAAATAGGAGCAGGCTTTGGGAGTGAATGAAACAGGAAAGGGCAAAGGCTTCTTCTGCAGTTCTCAGCCTACAGCTGGTAAGGGAATTAAACAACTAGTCAGAAGGAAATTAAAGGGAGGATGAGTCTCTTTGCTGGTACTGATAGTGGGAATCTGTTGCTTGCCCATCCAGGCTGTAGTCCTCTGTGTTTGTGTGTCCCTGAAGTACTAGGATAAGGAGGAGTAATAGCACATCAGAGCTTGTGGTCACAATTGAACAGGGACCCTCATCACTGATACAGGGCAGAAAAGAGTGCTTGTAGTCATTATAGAACTGAGAACAGTCCAGGTGAGTAGTAAACACAACTTAGCTTATTTCATAATACCTTAGAAAAATTCAAAATTTATAGACCTAAAAGCATCTCTAAAAAGGGTTGCACAAAATACTTGAAGTTTGAACCATGCACCCTCCACCTTGGAAGAAGAATGCTACTTTAACAAAGAGTTAAAATCAAGAAACAAATTAAGAACCAAGCAAACGACATTAAAAATCTGTTTATAAAAGTTATTATGGTGAGACAGGGAAAATGAAAACAACACGGAATGCAGCAAAGTCAAAATTCCTATAAGGAAAAGAAGGAAAAAATCAGTAGTTTGATAAAGAGGGCACAAAAATTACTGAAGAACATATTTAAAAAAAAAAAAAAACAGACTAGGCCAAATGGTAAAGGAGGTAAAAATTCTAATGAGGCAAAAAATTCCTTAAAAAGCAGAATTGGGACACGCACACACACAAACACACAGAGACAGAGAGGCACACACAGACACAGACATACACACAAATTCACTAAAGAGAAGAACTCTTTAAAAAGCAGAATAGGTCAAATGGGAAAAAAAAATTTAAATTCACTGAAGAAAAAAATTCATTAAAAAATAGAACTGAACAAGTAGAAAAGGAGACATAAAACCTCATTAAAGAAAACAAGTACTTAAAAAATAAAAATGAGCAAGAGAAAGCTAACAACTCTACGAGACATCGAGAAACAATAAAAGAAAACCAGAAGATTGAAAAAATAGGACACAATGTGAAATATCTTATTAAAAAAAAACAAATGATCTGGAAAATAAATCCAGGACAGATAATCTAAAATTACTGGACTTTCTGAAAGTTATGATTTTTAAAAAAGACATCATATTTCAAGAAATCATCAAGGAAAACTGCCCTAATATTCAAGAATCAGAGTACAAAATAGAACTTGAAAGAATCCAAAAATTACCTACTAAAAGTGATACCAAAATGAAAATTCCTAGAAATATTATCGTCATATTCAAGAACACAAGTTCCAGAGTCTTGGAGAAAATATTGCAAGCTGGCAGAAAGAAACAATTTGAGTATTATCAAGCCACAATTAAGATAACACAAGACTGAGCAATTTCTACCTTAAAGGATTAAAGGACTTTGAATTTGATTTTCCAGGAAGCAGGAAGCTAGGAATACAACCAAAAATGATTGAAATAGAAATTTTTCAAGCATTTACACATGCATATATGCATGATGATGATGATGATGATGATGATGACAAAAACTTTATTTTCAAAACATATACATGGATATTTTTTCAATATTAACCCTTGTAAAACCTGGTGTTCCAATACCCCCACCCCCATTCCCATCACTCTTGCCACTAGATTGCAAGTAATCCAATACATGTTAAACATGGTAAAACATGGTAAATACAATGTGTGCGTATATATGGATACAATTATCTTGCTACACAAGAAAAATCAAATCAAAAAAGAAAAACAAATGAGGAAGAAAATAAAATGCAAATCAAACAATAACAAAAAGTAAAAATGCTATGCTGTGATCCATACTCACACTAGTATGTGTGTGTTTCCAAAGTGCTCTCTCTCTCTCTGAGTGTAGATGGCTCTCTTCATCACAAGATCATTGGAACTCCCAGCTTTTGGGATAAGAACTTACTGTTTGATAAAAATTGCTGGGAAAATTGGAAACTAATATGGCAGAAACTAGGCATTGAACCATACTTAACGCCGTACACCAAGATAAGGTCAAAATGGGTTCATGACCTAGGCATAAAGAATGAATTATTAATAAATTAGAGGAACATAGGATAGTTTACCTCTCAGACCTGTGGAAGGGGAAGGTCTTTATGACCAAAGCAGAACTAGAGATCATTACTGATCACAAAATAGAAAATTTCGATTATACCAAACTGAAAAGTTTTTGTACAAACAAAACTAATGCAGACAAGATTAGAAGGGAAGCAATAAACTGGGAAAATATTTTTACAGTCAAAGGTTCTGATAAAGGCCTCATTTCCAAAATATATAGGAATTAACTCTAATTTATAAAAAATCAAGCCATTCTCCAATTGAAAAATGGTCAAAGGATATGAACAGACAATTCTCAGATGAAGAAATTAGAAACTATTTCTAGTCATATGAAAAGATGCTCCAAGTCATTATTAATCAAAAGAAATGCAAATTAAAGCACTCTAAAATACACTACACACCTGTCAGATTGGCTAAGATGACAGGAAAAAATAATGATGATTATTGGAGGGATGCAGGGAAAACTGGGACATTGATGCATTGTTGGTAGAGTTGTGAACAGAATCCAACCATTTTGGAGAAGTAGTTTGGAACTATGCTCAAAAGTTATCAAACTGTGCATACCCTTTGATCCAGCAGTGTTACTACTGGGATTATATCCCAAAGAGATTATAAAGAGGAAAGGGACCTGTATGTGCACGAATATTTGTGGCAGCCCTTTCGTAGTAGCTAAAAACTGGAAACTGAATGGATGTCCATCAGTTGGAGATAGCTGAATAAATTGTGGTATATGAATCATTATGGAATATTACTGTTCTGTAAGAAATGACCAACAGGATAATTTCAGAAAGGCATGGAGACTTACATGAACTGATGCTGGAGTGAAATAGAGCTAGGACCAGGAGATCATTATATACTTCAACAACAATACTATATGATGACCAGTTCTGATGGATCAAGGCCACCCTCAAGCAACAGAGATCAACCAAATCATTTCTAATGGAGCAGTAATGAACTGAACTAGCTATACCTCAGAAAAGAACTCTAGGAGATGACTAAAAACCATTACATTGAATTCCCAATCCCTATATTTATAGCACACCTGCATTTTGATTTCCTTCACAATCTAATTGTACAATATTTCAGAGTCTGATTCTTTTCTACAGCAAAATAACATTTTAGTCAAGGTATACTTATTTGTATCTAATTTATATTTTAATTATATTTAAATCTACTGATCATCCTGCCATCTAGGGAGGGGTCTGGGGGTAAGAGGTGAAAAATTGGAACAAGAGTTTGGCAGTGTTAATGCTGTAAAGTTACCCATGTATATATCCTGTAAATAAAAGGCTATTAAAAAAAAAAAAAAAAAAAAAAAACAAGATCATTGGAACTGACCTGGATCATCTCACTAAAAAAGAGCTAGGTCCATCAGAATTGATCACCATAGAATCTTCTTGTTCTCATGTACAAGGATCACCTGATTTTGCTCATTTTGCTTAGCTTCAGTTCATGTAAATCTCTCCAGGATCCTGTAAAATCATCCTGCTGAACTTTTTATAGAATAATAATATTCCACAACATTCATATACCATAACTTATTCAGCCATTTCCTAATTGATGAGCATCCATTCAGTTTTCAATTTCTTGTTACTACAAAAAGGCTGCCACAAGCATTTTTGCACATGTGGGTCACTTTCCCTAATTTAAGAGATCTTTGTGATATAAGCACAGTAGTAACACTGCTGGATCAAAGAGTATGCACATTTTTATAGCCCTTTGGTCATAATTTCAAATTGTTCTCTAGAATGGTTAGATCAGTTCACAACTCCACCAATATTGTGTTAGTGTCCCAATTTCCCACATCCCCTCCAACATTCTTCATTATTTTTTTCCTATCATCTTATTTAATCTGAGAAGTGTTAGTGGGTACCTCAGAGTTGTCTTATTTGCATTTCTTTGATCAATAGTGATTTGAAACACCTATTGCTATGTCTAGAAATGGTTTAATTTCTTCATCTGAAAATTGTCTATTCATATCCTTTGATCATTGATCAACGGGAGAATGGCTTGAATTCATATAAAGTTCAGTGAATTCTCTATATATTTTAGAAATGAGGGCAGTATAGGAACTTTTAAAAGATAAAATATTTCCCCAGTTTATGGCTTCCCTTCTAATCTTGTCTGTATTAGTTTTGTTTGTACAAAAACTTTTTAACTTACTATAATCAAAATAATCTACATTGTATTCAATAATAAACTCCAGTTCTTTTTTGGCCACAAATTCCTTCCTTCTCCACAGATCTGAAAGGTAAATCATCCTATGTTCTAATTTGTAAACAAATTATAAATAATAGTACTCTTTATCTCTAAATCGTAAACCCATTTGAACCTTATCTTGGTAAACTGTGTTAAGTATGGGTCAATTGCTAGTTTCTACCATACTAGTTTCCAATTTTCCCAGCAGTTTTTGTCAAATAGTGCTTTCTTATTCCAGTAGCTGGGGTCTTTGGATTTGTCAAACACTAGACTGCTATAGTTATTGTCTATTTGGTCATCTGGGATCCTAAACTATTCCACTGATCAACGATTTTATTTCTTTTTTTTTTTTTTTTTTTTTTTTTTTTTTTTAATAGCCTTTAATTTACAGGATATATACATGGGTAACTTTACAGCATTAACAATTGCCAAACCTCTTTGTTCCAATTTTCACCTCTTACCCCCCACCCCTCCCTAAATGGCGGATGACCAGTAGATGTTAAATATATTAAAATATAACTTAGATACACAATAAGTATACATGACCAAAACATTATTTGCTGTACAAAAGAATCAGACTCCTGAATTATTGTACAATTAGCTTGAAGGAAATCAAAGATGCAGGTGTTAGTATAAATATAGGGACTAGGAATTCAATGTAATGGTTTTAGTCATCTCCAAGAGTTCTTTTCTGGGTATAGCTAGCTCAGTTCATTACTGCTCCATTAGAAATGATTTGAGTTGATCTCGTTGCTGAGGATGGCCTGATCCATCAGGACTGGTCAGTCATCTAGTATTGTTGTTAAGTATATAATGATCTCCTGGTCCTGATCATTTCATAGCATCAGTTCGTGTAAGTCTCTCCAGGCCTTTCTAAATCATCCTGTTGGTCATTTCTTACAGAACAGTAATATTCCATGAATTTTCATATACCACAATTTATTCAGCCATTCTCCAACTGTGGACATCATTCAGTTTCAGTTTCTAGCCACTACAAAAGGGCTGCCACAAACATTCGTGCACAGCGTCCTTCTCTTAATCTCTTTGGGATATAATCCCAGTAGTAACACTGCTGGATCAAGGATATGCACGTTTGATAACTTTTGACATGTTCAAACTACTCTCAAATGGTTGGATTCGTTCACAACTCCACAACAATGAATCAATGTCCAGTTTCCCATCCCTCAACAATCATCATTATTTTTCCTGTCATCTTAGCCAATCTGACAGGTGTGTAGTGTATCTTAGAGTTGTCTTAATTTGCATTTCTCTGATTAATAATGACTTGGAGCATCTTTTCTATGACTAGAAATAGTTTCAATTTCTTCATCTGAGAATTGTCTGTTCATATCCTTTGACCATTTTCAATTGGAGAATGAGCTGATTTTTATAAATTAGAGTTAATTCTCTATATATTTTGGAAATGAGGCCTTTATCAGAACCTTTGATGTAAAATATTTTCCCAGTTTATTGCTTCCCTTCTAATCTTGTCTGCATTAGTTTTGTTTGTGCAAAAACTTTTCAGTTTGGTATAATCGAAATTTTCTATTTTGTGATCAGTAATGATCTCTAGTTCTGCTTTGGTCATAAAACCTTCCCTTCCACAGGTCTAGAGGTAAACTATCCTATGTTCCTCTAATTTATTAATAATTTCATTCTTTATGCCTGGGTCATGAACCCATTTGACCTTATCTTGGTGTACGGCGTTAAGTATGGATCAATGCCTAGTTTCTGCCATATTGTTTCCAATTTTTCCACAATTTTATCAAACGTAAGTTCTTATCCCAAAGCTGGGATCTTTGGGTTTGTCAAAGACTAGGAGTTTATATTTGTTGACTGTTTTATCCCATGAACCTAATCTATTCACTGATCAACTAATCTATTCCTTAGCCAATACCAAATAGTTTTGTACTGCTTGCTCTATAGTATAGTTTTAGATCTGGTACAGCTAAGCCACCATCATTTGATTTTTTTATTAATTCCCTTGAAATTCTGGACCTTTTGTTTTCCATATGAACTTTGTTGTTATTTTTCTAGGTCATTAAAATAGTTTTTTTGGGAGTCTGATTGGTATAGCGCTAAATAAATAGATTAGTTTAGGTAATATTGTCATCTTTATTATATTTGCTCGCCCTATCCAAGAGCATTTAATATTTTCAATTGGTTAGATCAGACTTAATTTGTGTGAAAAGTGGTCTGTATTTTTGCTCATAAAGTTTCTGATTTTCCCTTGGCAGATAGATTCCTAAATATTTTATATTATCAGTAGTTACTTTAAATGGAATTTCTCTTTGTAACTCTGACTGTTGGATTTTGTTAGTGATAATAAGAATGCTGATGACTTATGTAGGGTTTTATTTTATAACCAGCAACTTTGCTAAAGTTGGGATTATTTCTAATAACTTTTTAGCTTAGAATCTCTGGGGTTCTCTAAGTATACCATCATGTCATCGGCAAAGGTGATAATTTGGCTTCCTCATTGCCTATTCTTATTCCTTTAATCTCTTTCTCAGCTCTTATTGCTATAGCTAGCGTTTCTAATACAATATTAAATAGTAACGGTGATAGTAGGGCAACCTTGTTTCCTCAGATCTTATTGGGAATGGTTGCAGTTTGTCTCCATTACATATGATGCTTACTGATGGTTTTAAATAGATGCTGCTGATTATTTTAGAGGAAAAGTCCATTTATTCCTATACTCTCAAGTGTTTTTAATAGGAATGGATGTTGGATTTTATCAAATGCTTTTCTGCATCTATTGAGATGATCATATGGTTTTGTTAATTTGGTTATTGACATGGCCAATTATATTGATAGTTTTCTAATATTGAACCAGCCCTGCATTCCTGGTATAAATCCTACTTGATCATAGTGTATTATCTTGGAGATGATTTTCTGTAGTCTTTTTGCTAATATCTTATTTAAGATTTTAGCATCAATATTCATTAGGGAGATTGGTCTATAATTTTCTTTCTCTGTTTTTCAGCCTACCTGGTTTAGGTATCAGTACCATGTCTGTGTCATAGAAGGAATTTGGTAGGACTCCTTCATTCCCTATTTTATCAAATAATTTATATAGCATTGGGGCCAATTGTTCTTTAAATGTTTGGTAAAATTCACATGTAAATCCATCTGGTCCTGGGGTTTTTCTTAGGGAGTTGTTTAATTGCCTGTTCTATTTCTTTTTCTGAAATGGGACTATTCAAGCGATTTACTTCTTCCTCTGTTAGTCTGGGAAGTCTGTATTTTTGGAGGTAGTCATCCATTTCACTTAGGTTATCAAATTTATTGGCATAAAGTTGAGCAAAATAACTCCTTATTATTTCTCTAATTTCCTCTTCATTGGTGGAAAGTTCTCCCTTTTCATTTTTAAGACTACTAATTTCATTTTCCTCCCTCCTTTTTCTAATCAGATTTACTAAAGAAACTTATCTATTTTATTGGCTTTTCATAGAACCAACTCTTAGTTTTATTAATTAGTTCAATAGTTTTTTACTTTCAATATTTTTAATTTCTCCTTTTAATTTTAGAATTTCCAATTTAGTATTTGATTGGGGTTTTTAATTTGGTCTTTTTTTAGTTTTTTTTAGTTGCAAGCCCAATTCATTAATCTTTTCTTTCTCTGTTTTATTCAAGTAAGCCTCTAAGGATATAAAATTCCCTCTTATTACCGCTTTGGCTGCATCCCAAAAATTTTGGTATGATGTCTCATCATTGTCATTATCTTAGTGAAATTATTAATTGTATCTATAATTTGCTGCTTCACCCAATCATTCTTTAAGATGAGATTGTTTAGTTTCCAATTACTTTTTGGTCTATTTCCCCCTAACTTTTTGTTGAATGTAGTTTTTATTGCATCATGATCTGAAAAAGCATTTACTATTTCTGCTTTCTTGCATTTAATTTTGGAGTCTTTATGTCCTAATATGGTCAATTTTTGAATAGGTTCCATGAACTGCTGAGAAGAAAGTATATTCTCTTCTATCTCCATTCAATTTTCTCCAAAGATCCAACATACCTAATTTTCTAATATTATATTTACTTCTTTAATTTCTTTCTTATTTGTTTTGTGGTTTGATTTGTCTAATTCTGAGGTGCAAGGTTGAGATCTCCTACTATTACAGTTTTGTTGTCTATTTCTTCTTGCAACTCTCTTAACTTCTCCTTTAGGAAGCTGAGTGCCATACCACTTGGTGCATATTGTTTAATATTGATATTGCTTCGTTGTTTATGCTACCCTTTAGCAGGATGTGTTTCCTTCTATCTCTTTTAATTAGATCAATTTTACTTTTGCTTGATCTGAGATAAGGATGGCTACCTCTTTTGACTTCACCTGAAGCATAATGATTTTGCTCCAGCCTTTTTACCTTTACTCTATGTATCCCCCTGCTTTAAATGTGTTTCTTGTAAACAACATATTGTAGGGTTGTGACTTTTGATCCAGTCTGCTATCTGCCTCCTCTTTATGGGGGAGTTCATCCCATTCACATTTACGGTTAGAATTACTAAATCTGTATTTCCTGCCATCCTAATAACCCCAGATTGTGCTTTACTTATTCTTGCCTCCCCAACCCTCTTTCCCCTTTTAAACTTATGTACCCCTCTTGTATCACGATACTTATCCTCTTTATAATCCCTCCCTCCCCCCTTTGAGTCTTTCCCCTTCCTTCCCTTATTACTCTTTTCTTTTCCTTTTCTCTCCCCGTTTTTAATGAGGCGAGAGAATTTTCTCTAAAACAAATGTCAATTATTTTTCCTTTGAGCCAACTCTGATGAGAGTAAGATTCACACAATGTTCCTCCCCCTCTCTAAATTCCCTCAGATATGATAAGTTTCCTTAGCCTCTTTGTGGGATGTGGTTTCCCTCTTTTTTATCCCTCCTTCCCACCTTATTCTGCCATCATCCCTTTTCCATATCTACTTCCCTTTTTTATGTTATATCAGTACTATCAAATTTTACATGTATTTTTTTTGTATATCCACAACAGAAATACAATTCTCAAAGGTTATTTTACCTTTTTCTGCATCTCTTGAGTTCTATTCTTGGAGATCAAATTTTTGTTTAGTTCTGGTTTTTCTTCAGAAACAAATGGAATTCATTTGTTTCATTAAACGTCCATCTTCTTCCCTGGAGAAAATGCTCAAGCTTAGCTGGGTAGTTTATTCTTGGCTGCATCCAAGTTCTTGTGCCTTTCGGAATATCATATTCCAGGCCCTTCTTTCCTTTAATGTAGAGCAGCCAGATCTTGGGTGATCCTTATTGTGGCACCTCGGTATTTAAATGGTTTTTGGCTGCTTGTAAAATTTTTTCCTTAATCTGATGGTTCTGAAATTTTGCCACAATATTCCTTGGGGTTTTTATTTTGGGTTTCTTTCAGAAGGTGTTCGATGAATTCTTTCAATGCCTATTTTGCCTTCTGGTTCTATTACTTCCAGGCAGTTCTCTTTGATGATTTCCTATAAAATAGTATCTGGGTTCTTTTTTTTCATCATAATTTTCGCGAGGTCCAATGATCCTCAGATTATCTCTCCTAGATCTATTTTCCAAGTCTGTCATTTTAAAGTAGATAATTCATGTTTTTCCAGTTTGTCATTTTTTGGTTTTTCTTGACTGATTCTTGCTGTCTCAATGCATCATTAGTTTCAATTTGTTCAGTTCTAATTTTTAAAAATTATTTTCTTCATTAGCTTTTTACTTCTTTCTGTATATGTCAATTGAGTTTTGAATGTATTGTTTTGGTCTGTGGAATTTTTTCCATTTCACTAATTTTTTTTTAGTGAATTATTTTCTTTCAATTCACAGATCCTACTTTCTTGCAGTTCTTTGTCTTTTTCAAATCACAAATCCTACTTTGTAGTGAATTCTTTATTTTTCCAATTCGTATTTCAGGAAGTTGTTGCTCTCTTGTAAAGGACTTCTTTCCTTTCCCCATTTATCTTCTAACTCTCTTTTGAGACTTTTAATGGCCTCTTCTAGAGAGCATTATGTAAGGAGTGCATCTGATGCATTTTTGCTGTTTGAGGTCTCTTCAGGTTTGCTGACCTGCTCTTTTTCTGCAAGAAACTGTCGATTGTTCTTTTCATCTTTTTATTCATGTTTTAGAAGCCTTTAGGGTGGTCTCCTAGGCAAGGGGGTTACCAGCTTCCTCTGCAGAGCAGGGAAAGATGTAAACCGATTTCCGGCTCGAGAGTATAGGGAGTGCTCTGGTGGAGTTTTCCCTTCCCCAAGAGGAAGTGGATTCAGCACTGGCTAGCTATCAAACTGCTTAGTAGGGCTGAGTGGATTATCGATTGCCCTCGGCTAGAGACTAAGTGGTGAAAGTGTCAGCCCAGGCGGAGCCTCTTGTGGGACTGTAGTATTAGCTAGCTGAGGCAGAACGCAGACAGCCACAAACTCTGCCTCGTCGCCTGATGCAAATCGGCCCTGGAAAAGCTCTAATGGCCTCTAAGCCAGGCTCCCCCCTGCGCAGATTGGGCTAACCCAGGCTGACGTCCTCCTGCCGTGCAGGATCACAACTGCCCCAAGGAAAATCCCTTACTGCGGGTTGGGGCTGCGCGCTTGTGCTGAGATCTGTGCCTTCACCCTGGGTTTGAGACTCTCCTCGGAACCTAATTTCTCTCCCAGTCTGCGCCGATCTCCCCCCTGGCCCCGGAACCAACCTTTTTTGGTGAGACTGCAGATTTTCTTGCCGGTGGTTGTTCTACTTCTTATCTTTACGAATTGTAGCAGTCAAGACTATTTTTGAGGCTCGATATAATATTGATAAAGAGGGTAAGAGAAGAGCTTAGAAAGACGCGTGTGTCTTCTCCGCCATCTTGGCTCCGCCACGATTTTATTTCTTTAAAAGTGCCAAATAGCTTTAATGAACACTGCTTTGTAATATAGTTTTAGGTCTGGAGCAGCCAGACCACGTTCATTTACATTTTTTAAAATTAATTTCCTTGAAATTCTTGACCTTTTCTTCTTCCAGATGAACTTTTTAATTTTTTTTCTAGATCTGTAAAATAATTTCTTGGGAGGTTGATTAGTATGCCACTGAATAAGCAGATTAATTTGGTGGTGTAGTCATTTTTAAACATTACCTTAACCTATCCATGAACACTTGATATTTTTTCAACTGATTACATCTGACTTTATTTGTGTGGAAGGTGTTTTATAGTTTTGTTCATATAGTTCCTGATTTTGCTTTAGCAGGAAGAATCCCCAAAATTTTCTATTATTGACAATTATTTTGAATTTCTTTTTGTATCTCTTGCTGCTGGACTTTGTTGGTAATATATAAAAATGCTGATGATTTCTGTGAATTTATTTTGTGTCCTGTAGCTTTTACTCCATTTGTGAATTGTTTCTAGTAATTTTTAGTTGATTCTCTAGGGTTTTCTAAGTATACCATCATATCAGCTACAAAGAGTGATAATTTGGTTTCCTCATTATCTATTCTAATTCTTTAATTTCTTTTTCCTTTCTTATTGCCAAAGCTAACATTTCTAATATAATATTGAATAGTAGTGTTGATAGTGTGCCATCTTGTTTTACCCCTGAACTTATTGGGAATAGTTCTAGTTTGTCCCCATTTCATATGATTCTTGTTGATGGTTTTAAATAGATTCTACTGATCATTTTAAGGAAAAGTTCATTTGTTCCTATACTCTCTAGTGTTTTTAATAGGAATGGGTATTGGATTTTATCAAATGCTTTTTCTGCATCTATTGAGATAATCATTTGATTTTTGTTAGTTTGCTTATTGATATAGTCATTTATGCTGATAGTTTTCCTAATATTGAACCAATACTGCATTAGTGGTATAAATCCTACTTGGTCATTGTGTGTTACCTTGGGTATGACTTTTTTAATCCCTTTGCTAATATTTTATTTAAGATTTTTGTATTAAGAAACTAGAAATTGGATGCCCATCAGTTGGAGAATGGCTGAATTAGTTATGGTATATGAATATTATGGAATATTATTGTTCTATAAGAAACACTCAGTAAGATGATTTTAGAGAAACCTGGAAAGGCTTACATGAACTGATGCTAAGTGAAATGAGCAGAACCAGGAGATCATTGTACAAGGCAACAATGATATTATATGATGATCAATTCTGATGGACATGAATCTTTCCAATAATGAAATGACTGAAGCCAGTTTCAATGATCTCATGATGAAGAGAGCCATCTACACCCGAGGGATGATGTGGGAAATGAGCGTGGATCAAACATAACATTCTCACTTTTTTTGTTCTTCTCCACTTGAATTTTGTTTTCTTATTCATTTTCTTTCCTTTTTGATTGGATCTTCCTTGTGCAGCAAAATAAGTGGATAAATATATTTACATATATTGGAATTAACATATGCTCTACATGTATAACATATATTGGATTACTTGCCATCTAAGGAAGAGGTTTGTAAGGGGAGGGGAATTTTGAACATAAGGCTATGCAAGGATCAATGTTGAAAAATTATATCCATGCATATGTTTTGAAAATAAAAAAAGCTTTAATAATAAAAAAGAAAAAGTAAGAAAAAACATTTTTGCATCAATATTCATTAGGGAAATTGGTCTATAATATTTTTTCTCTGTTTTCACCATACCTTGTTTAGGTATCAACACCTATGTTCTTCATAAAAGGAATTTGATAGGACTCCTTTCCCTATTTTTTTCAAATAGTTTGCATATTATTGGAATTAATTGTTCTTAAAATATTTGGTAGAATTCATATGTAAATCCATCTGGTTCTGAACATTCTTTCTTAGAAAGCTGATTAATATCTTGTATTATTTCTTTTTTCTATAACATGACTAATTTATTTGTTTCCTCTTCTCTTAACTTAGACAATCTATAATTTTGTAGGTATTCCTCCATTCTAACTGGATGATCAAATTTATATAGTTGGGCAAAATAACTCCTAATTATTGCTATAATTGGAAAATTCTCCCTTTTCATTTTTGACTCAGTTTGATTTTTCCTCTTTCCTTTTTCTAATCAAATTAATTAAAGATTTATCTATTTTGTTGTTTTTTTTCATAAAAGCAGTGCAGTTTTATTTATTAATTCAATCGTTTTTATTTTTAATTTTATTAATTCAAGTCATGGGGATAGCACACTCACGTCCTGCCTGTTGTTGCCTTATTTCTGTGGCTGGCAATTTACCTTCTGTGTTGAGACTGGAGACTGGAGACTGACTTTCTATGGCACTGGGCTCTTGAACCAGATAAGAGGTTATTGTTTTGTGTTGTGGCTAGCTGCCTCACCTTGGTTTACCCAGTGACTCTATTTGAGCTGGGTTGCACTCCCCTTTCATCCAAATAAGACAGTGTCTTCCTCTGAAGATGAACCCTTGTCTTTCTTGTTCCCATAGTAAGTTTCTATAATGGGTTCTTTCTTTTTTTTATGAGAAGTTTTAGTATAAGCACCTCCAATTGTGGAATGAAGAGATAGTGCTTCTGCATTCACTTCAGCTATCACTTATAATTTGGAACTTCAAATCAAGAACTTCACCTTTTCCAGCTTTTGGAAAAGCTATTTGACACTATTGTCAGAACTCAGTTTTAAAAGTCACTAAATATTCCCCAAACCCCCACCAAAAAAAACATTAGCAAGAAACACAGCTACTTGACCATAGAAAGCTACTATGGTGACAGAGAAGATTAAAACACCACCTCAAAAGAGATCAAAATGGCTGCAAGGAAAACTTCAGAGGAGATTATTAATTGATCTCAAGTCCAAAAAGCTTTCTTACAGAAGCTCAAAAAGGTTTTAAAAGGGAAATAAAAAATGGCAGAAGAAAAATTCAGAAAAGAAAAAGAGTCAATACTTTGGAATGCCTTGAAAAAGAAAACTGACACAAATTGAAAGAAGAAAACAATTTCTTTCAAAATGCAATTGACCAAATGTAAAAAAAAAAAACTGAAGAAAAATAAAACTTAAAAAAGAAGTTAAATAAATCACATGGAAAATAAGGTACAAAAGCAAGCTGGAGAAAACAATATTTTAAAATTTTGAATTGGGCAAAAGGAAGTTAATGACTCCATGAGACATTAAGAATGAGTCAAATGAAAGCAAAAGACTGAAAAAAAAATAGAAGAAAATGTAAAATACTTGATTGGAACAACAAATGAACTATAAAATAAATCCAGGAGAGGGAATTTAAGAATGACTGGACTATGTGAAAACAATGATCAAAAAGAGAAATTGGACAGCCTTTTCAAGAATATCGTTTAAACAGAACATAAAAGATAATCGTTGGAAAAAAATACAATCATTACCTCCTGAAAGAGATCCCAAAATGAAAACTCCAAGGAATACTGTACCCAAATTCCAGTATTATCAAGTCAAGGAGAAAATGCTTCAAGTAGTCAGAAAGAAATAATTCAATTACCAAGAAACCAAAGTCAGGATTTTCCAGCAGTTTCTATGCTAATAGGATGGAGAACATGAAATATGATATTCTGGAAGGCAGAGGAGTTTGAATTACAACCAAGGATCAACTCCCTAGTAAAACTGATCATAATCTTTCAGAGGAAAGAATAAACATTCAATGAAATAGAGGACTTTCTATAATTTCTGATGAAAAGACCAGAACTAAACAGAAAATTTAATTTTCATATGACTCAAGAAGCATGAAAAGGTAAATAGAAAGGGAAAAATATTATTTAGAGGTTAACCTGTTTACATCTCTACACAGGAAGATGATAGTTGTAATTCTTGAGAACTGTGTCATTTTTAAGGCAATTAGAAGGATATGTATACACATACATACATCCACACATGCATGCACACATGTGCATACATAACATAAAGGGTGTGGCCATAAGTTGGCTTTGATATGATGATAAAAATTAATTAAGGAGTGGAAAAAGGATTGTACTGGAGAATAGGAAAGGGAGGTCAAAATGGGATGAAATATATCATAGGAAGAGGCACAAAAGACCTGTTTCAGTAGAGAGAAATAAGGAGGGAAGAACCTTTTTTGTATCTTATAAGTATGTAGGAGGAGAAAAGGGAAAAAAGGAGAGGATGGATAGAAGGTAGGCAGAAGTAGCAGCAAAAAGGGGAAAGGAAAAATGAGATTGATAGAAAGGAAGGTAAATTAAGGAACACTGATCAGAAGCAAAACCCTAGGAGTGAGGAACAGGGTGAAAAAAGAAAAAAATATAAACTGGGAAAAAATAGGATGGAGAGAAATAGAGTTAATAGCCATAGATGTAAATGTAAATGGAATGAACTCTTCCATAAAATGGAAGTAGATAGCAGAATGGATTAAAAACTGGAATCGTACAATATGTCATTTACAAGGAACACATCTGAATAGAAAAGATGCACATAGTGTAAAAGTGAAAGGTTATAGCAAAATATATTATGATTCAATTGAAGTTTAAAAAACAACAGGGATAGCAATCCTGATCTGAGATCTGACATCTGAGAAAAGCCAAAGCAAAAATATAACTAATGAAGAGATAAAGAAAAAGATAAAGAAAGATCTTGCTAAAGGGTACAATAAATATTGAAGTAATATAAATATTAAATATATATATACCAAGTGATATAACATCTAAATTCTTACAGGAGAATTTAAGTGAATTACAGGAAGAAGTATTTAGCATAACTATACAAGTAGGAAAACTCAATGCTCTCACCCACTTAGAATAAGATGAATCTATACACAAACTAAACAAGAAAGATATTAAAGAGGTGAATAAAATGTTATAGACCTCTGCACAATAGTGAATGTGGATAATAAAGAAAGCACCATTTCCTCAGTAGTACATGGTACCTACGCAAAAAGTGATGATATATCAGGGCATAAAAACAATCAAACGCAGAGATATTACATATCCTTTGCAACTCAGGATGTAATAAACTTTATGGGTCATAATCATAAAAAATAGACTAAAATATATTTGAAAACAAAACAAAATCTAATTTTCAAGAATGAATGGGTCAAATAATAAATCACAGTAATAATCAATAATTTCTTCCAAGATAATGATTATAATTAGATAGCATATCAGAAATTATGGGCTACAGTCAAAGAAATCCTTCAGAGAATTCCTATATATCTAATTCTTATACAGA
Source organism: Sarcophilus harrisii (assembly GCF_902635505.1). NCBI lineage: Eukaryota > Metazoa > Chordata > Mammalia > Dasyuromorphia > Dasyuridae > Sarcophilus > Sarcophilus harrisii. The sequence goes on from NC_045430.1 coordinate 78,526,254, forward strand.
AAAATAAAGAGGAGATCAATGTATTGGACATGAAAACAAATAACCTATAAAAGGAACAAGTTAAAAATCCCTAATTAAATATCAAATTAGAAATTCTAAAAAAAACCACATGATAAATAAAATTCAAACTAAGAAACTATTGAATTAAAAAACAAAGCTGTTAGATTTTTGAAAAAGACAATAGATGCTTAAATCTTTAATTAATTTGGTTTTAAAAAGAAAGTAAATGAAATTAGAAGTATTAAAATGAAAGGGATAAATGCATTACTGATAAAGAGTAAAGTAAAATAATAAAAATAGCTATTTTCCCACTGTATGGTAATAGATCCAATAATATAAGTGAAATAGTCAATATTTTCAAAAACATAAATTACATAGTTAACCAGGTGGAAAAATATTTAGATAATTCCATTTTCAAAAAAGAAATTAAGCAAGCCATCAATGAACATGTTAAGAAAAAATAACCAGATTCATTTACAAGTGTATTATACTAAACAGTTAAAAAGCAATTAATTTCAACATTATCCAAACTATTCGGAAAAATAAGTCAAAATAAAGGAGTCCTAAAAAATTCTTTATATGATATGGTGCTGATACCTAAATCAAGGGGTTGAGGAGGGGCCAAACAGAAAAAACAAATTATAGACCACTTTCTCTACTGAATATTGATGCAAAAATCTTAATCACAGTATTAGCAGAGAGATTACAGTAATTTATTACAGTAATAATAATTACTATATAATTATTATACACTATGAACAGGTGGAACTTAAAACAATAATGCAAGACTGATTCAATATGAGAAAAACAATCAGCATAATTGACCATATCAATAATAAAGCTAATAGAAATAAAATGTTTACTTCAATTAATGCACAAAACGTTTTTGATAAAATACATCATCGATTCCTATTAAAAACTTTAGATAGCATAGGTATAAATGGAATTTTCTTTAAAATGATAAGCAGTATCTATCTGAAATCATCAGATATATAAGCCTTTCCAAAAAGTTTAGTAGTGAAGCAAAATTGCCCATTATTACCATTATTATTTCAACAAAATATTTGAAATGTTAGCTTTAGTGCTAAAAGAAAGAAAAAATAGAAGAATTAGAATAGGCAATGAAGACATAAAACTAGGTCTATTTGCAGATGGTATACTTAGGGAATCCTAGATAATCCTAGATAATCAACTAAAAAACTACTTGAAATAATGGACAACTTCAATAAAGTTGGAGGATATAAAATAAATCCACATAAATGATCAGCATTTTTACATATTACTAACAAAGTCCAGTAGCAAGAGAAAGGAAGAGAAATCCCATTTAAAATAACCATGAACAATGAAAAGTATTTGGAAGTCTATTTGCCAGGACAGGTAGACAAACCCAAACACTGTGTTATATGTACAAAATTACAGAATATTTTTTACTCAAACAGACCAAGATCTAAGCAATTAGAAAAACACCAATGGTTCATGTGCAGGTTGAACTTATTACAGGGGTCCTCAAACTACGGTCCGCAGGCCAGATGCCGCAGCTGAGGACGATTATCCCCCTTACCCAGGGCTATGAAGTTTCTTTATTTAAAGGCCCACAAAACAAAGTTTTTGTTTTTACTATAGTCCAGCCCTCCAACAGTCTGAGGGACAGTGAACTGGTCCCCTATTTAAAAAGTTTGAGGACTCTACTAATATAATAAAAATGAGAATTCTACCTAAATTAATTTATTTATTCCATTTTATGTCAACCAATCTGCCAAAAACTTATTTTACAGAGCAAGAAAAAAATATCCAAATTCATCTGGAAGAACAAAAGGTCAAAAATACCAAGGGAATGGGGAAAAAAAGGCAAAGGAAGGAACCCTAGTCATACTAGATCTGAAACTATGTTATAAAGTGACAATCACTAAAGCTATTTGGAACAATCTAAGAAAGAATGGTGGATCAAATAGATTAGGTACACAAGATACTCTTTATAACTATAGAAATCTGTTGTTTGATAAACCCAAAGACTTTAGCTTTTGGGATAAGAACTGACTATTTGACAAAACCTGCTGGAAATATTGGAAAATAGCATTACAGAGACCAGGCACTGACCAAGATCTCATACCATACACCAAGATAAGGTTAAAAGGTTATATGATTTAGATAAAAAGTGTTATAATCAAATTATGAGAACAAGGAATAGTTCCTTGACAAATCTATAGAATAGAAAAACATGATCAAAAAAAAAAAAAAAAAGAAAAAAATTTATGAAATTCAAGATGTATAATTTTGGTTACATTAAATTACAAAAGATTTTGCTCAAATAAAGCCAATATTATGAAGTTTAGAAGAGAATCAGAAAGCTGAGAAACATTTTTGCAGTTAGTGTTTCTGATAAATTTCTCAAATGAGTGAGTAAAATTTATTTTTAAAAATGCAAATTGAATTGACGTCCATCAATTGGAGAATCGCTGAGTAAATTGTGGTATATGAATGTTATGGAATATTATTGCTCTGTAAGAAATGACCAACAGGATGAATACAGAGTGGCTTGGAGAGAATTACATGAACTGATGCCAAGTGAAATGAGCAGAAGTAGGAGATCATTATATATTTCAACAACAATACTATATGAAGATCAATTCTGATGGAAGTGGCTATCTTCAACAATGAGGATCCAAATCAGTTCCAATTGTTCAGTAATGAAGAGGATCAGCTACACCCAGAGAGAGAACTGTGGGAAATGAGTGTGACCACAACATAGCATTTTCACTCTTTCTGTTATTGTTTGCTTGCATTTTTGTTTTCCTCCTCAGTTTTTTATTACCTTCTTTCTAGATCTGATCTTTCTTGTGCAGCAAGATAATTATAAATATGTATATAGATAGATAGATAGATAGATGGTATTTAACATATACTTTAACATATTTAATATGTATTAGACTGCTGTCTAGGTGAGGAGGGTGGAGGGAAGGAAGGGAAAAGTTGAAACAGAAGTTTTTGCAAGGATCAATGTTGAAAAATTACCTATGCATATGTTTTATCAATAAAAAGCTATAATAAAAAAAGAAAAATAAAAAATGCAATTCATTACCCAATTGATAAATGGTCAAAACTAGGAACAGGAAGTTTTCAAACAAAAAATTGAGATCCCCTATAATCACATGAAAAAACTGTATTTGTCATTATTTATTAGATAAATGCAAATTAAAACAACAATAAAAAACTGCCTCACACCAATTAAGCATAATACCAGTTAATATGACTGGAAAAGAAAATGATAAATATTGTAAATGATGGGGGGGGGGGGGGAAATGGGTTATTACGGCATTGTTGGTGGAGTTTTGAAATGAGCCACCCATTCATAACAACAATGTGGAACTATGCTCAAAAGACTATTTGATTCAGCAAGACCACTACTACATCTCTATCCCAGAGATTATAAAAAGGGGAAAAGATCCCACATGTACCAAAAAATATTCATATCAGCTCTCTTTGTGGTGAAAAAGAATAAGAAATCGAGGGGTTGTCCATCGATTACCTATGTCTGGAAAAAATTGTTTTACATGAATTGTAATGGAATACTATTGTTCTTTAAGAAACAATGAGCAGGCATTTCAGAGCAATGTAGAAAGATTTACATTAACTGATTCTGAGTGACTTGAGCAGAATGAGAAAAGTAATATCAGAATTGTGTGATGACCAATTTTGGTAGACTTTTTGCGCTTATCAGCAATACAATGATCTAAGACAATTACAAAAGACTCCATGAAAATTGCTGTACACATACAGAGAAAAATTATGGAGACTGAATACAAATGTAAGGAAGCATACCATTTTCAGGATTCTATTCTGTTGTTTTTTTTTTTTTTTCTTTTTCATGGTTTTCCTTCTTTAAAATCTTCACAACATAAGTAATAGGAAAACATGATTAATAGGATTGTACTTGCTCTTTTGGGGGGCAGGGAGGGAAGAAGGGAGAAAAAATTGAAATCAAAATCTTATAAAAATAAATGTTGAAAAATATTTTTAAAATGTGTAATTGGGAAAATACAGTGGGGGTGGGGGGGGAGAAATACAAAGCAAAGGAGGTTGCATAGTTCTTCTGTGAGCCTCTTGGGCTACTGTGTCCTACTCTGGAGGTCTGGCAGATTTTGTTACAAAAGGGAAATTGTAAACCACTGAGCCCCAGAAGAATGCCAGATTTAGCAGTGATTACCCAGCACCAGAAATCAATCAACAGAACTGCCCCAGGGAAAATTAAGGTAGTCATTAGTCTTTTGCATTGAACAGACCTCAAGACTTTAAAAAAATGAATTAAAAAACCAAAAAGAACTCTCAACATAGACACTTTTATGGAGAGAGAGAACAGACCTCAAATCCTGAGGTTCACAAAGGCAAAGCAACTCCACATGAAGCCTCCAAAGAAGACATGAGCCACTCCCCAGTTCACAAAGCTTTCTTGGAAAATGGCATAAAGGATTTTAAAAGAGAGTTAGGAAAAATGGGGAAATGAAATGAGATCATTGTGAGAAGCAATGGGAAAAAAACATATAATGCCCTACCAAAAAAATGTGAAAAAGACAGCAATTCATGGAAAAACAAAATTTGTGAAATTTTGGAAAAACTGCAGCAAACAAAAAAAGTCAGTTGATCAACTACAAAAGAAGATAAAAAGATAACTGAAGAAAATAATAAATTAAAATTAGAATTGGACAAATAGAAGTCAATGTCTCAGTAAGACTTCAACAATCCGTCAAACAAAAACAAAAAGAAAAAAAGAAGAAAATATGAAATATCTCCAAGGAAAACAACTGATCTGGAAAATAGATCAGGGAGAGACAATCTAAGGATTATTGGGCTTTCTGAAAGCCATGATGAAAAAAGAACTTAGACATTATGTTACAGGAATCTTTTATGATTATAAAAGAAAACTGCCCTGATATTTTAGAATCAGCAGGTAAAATAGCCATTGAAAAAAATTCACCAATCACCTCCTGAAAGAGACCCCAAAATTAAATCCCCATAGAATATCATAGCTAAATTTCAGAACTATCATGCCAAGGAAAAGATATTGCAAACAGCCAGAAAGAAACAATTTAAAGACTGAGGAACCACAATTAGCATTACCCAGGACCTGATATTTTAACCTTTTTTTGGGGGAAAAGGAACTTAGAATACAGCCAAGAAGAAGCTAAATAGCAAAAATGAGCATTATCTTTCAGGGAAAAAGATGATATATGTGGATTTCACCTGTTTGTAATGAAAAGACCAGAACTGAACAATAAATTTGATCATCAAACACAGAACTCAAGAGAAGGATAAAAAGGTAAAAAGGAAAGAATTCTTGAGAACAATATTTCTGTTATTGGTATATTTAGAGAATGAGTATATTATTTGATTTTATTATGATAATATGAAAAAAAAAACTAGAGGTAGAAAGGAGATCATACTTGAAAAACAAGAAAAAAGAGGTAAAATAAGGGAAATTGTATCTCACGAAGAGGTAAATAAAACCTATTATGATTGGATTGACGGAAAGAATGGAGGGAGATGAGCATTGTGTGAATCTTACTCTCATCATATATGGCTCTAAGAGAGAATATCAGACACATTTGGCTTCAGAGAGAAACTTGTTTCACCTTATAGGGAAGTAGGAGGGAAAGTGGGAAAAGGAAGGGAAGGACTAATAGAAGGGAAGACAGAAGTATTAAGGGAAAGCTGTAAAAAGGGGGAGGGGCTCTAAAGGGAGAAGACTATTTGAGGGAGGTGGCCATCAAAAGCAAAATACTGGGGAGGAGAGAACGGAAAAAGAAAGAGAAAAGCATAAGATGGCAGGAAATATAGAATTAAATATTTTAACTGTGAATGTGAATGGGATGAATTCTCCCATAAAAAGGAAGGAGATAGCAGACTGAATTAAAACCAGGATCCTTCAATATCTTGTTTACAAAAAAAAAAAAAAAAAACCACATTTAAAACATAGTGATACATACAGTGTGAAGATAAAGGGCTAGAATAGAATTTCAGGTGAAATAAAAAGCAGGTGTAGCTGTCTGGATCTCAAATCAAGTAAAAGCAAAGATAGATATAATTAAAAGAGATAAGGAAGGAAACTATATTTTACTAAAGGGTGCCATAGATAATGAAGCAATATCAATACTAGACATATATGCATCAAGTGGTATAGCATCCAAATTCCTTGAGAAAATAAGAGCCATAAAAGAAGAAATAGACAGCAAAACTATACTAGTAGGGCATCTCAATCTTGCTCTCTTAGAACTAGATAAATGAAACCACAAAATGAATAAGAAAGAAGTTAAGGAGGTAAACAAAATATTAGAAAAGTTAGGTATGATATATCTTTGGAGAAAATGGAATAGACAGAAAGGAGTTTATTTCTTTCTCAGTTGTTTATGTTATAGAAAAATTGACCATGTCTTAGGACATAAAAACCTCAAAATCAAATGTAGGAAGGCAAAAATAGTAAAGGCACTTTTTTAGATCATGATGCAACAAAAATCACATGTGATGATAAACCCAGGAAAAAATAGACAAAAAATTAATTGGAAACTAAATAATCTCATCCTAAAGAATAAATGGATGAAATGGCAAATCAGAGACACAAATGATAATTTCATCCAAGAGAATGAATGACAATAATGAGACAACATACTGTAATTTGTGGGATGTAGCCAAAGGGGTTATAAGAAGAAATTTTATATCTCTAGATGCATACTTGCATAAAATAGAGAAAGAGAAGACCAATGAATTGGGCTCACAACTAAAAAAATCTAGAAAAAGAACAAATTAAAAATCCTCAATTAAATATTTGAAAATTTGAAAATAAAAGGGGAGATTAATAAAGTTGAAAATAAGAAAACTATTGAGTTAATAAATAAAACTGAGTTGGTTTTATGAAGAAAAAAAACCAATAAAAAAGACAAACATAAACTTTAATTTGATTAGAAGAAGAAAAGCAGAAAAACAAATGGTTGGTTTTAAAAATGAAAAGGGAAAACTATTCAACAATGAAGAGGAAATTAGAGCAATAATTAGGAGTTATTTTGCCCAACTTTATGCCAATAAATTTGATAATTTAAATGAAATTGAAAAATAGCTACAAAAATATAGATTGCCCAGTTTAACAGAAAAGGAAATAAATTATTTAAATAATCCCATTTTAGAAAAAGATAATAGAACAAGCTATCAATCAATTCCCTAAGAAAAAATCTCCAGGGCTAGCTGGATTTACATGTGAATTCCACCAAACATTAAAAAAATCAATTAATTCCAATATTATATAGACTATGTGAAAAAATAGGGAAAGGAGGAGTCCTACCAAATACCTTTTATGACACAGATATGGTACTGATAGCTAAACAGGTAGAGTGAAAACAGAGAAAGAAAATTATAGACCAATTTCCCTAATGAATATTAATGCAAAAGCCTTAAATAAAATATTAGCAAAGAGATTATAGAAAGTCATCTCCAGGATAATAAACTATGACCAAGGAGGATTTATCTCAGGAATGCATGGCTCATTCAATCTTAGGAAATCTGTCAGCATAATCAACTATATCAATAACCAAACTAACAAAAATCATATGATTATCTCAATAGATGCAGAAAAAGCATTTTGATTTTATGAAATCCAACACCCATTCCTATTAAAACTACTCCAGAGTATGGGAATAAATGGACTTTTCCTTAAAATGATCAGTAGCATCTATCTAAAACCATCAGCAAGCATCATATGTAATGGGAACAAACTACAACAATTCCCAATAAGATCAGGAGTGAAATAAGACTGCCCACTGTTATCATTACTATTGAATATTGTATAAGAAATGTTAGCTTTGGCAATAAGAACAGAAAAAGAGATTAAAGGAATTAGAGTAAATCATGAAGAAATCAAATGATCACTCTTTGCAGATAATATGATGGTATATTTAGAGAACCCTAGAGAATCAACTAAAAAACTACTAGAAACAATTCACAACTTCAGCAAAATTGTAGGATGCAAAATAAATTCACATAAATCATCAGCATTTTTATATATTAGCAACAAAGTCCAGCAGCAAGAGATACAAAAAGAAATTTCATTCAAAATAACTGCTAATAGTATAAAATATTTGGGCATCTATTTTCAAAGGGAAAGTCAGGAACTATATGAGCACAACTACAAAATACTTTCCATACAAATAAAGTCAGATCTAATCAGTCAGAAAAAAGAAAAATCAAGTGCTCATGGGTAGGCCAAGCAAATATAATAAAAATGACAATACTACCTAAATTAATCTACTTATTTAGTGCCATATGAATCAAACTCTTGAGAAATTAGTTTACAGATTTGGAAAAAATGTAACAAAGTTCATCTGGAAGAACAAAAGGTCAAGAATTTCAAGGGAATTAATGAAAAAAATGCTACTGAAGGTGGCCTAGCTGTGCCAGACTTAAAACTATATTATAAAGTAGTAGTCATCAAAACCATTTGATCCTGGCTAAGAAATACAGTAGTCAATCGGTGGAATAGGTTAGGATCCCAGGACAAAATAGAAAATAATTATAGCAATCTAATGCTTGACAAACCCAAATACCCTAGCTTTTGGGATAGGAAAATTGGAAAGTATTGTGGAAGAAATTAGGGCTCAACCCACACCTAACACCACATACCAAGATAAGATCTAAGTGGGTTCATGATTTAGACATAAAGAGTGATATTATAAACAAATTAGATGAACATAGGATTGTTTACCTCTCCTATCTGTGGAAAAGGAATTTGTGTCCCAAGAAAAACTGGAACTCATAATTGAACACCAGATAGATAATTTTGATTATATTAAATTAAAAAGTTTTGTACAAACAAAAGTAATGCAGACAAGATCAGAAGGGAAATAATAAATTGGAAAAATAATTTTTACAATTAAATGTTCTAATAAAGGCCTCATTTCTAAAATATATAGAGAATTGACTCAAATTTATAAGAATTGAAGTCATTCTCCAATTCATAAATGATCAAAGAATATGAACACTTTTTAAAAAAAATTAAAGCTTTTTATTTACAAAGCATTTACAAAGCATAGATAATTTTTCCAACATTGACCTTTGCATAACTTCTGTTGCAAGTTTTCCCCACCTTCTCCTCACCTGGCAGATAGTTCAATACATGTTAAATATGTTGAAATACGTGTTAGATCCAATATATTTAAACATACTTATACAATTATCTTGCTGCACAAGAAAAATCAGATCAAGAAGGAAGTAAAAAGAAAACTGAGAAAGAAAACACGATGTAAGCACTAATAACAGAGAGAGTAAGAATGCTATGTTGTGTTGCACACTCTGTTCCCACAGTTCTCTCATTGGGTGTAAATGGTTCTCTTTATCACTGCACAAGTGGAACAGGTTTGACATCTCAATATTCAAGAGAGCCACTTCCATCAGAATTGATCATTGTATAGTCTTGTTGTTGCTGTGTATAATGATCTCCTAGTTCTGCTCATTTCATTTAGCATCAGTTTATGTAGGTCTCTCCAAGCATCTCTAAAATCATCTTGCTGGTTGTTTCTTACAGTGCAATAATATTCCATAGCATTTATATACCATAATTTATCCAGCCATTCTCCAGTTGATGGGCATGCACTCAGTTTCTAATTTCTTGCCACTACAAAGAAGGCTTCCACAGACATTTTTGTATATGTGGGTCCCTTTTTCTCCTTTAGGATCTCTTTGGGATATAATTTCAATAGAAGCACTGCTGGATCAAAGAGTATAAACAGTTTGATATCTTTTTGAGCATAGTTCCAAATTGCTCTCCAAAATGGTTGGATCAGTTCACAATTCTACCAACCATGCATCAGTGTCCCAGTTCTCCCACATCTCTTCCAACATTCATCATTATATTTTCCTGTCATCTTAGCCAATCTGAAAATCAAGTAAGAGAGATAGAGGGATAAAAACAGGAAAAGAATTGAGAGTGGTATAAAAGAAAATGCAAAAAGCTAATGAAGGAAGAATGAATTAAAAAGCAAAATTAGCCAGTTGAGAAAAGAGATACAAAAGCTCACTGAGGAAAATAATACCTTTGTATTTAAAATTTAGGAAATGAAAGTTAATGACTTTGTAAGAAATCAAGATACAATAAATCAAAACAAGAAATGAAAAAAAATAGAAAAAAGTGAAATATCTCTGGAAAAAACAACTGACCTGGAAATGGATCTAGGAGAGATAATTTAAAACTTATTGGTCTACCTGAAAACCATGATAAAAAAAAAAGAAACTGGAGATCATTTTCTTTTTTTTAAATTTTTTCCATTGATCTTTTCTTTCTCTATTTTATTTATGTAGCTATTTGTAGATATAAAATCTCTCTTAAGAACTGCTTTGGCTGCATTGCATAGGTTTGGGTATATTGTATTATTGTTATCATTTTCTTGGATAAAATTATGAATTGTTTCTGTGATTTGTTGTTTGCCCCACTCATTTTTTAGAATTAGATTTAATTTCCAATTGCTTTTTAATCTATCTTTCCCTGGACCTTAATTGAATATATTTAATTGCATTGAGGTCTGAAAAGGAAGCATTTACTATTTGTGCCTTTCTGCATTTCACTGTGAGGTTTTTATGCCCTAATACATGATCAAGTTTTGTATAAGTGCCATAGACTACTGAGAAAAATGAATATTCCTTTCTGTCCCTGTTCAATTTTCTCCAGATTTATATCACATCTAGGTTTTTCTGGACCCTATTAACTTTCCTAATTTCTTTCTCATTTATTTTGTTATTAGATTTATCTTATTCTGAGAGGGGAAAGTTAAGATCCCCCACTAGAATAGTTTTGTTGTCTATTTTTTAGTTTAAAATCTTCTTTAGGAATTTGGCTGCTCTATCACTTGGTGAAAAAACTTAGTATCGTTATTTACTGTACCCTTTTTCAAGATGTTCTTTCCCTTCTTATCTCTTTTAATGAGATCTATTTTTACCTTTGCTTTATCTGAAATCAGAATTGCTACCCATGCTATTTTTTTTTTTTACTTCAGTTGAAGCATGATAAATTCTGTTTCAGCCTTTAACTTTTATTCTACATGTGTCTTTTGGGGTCAAATGTATTTCTTGTAAATGGCATGTTGTAGGATTCTGCTTTTTGTTGTTGTTTTTTTTTAAATTCACTATACTATTTGCTTCCATTTTATGGGACAGTGTATACCATTAACAGTTATGATTACCAGCTCTATATTTCCTTCCAACCTATTTTCTCCCTTATATATAATTTTGTTCTCTCCACTCTGTCGATAGTCATGTGTTTTTTTAACCACTGCACCCATTGCTTTATCTTTTATCACCCATTCCCCTTCTCTTATTGTTTTTTACCCATTACACTCACTACCTTATCTCCTACCATCCTTGCCCTCTTCCCTTAGTAGTGTTCTTTTAACTCACTCCAACCACAATCTTATCTTCTATCAATACTGTTCTTCTTCTTTTACCTTTTTCCTAGTGTTTCTAGCCACCCTTTTATTATGTCCTTCCCTTTACTTTTCTTCTTTCTCCTCATACTTCTTTCTAGTATTAAATAAATTTCTGTAGCCAAAACTGACAAGATCAAGCTTCAGACAATGCTCATTTCCTTCCCTTTCCCCCCCTCAATTGTCATAAGTCTTTTGAGTCACTTGGTGTGAACTAATTGTCCCATTATACCTTCCTTTTTCTTCTTTTTCCTGTACAGACATTTTTCATCACATCACGTCACAACTACAACTTTAGTCCATGGAATGTCCCCTTTTGTCTGTGCCAGGATCAGATATAGTTTTCAAGAGTTATAGATATTGTTTTTCCATCTAGGGATATAAACAGTTTAAAATTTAAATATATATTTTTCCTGTTTATTTTCTATAGTTCTCTTGAGTCTTGTAATAAGAGTTCAAATTTACTGTTTACTTCTGTTTTTTTTTTTAATAGAAATAATTGAAAGTCTCTTACTTCATTGAAGCTCCATATCCTCCCCTGAAAAATAATGCTGAATCTTGCTGGCTAGTTAATTCTTAGTTGTAACACAAGGTTCTTTGCCTTCCAGAATATATCCCAGTCTTTTCAATCCTTTATTGTAAAAGCTGCCAGAACTTGGATAATCCTTATTGTTGCTCTTTGATATTTGAATTGTTTGTGTCTGGAAATTTGCAGTATTTTTAAATTTGAGATTATAGCTTTGCAGTTTGGCAACAATGTTCCTTGGAGGTATTCCTTGTGGGATACCTTTCTGGAAGTAACTGAAGGATTTTTTCTTTTATCTCTTTTTTTAATTAAAGCTTTTTTATTTACAAAACATATGCATGTGTAATTTTTCAACATGGACCCTTGCAAAACTTTGTGTTCCAAATTTTCCCCTCCTTCTCCCCACCTCTTCTCCTAAATGGCAGGTAATCCAATACATGTTAAATAAATATTAAATATGCATACATATTTATACAATTATCTTGCTGTAAAGAAAAAATGATAAAGAAGAAAAAACTGAATAAAAAAGCAAAATCCAAGCAAACAACAACAGAGAGAAAATGCTATGTTGTGGTCCACATTCAGTTCCCACAGTCCTCTTTCTGAGGTGGCTCTTTTCCTAACAAGATTATTGAAACTGATATGAATCATCTCACTATTGGAAAGAGCCACATCATATAATCTTGTTGTTGCTATGCACAATGATTTCCTGATTCTACTCATTTCACTTAGCATCAATTAATGTAAGTATCCCTCAGGCCTCTCTAAAATCATCCTGCAAATCAATTCTTTTACAACAACAGCATCAATAATACTTATATACCATAACTTATTTAACTTTTCCCCAACTGATGGGCGTCCACTCAGTTTCCAGTTTCTTGCCAGTATAAAAACAAAACAAAACAAAAAAAAACCTGTCACAAACATTTTTGCACATATGAGTCCTTTTAGATCTATGTCTAATACAATATTCAATAGCAAACTTGTTTCACCCCTGATCTTGCTGAGAATGGTTCTAGTTGGTCCACATTACATATGATGCTTGCTAATGGTTGTAGATAGATGCTACTGATCATTTTAAAGAAAGATCCATTTATTCCTATACTCCTATTGTTTTTGCTAGGAATGGGTGTTGGATTTTATCAAATTCCTTTTCTGCACCTATTGAGATAATCATATAGTCAATTATGCTAATAGTTTTCCTAAAATTGAATCCACCCTGCATTCAAGAAAGATCCTTTCAATGAGCATTTCCCCATCTTTTTCTAAAATATTGGAGCAGATTTCCTTAATGACCTCTTGTAGAATGTTATCCAGACTGTTTTTGTTTGTTTGTTTATTTTTGGTCATGCCTTTCAGGTAGGGCAATAATTTTTTGTCTCTTCTGGATTTATTATCCAGGTTGGATGTTTTGTCAATGAAGTATTTCACATCTTCTTCCATTGTTTCATTCTTTTTACTGTTTGATTGTTTCTTGCTCTCTCACAAAATTATTAGCTTCCATTTGCCCTGTTCTAGTTTTTAATGTATGATATTCTTCAGTTATCTTTTGTATCTTTTTTCATTTGATTTATTTTACTATTTATGGAGGTTTTTTTCTTTAGTTTTCCTTTTCCAAGTTGTTGACTCTCTAATTCATACCTCTTATTTCTTTTCTCATTTTTTCTTCTACCTCTCTTATTTCCCTTTTGAAGTCTTTTATGAGCATTTCCAAAAAACCTCTTTGGGCTTGAGACCAATTTATCTCACTCTTTGAAATTTCTTCTATGGACATTCTGTCTTCATCTGTATTTGTATTTTGATTTGCCCTGTTACCACAATAGATTTCTATAGTCAAGGGTCTTTTTTCTTTCTTGTTCATTTTTTTCCTTTTCTTTTGGTATTTTATTTTTTTTTACATTTAAGGTGGAGCTCTGCTCCTAGATAACAGTGGTGCTTCCTATGCCAAGCTTTCTGTGTAGCTCTGAGCCTTGACTTTGAGCCCAGGGGCACTTTGTGTGTGTTGAAGTAGCTTTGCCTGTTCTTTGTAGGAAGCACCCTGGTTTGTTTGTTTTCCCACCTGGGATTGGAAGCTGTCCCACTGATTTGGTCTTCTGAGCCAGGATTAAGGGTCTTAGTTGTGATTTCTATGATTAAGACCTTCTCACTGGCTTTCCCAGAGTCAATATTACCTGGACTGAACATCCTTTTCACCCCAGAGAGACTGATCTTTCTTGAAGTTTTTTCAGTCTATCTTGAACTGGGGAGTGGTTTCATTCCATCTAAATGTATTCAGTCTGGAAGTCCTCAAGCAGATTCCTGATTATATTCTGCCATCTTGGCTTCTGGAGATCTTTTTCAAGAAATTAAAGAAAAACTTTAGAACAGAGGATAAAATAGAAATTGAAAGAAATTACATATTGCCTCCTGAAAGAGATCCCAAAATGAAAACTTCCATGAATATTGTAGCCAAATTCTGGAACTCCTAGGTTAAGGAGAAAATATTGCAAGCATTCAGAAAGAAAGAAAAAATTCAAGTATAGTGGCGCTACAGTCATGATAACAAAAGATTTATCAATTTCTACATTAAAGGACCAGATGACTTGGAATATGATATTTCAGAAAATAATGGAGGTAAGTTGACAATTAAGAATCACCTATGAAGCAAAACTGAACATAATCCTTCAGACAAAAGGGTGAAAATTCAATGAAATAGAGGATTTTTAAGTATTATGGATGAAAAGACCAAAGCTATATAGAAAATTTGTTTTTTAACTATAGAACTCAGGAGAAGCATGAGTTGGTAATCAAGGAAAAAAAACATATCACAAAGGACTTAATGAGGTTTATATGTTTACATAACTACATGGGATGATGATATTTGTAACTGATTAGAATTTTCTCATTATTTTGGCAGTTGAAGGAGTATATATAGACAGAGTACATACATAAGAGTTGAGTATAAGAGGATAATATTTTTTAAATGATGATATTAAAGATTCAGAGAGGAATGTACTGGGAGAAAGGAAAAGAAGAAGTGGTATGGTGTAAATTATCTACCAGAAAAAAGAGGGAAGAAAAAATTTTTACAACGGAGCGGCAGAGAGGGAAGAGGGGAGAGTAAGCAAACCTTACTCTCATCGAAATTGGCTCAAAGAGGAAATAACCCATACATTCAATATGAACATAGAAATCTATTTTATCCCTGCAGGAAAATAGGAAGAGAATGGGATACAGGAAGGGAAGAGACTATCCAAAATAAACGCAATATGGGAAGAAAGTGGCAAACACTTTTGAGGAGGAACAAGGTGAAAGGAGAGAGAAATAAAAGGGGGGAAATAGTTATCTGTAGTAATTATAAAAAATTTTGAAGCAAATTTCACTGATAAAGTTTTATTTCTCATAGAGGGAACTGAATCAAATTTATATTAAAAAAATAAGAGCCCTATCCCATTTGATAAATGATCAAAATATATAATTTATGCCTAAAGGGATATAAATTCATTCTTATTTATTGGCCTAACAATACCACTCTTCTCAGGGGAAAAATGGAAATTGCAGGGGTATCCATCAGTTGGAGAATGGCGAAAAAATTGTGGTATATGATTGTCATGGAATATTATCTTTCTCACACTTTTCTCTCTCTCTCACCTTATCTCTCTCTCTTCTCTCTCTCTCTCTCTCTCTCTCTCTCTCTCTCTCCCTTTCGCTCTCTCTTTCTTTCTCTCTCTCTCACCTTCCCTCCTTGTCTCTGTCTCTTGCTCTTTCACTTTATTTTTTGAGGGTTTTAAAAAAATTTTTAATTAGGGTGGGATATATGTTTTCTTTCACAAAAATATTTTATGAAAATATTTTTCAGAAGTTCATATATTGTTTTTAATAGGGGCTGGTGTTGGGGATAAGGAAGAGATTCTTGACCTCAGAAATTAAAAAAAAAACAAATATAAAAATTTTGTTTTAAATGTAATTAAATAAATATTTTTAAATGAGATTTAGAACTCTGTTCTAGTTGAGTGATTATTATTCAAAATCTTTGAGATTTTAGTCAGAGTCTACTTTGAAATAAAATCTGTAGCATATTGAAGACCTAAAGCCTTCCTAGTATATTTAGAATGGTCAAAATGGAAGGCATTTCCATTTGTGTGTTGTAAAGAGATCTTTCTTTCAAGATAGGGAGGAGCCTCTGATGCATATTGAATTAGACTATATCACCTTACACAAGTCACTTGACTTCTAAGTTTCTAGATAGTCTAAGTTGTACTCTGTGGTCATAAGTTTTGGAGTATTTTAATTACTAGAAACTGAGTTGTCTTATCCAGGATTTCCCCATACCTATGAAAACATGGGTGCAATATTCTCTCTCAAAAAAGTATATGGTTTTTATTGTGTAAAAAATTCATTGAGTGAAGAATTGGATACTTCCCCACTTCTAAGCTTCTCCCCTGTGATAACTGTAACCTAATTGGTCTAAAAAAGCTTATTCACCTCACTTGCTGCTTAACTTGCTGCCAGAGAGGATGATATGCAAAGTTTAATAACATATAATACTCTTTGTTTAGTTAACGGATGGTCTAGGCAAAGGAAGTATACAATTGAATTGAACCAGTCAATCTGAAAGCCCTAAATATTAATGTGAGTACTTTCTTTTTCTATCTGATGGACTTGGCAAAGCTTGACAGGTCCCAATTCTGGTGGTAAAGTTTCCTGAGTGAATACAGTGTTTCCAAAAGATCTATATTTTCTAACTGTATAAGTCCATAGAGGGTTATAACATTTGCTACCACTCAAGCTATAAATAGACCTAAGAGAATGTCATTCCAGTCTTTGTATTTCCAGGATGAACTTACCTTTTCTGATTGTACCTTCAATTTTCATTTGGAAATTGATAGTGTTATTGAAAATGATTACCAGCACTTTAGCCAGGATGAAGGATGGAGACAGTACATTCATAGGGGACACTTAGCTCAGTCTTGACAGGGCTTGCTAATTGTCAGGATTCTAGTATTTCACACATTTCACACAGGCTCTGAATATTTGACAGGACTTTTCAGACTACTGCTGTTATACAAAGAATCTATTCAGAAGCATAAAATCAACATGCTCTGTCTTTCTTAATATTTTTGAGAAGAAAAAATTTAATGAATGAATAAAAATCTCCATAGAAACATTGTATTTCTGGGATTTTTCCAATCAATAAGAAATACTCCCTGCTTCTAGGGGGAAAAGATAAAAAAGTTTTCCTGTTATAACAATCTATGGGTTCTTTGTACAAAGTTAACCTACCATGCATCTCAAAAGCTTAATTAATTTATTTTTGTTTCTAACAACTGTTGTTTTGTGGTTTAGTTATATCCAACCCTTGATGACCCCAAATGGGATTTTCTTGCCAAAATATTATTAAGATAGTTTGCTATTCCCTTTCCAAGTTCATTTTTCCTATAAAAAAAAAAAAAAAAAACTGATGCAAGCAGGATTAAGTCACTTGCTCGAGGTCACACATGTCATAAGGGTGAAGTCAAATTTGAACTCAGATCTTCCTGGCTCCAAGTACTCTGAGCACTGTTCCACCTAACTCCTTCATGCTAATAATATTCAGCAACTACAATAATGTGAGAAATGAGTGAGCAATATAATGGAAGCTATTCCAAAATGACTCTAAAAGTTTTTTATATTGATACAATTGTTTCACTTTGTATTCCTATGTAATTTACTTAATGCATAGGAAAAAAAAATTCTAAGAAGCTATGGCTTCACTAAATTATCAAGAATATCCATGACACAGAAAATGTTAAGAACCTCTGACCTAGAGAATGAAAATCAGTATTGATGTTAAGGAAGTTCTCAGGAAGTGTAACTTCCATCTCCTGGAACTGAGAATATTATTTGATGTACTGGGTTGGGGGGCAAAAGGGAAAAAAGAATTATGAAAAATAATCTAAGGACTTGATATGAGGTTCAGAGTGAACAGTGTGACTAAATAAATTGAATGGGAATTGAAGATAGCAAGCTAGATTTAAGGTGTTGGTCCCCGAGCAATGAAATTTTAACATAGTTCTCTGTTTTGAATTTTAAAGGTGATATAAAAATTTGGGAACCATTTTGGAATAGTTACAGATTTTCTTTCATTATGTGACTCACTAAGTATTTTTGTTCTACAACTTCTGAAATTGCTGGGTGTTTATAAGGTACACAGAATTCCATTATTCAAGTGATCATTTCTGTAAGTTATGAGAGATAGGTAGCATTTGTCACACATCATTTCTGAGGACAATAGAATATGAAAGACATCAATTAAATTATATTAAAATTCAAAAGACAAATAGGATTGCAGATCAGCTAATAAGAAATTCCAAAAATCAATTAGTAAAAAAAGTATTTGGGTAAAAGGAAAAGAAAGATTTAGCAGAGAATTGTCTGTATATAACTAAGGAATTTTGCATGTGAATCAGGATAAAGAGTGTAGGTTCAATTTTTAATTAAGTTTATGCATTTGTTTTAAACCCATGAAATATTGGAGGAAATTTAAATAAAAAAGTTTCTATGTGTACAAAGCAATGCCTATGAGAGATCAAATGAATCTGTGTTTTGAAAATATTAGGAAGAAACTCATAAATAGTCAAAGGATATGAACAGACAATTGTCAGATGAAGAAATTGAAACTATTTTCTAGACATATGAAAAGATGCTCCAAGTCATTATTAATCATAGAAATGCAAATTAAGACAACTCTGAGATACCAGTATACACCTGTCAGATTGGCTAGAATGACAGGGAAAGATAATGTGGAATGTTGGAGGGGATGTGGGAAAATAGGGACACTGATACATTGTTGGTGGAATTGTGAATACATCCAGCCATTCTGGAGAGCGATATGGAACTGTGTTCAAAAAATTATCAAACTGTGCATACCCTTTGATCCAGCAGTGTTACTACTGGGATTATATCCCAAAGAAATATTAAAGAAGGGAAAGGGACCTGTATGTGCATGAATGTTTGTGGCAGGTCTCTTTGTAGTGGGCAGAAACTGGAAACTGAGTGGATGCCCATCAATTGGAGAATGTTTGGGTAAACTGTGGTATATGAATATTATGGAATATTGTTCTGTAAAAAATTACTAGCAGGATGATTTCAGAAAAGTCTGGAGAGACTTACATGAACTTATGCTGAGTGAAATGACCAGGACCAGGAGCTCATTATATACTTCAAAAACAATATTATATGATGATCAGTTCTAATGATCAATATGATGATGTGACCACCTCCAACAATGAGATGAACCAAATCAGTTCCAATAGAGCAGTAATGAATTGAACCAGCTACCCCCAGCAAAAGAACTCTGGGAGATGACTATGAACCATTACATAGAATTCCCAATCCCTCTATTTTTGTCCACCTGCAGTTTTGATTTCCTTCACAGCCTAATAATACACTATTTCAAAGTCTGATTCTTTTTGTACAGCAAAATAACTGTTAGGACATGTATACTTATATTTAATTTATACTTTAACATATTTAACATGTATTGGTCAATCTGCCATCGAGGGGAGGGAATGGGGGGAAGGAGGGGAAAAATTGGAACAAAAGGTTTGGCAGTTGTCAATGCTGAAAAATTACCCATGCATATAACTTGTGAATAAAAAGCTATAATAAAAAAATATTAGGAAGAAATCAGGTTCTGGGTTACAGTGGTGAAAGCATGTGTGTGTCACATACACACACATATTCCTAAAATTATTATGTTATTTCAAATAATAAAATATGGATTTTCAAATGAAGGTGGAAAAAGAAAGTAGTGCAATGAATTTCTCTTTTGAATCTGCCATTTTTGAGAAAAGTGGTATGCATTATAATGTACACTTGGAGAGAAAAATATTCCCCAATGAATACAGAGAAGAATCCAAATACAGAAGAATACAGAGGAAGAATCCAAAATATGGATTTTTAAAATTGAAACTTAAAACTTACTCACAATTTTGCAAAACCCATATATCAAATAAATTCTGTTTCTTTAAGGATCAAGAGGAGGAACTGAGGACAAGGCATATGCATGTCTGTGTATATTTTTTTCTTTCCTTCTTGAAATCTAATTATATCTTCTTGAGCTTTATATAGATTTATTGTACCTCATACTTTAATTGTGTCAGCCCTCCTGACATTTTCCTCAGTCCTTCCACAGACCCACTTGTTTCCTGCTAGCTTCTGTAGCTTTGCACCTAATATATCTAATATCATGTTTTTGTTTTTGTTTTCCCTGTCTAAAAAGCAAGGCTATGTGAGACTTATCAAGAAGACTCATTAGAATTAGTGTCTCTGGCATATTACTCCTATATAAAACATTAAATCAATTCACTTTTCTGATTTTGTCATCCTAAAATAGCAGGAAAGAAGATATAATATCACCATAATCTTTATTTACTGCTTTTTACAAGTTGTTACTTGTGCTGGTTCTTTGTTCAGAGTCTGGCTGTTGACAATAAATAAATTATACCCTAGCTAGTAAATTATTTCATTCTTTCCAGCTTTTCATAAAAAAAAAAAAAAAAAAAAAAAGAAAGAAAGTGACGAATCTGGAGCCCAAAGAGGTTTATTCATAAATATCCATTTTGCTTAAGACACTTGGATCTATTTAGTTGAATATATAATTTCTTTATGAAACCACTGGAAAAGCAAAAGAAAAAAAGATAGGTAGGAAGGGAGGAAGGGAGGGAGGGAGGGAGGAAGAGAGGAAGGGAGGAACGGAGGAACGGAGGGAGGGAGGAAGGAAGGGAGGAAGGGAGGGAGGAAGAAAAGGAAAGGAGGAAGGAAGGGAGGAAGAAGGAAGTGTTGGAATATATGGGAGCCACTTAACAGTGGTTGCTCGAGATCCAATCCAGAATGGATCTCCTCTTGTGAGAGAACGATACAAGGAAACTGAGAGGCAGTTGCTGTTCTCTGACCTCCGGATTGAGAGGCTATTGCATTGTCTGACCTCTCTCCTCTTCCCTCTGCCTCCAATTTATCTCATTTCCAGTCTGCAACACCTGTGTCAGCAAAGGCTGCCTTGCAGATCCTTCCGATGTTATGATCCACAGCTGTGGAGGCTCTTTGAAAATCGACCTGTATCTTAACAAGAAAGAAAGAAATTGGCCCCTCATACAACTTCCTATCCAGTTAACAAAACTTCCTTAAAAAGTTAGTAGCTTGGGGAAAAGTTGACAATCTTACTTTAAGCTGGATATTTTAAGGAAGTTTCAGCTAAAAAATCCAAATTGAGAGATCATTGATTTTTTTTTTTCTTTACTCTATTAGCTTTTCTTACCTTCAAGAAACTTTCCTAGATTTTCTGGGGAAGGAACTGCTTTCATTTGTTGATATTTGAAGTGAAAAATAGTGAAAGCTCTGGTAGTCAGGGCCATATATCTTAAGTGACTCAGATAATAGTTTTAGTAAGTGCCTTTTTCTTTAGAGATTCAGGCCCAGACTAGCAGCCTCTAAAAGCCTTTCCTCACTGACAATGTCTGGACTTACAAAGGAAATAAATTCTGTCAGTGTGAACCTATTCCTAAGTGGGATAAAATTTCCTGACTAGCATTCAGCTACTTAAAATTCAGTTGACTAGAGAAGATATTTTATGATTGCAAAGCATAAAGCATGTCAGTGAGGTGGCCCAGAGTATTACTGCATTAACTAAATTCTACTTCTCCAGGGAGGTGGTGCTTGTGTACTAGACATGCTCAGGGAGTTTATATGACACCTGTGCTATTTTCATGTGCCCTTAGAAAACAAATAGCTAATTGTGCAGCACAAAGATGAGTGAAATTAATTTGGATATTACATGGAGGAATGATGATTTATAGCTATTAATTAGTTGCACTCTACATACTTTCCCCCCAAAGGATTTAAATGAATTAAAATCAATGTATCTTTTACCATGATTTTTTTTTCAAATTCCTAAGTATTGATATTTTACTTCAGCATTGGTTAAGATTGATATTTTGTTTACCTGAGTTAGAGAGGTTATTGAGAAAGTAAGGAAAGAAGCTCTTGTGACAGATTTGTTGAAGCATCTTATTGAGCACAAGGGAAAACCTTCACCACCAGATAAAGACAAAAAGAATAGTATGCTTTGGTCTCTTTCTTCCTTTTTCTCCTTATGATTTTAATAATGGATATTTTAATGGAAAATTATCAAAAAAAAAAGGTGAAAGAAATGAGACAAAGATCATTCTTATAGGAAGAGGACTTTACATCTTCAAGATACTTCTCGGTTACTTATTTGTTTATTTTTGCCTTCCTTCTCACCATTCCCCATCCCATCCCTGCCATTGTAAGTGAGCTTGTGACACAAATAATTACCATCATTTTTATGAAGAAAGAAACATAGACAGTGTTGCTTTCACTCCAAGTTACTGGACATAGCTTTCAGCATGCCTGATATGTATGCTTCTCATTCTGAACTGGACTTGAGTCAAGTTACTGAGGAACACACTTTAACTTTTCTAATGTTAGCCAACATTTTGTGATTCACTTTATGTCAAGTCTTATATCTTCACAACACAAGAATTTAAAAAATGCTATTTTGAAGTAAAACTAAGTCACAGCATCCCAGCATTCTTTGATGACAATCATATAGTAACAGTAATGTCATACCATATTATCAATAACATCATGCAAAAGGTCAGCATTATATTATTAAATATAACTTCAACTTAAATGATTAATATTTTATCATCAAAATTGATCTAAATTTTATACATGTGTATATACACGTATACATATATGTTCATGTTGCACACACATACTTACATGTATATGCATGTTCACATATACATGGTTTCTATGGAGATATATCTATGTGTACATTGTGTAGCTTTATACTTGTATATATTTATAGACAGACTTTACAACTCCATCAGGTAATATATTCAATAAACTTGTATAAGAAATAATGCAATAGTTTAAAATAATTGTCCTAGAAGGACTTTCTTCAAACTTTGAAACATACATTCTGTTCTCTGTGATATGATAATAAATCTAACATACAGCCATTCAAAAAGACAACAAAAGCCCAAGATAAGGTCAAAATGGGTTCATGACCTAGGCATAAAGAATGAGATTATAAATTAATTGGAAGAGCATAGGATAGTATACCTCTCAGACCTGTGGAAGAGGAAGGAATTTATGACCAAAGAAGAACTAGAGATCATTATTGATTACAAAATAGAAAATTTTGATTATATCAAATTGAAAAGTTTTTGTACAAACAAAAAAATAATGCAGACAAGTTTAGAAGGGAAGCAATAAACTGGGAAAACATTTTTACAGTTAAAGGTTCTGATAAAGGCCTCATTTCCAAAATATATGGAGAATTGACTATAATTTATAAGAAATCAAGCCATTCTCCAATTGATAAATGGTCAAAGGATATGAACAGACAAATCTCAGATGAAGAAATTGAAACTATTTCTAGCCATATGAAAAGATGTTCCAAGTCATTATTAATCAGAGAAATTCAAATTTAAGAAAATTCTGTAATACCACTACACATCTGTCAGAATGACTAGAATGACAGGGAAAGATAATGCGGAATGTTGGAGGGGATATGGGAAAACAGGGACACTATTACACTATTGGTGGAACTGTGAATACATACAGCCATTCTGGAGAGCAATTTGGAACTATGCTCAAAAAGTTATCGAACTGTGCATACCCTTTGACCCAGCAGTGTTACTACTGGGCTTATACTCCAAAGAGATACTAAAAAAGGGAAAGGGACCTGTATGTGCCAAAATGTTTGTGGCAGTCCTGTTTGTAGTGGCTAGAAACTGGAAACTGAATGGATGCCCATCAATTGGAGAATGGTTGGGTAAATTGTGGTATATTAATGTTATGGAATATTATTGTTCTGTAAGAAATGACCAATAGGATGAATACAGAGAGCCTTAAAGAGACTTACATGAACTGATGCTAAGTGAAATGAGCAGGACCAGGAGATCATTATATACTTCAGCAATGACACTGTATGAGGATGTATTCTGATGGAAGTGGATTTCTTCCACAATAAGATCTAACTCAGTTTCAATTGATCAATGATGGACAGAAGCAGCTACACCCAAAGAAAGAACACTGGGAAATGAAAGCAGTTTGCATTTTTGTTTTTCTTCCTGGATTATTTTTACCTTCTGAATACAATTCTTCCTGTGCAACAAGAGAACTGTTAGGTTCTGCACACATACATTGTATCTAGGATATACTATGACATATTTAACATATATAGGACTGCTTGCCATTGGGGGGGGGGTGGAGGAAGGGAGGGGGAAAGTCGGAACAGAAGTGAGTGCAAGGGATAATGTAAAAAATTACTCAAGCATGAGTTCTGTCAATAAAAAGTTATAATTATGAAAAAAAAAGACAAAACAAGCTAGCTATTGTAATCATCTTACTATATATACGACCTACTATATGGGTAGTTACCCCACAAGCTCACCCTCTTCCCACTTCTTGGTCTTGCTCTGGGATAGTAGTCATAATAAGTGGAAAAAAACATTCCTACCAGTACTAATACCAGCTACTCACTGTCATTAAGAAGCAGCTAAGTTCAAGAGTCCCAGAAATAAAAAGAACAGCCAAACAACTGGGCCACTAAGGACAACAATTCTTATTTTTTTTTTATTTAATAGCCTTTTATTTACATGATATATACATGGGTAATTTTACAGCATTAACAATTGCCAAACCTCTTGTTCCAATTTTTCACCTCTTACCCCCCCACTCCCTCCCCTAGATGGCAGGATGACCAGTAGATGTTAAATATATTAAAATATAAATTAGATACACAATAAGTATACCTGACCAAAACGTTATTTTGCTGTAGAAAAAGAATCAGACTCTGAAATATTGTACAATTAGCTTGTGAAGGAAATCAAAAATGCAGGTGTGCATAAATATAGGGATTGGGGAATTCAATGTAATGGTTTTTAGTCATCTCCCAGAGTTCTTTTTCTGGGCATAGCTAGTTCAGTTCATTACTGCTCCATTAGAAATGATTTGGTTGATCTCGTTGCTGAGGATGGCCTGATCCATCAGAACTGGTCATCATATAGTATTGTTGTTGAAGTATATAATGATCTCCTGGTCCTGCTCATTTCACTCAGCATCAGTTCGTGTAAGTCTCTCCAGGCCTTTCTGAAATCATCCTGTTGGTCATTTCTTACAGAACAGTAATATTCCATAATTTTCATATACCACAATTTATTCAGCCATTCTCCAACTGATGGACATCCATTCAGTTTCCAGTTTCTAGCCACTACAAAAAGGGCTGCCACAAACATTCGTGCACATACAGGTCCCTTTCCCTTCTTTATAATCTCTTTGGGATATAATCCCAGTAGTAACACTGCTGGATCAAAGGGTATGCACAGTTTGATAACTTTTTGAGCATAGTTCCAAACTACTCTCCAAAATGGTTGGATTCGTTCACAACTCCACCAACAATGCATCAATGTCCCAGTTTTCCCGCATCCCCTCCAACAATCATCATTATTTTTTCCTGTCATCTTAGCCAATCTGACAGGTGTGTAGTGGTATCTTAGAGTTGTCTTAATTTGCATTTCTCTGATTAATAATGACTTGGAGCATCTTTTCATATGACTAGAAATAGTTTCAATTTCTTCATCTGAGAATTGTCTGTTCATATCCTTTGACCATTTTTCAATTGGAGAATGGCTTGATTTTTTATAAATTAGAGTTAATTCTCTATATATTTTGGAAATGAGGCCTTTATCAGAACCTTTGACTGTAAAAATATTTTCCCAGTTTATTGCTTCCCTTCTAATCTTGTCTGCATTAGTTTTGTTTGTACAAAAACTTTTCAGTTTGGTATAATCGAAATTTTCTATTTTGTGATCAGTAATGATCTCTAGTTCTGCTTTGGTCATAAAGACCTTCCCCTTCCACAGGTCTGAGGTAAACTATCCTCTGTTCCTCTAATTTATTAGATAATTCATTCTTTATGCCTAGGTCATGAACCCATTTTGACCTTATCTTGGTGTACGGCGTTAAGTATGGATCAATGCCTAGTTTCTGCCATATTAGTTTCCAATTTTCCCAGCAATTTTTATCAAACAGTAAGTTCTTATCCCAAAAGCTGGGATCTTTGGGTTTGTCAAAGACTAGGTTGCTATATTTGTTGACTGTTTTATCCCTTGAACCTAATCTATTCCACTGATCAACTAATCTATTCCTTAGCCAATACCAAATAGTTTTGGTAACTGCTGCTCTATAATATAATTTTAGATCTGGTACAGCTAAGCCACCATCATTTGATTTTTTTTTCATTAATTCCCTTGCAATTCTTGACCTTTTGTTTTTCCATATGAACTTTGTTGTTATTTTTTCTAGGTTATTAAAATAGTTTTTTGGGACTCTGATTGGTATAGCACTAAATAAATAGATTAGTTTAGGTAATATTGTCATCTTTATTATATTTGCTCGCCCTATCCAAGAGCATTTAATATTTTTCCAATTGGTTAGATCAGACTTAATTTGTGTGAAAAGTGGTCTGTAATTTTGCTCATAAAGTTTCTGATTTTCCCTTGGCAGATAGATTCCTAAATATTTTATATTATCAGTAGTTACTTTAAATGGAATTTCTCTTTGTAACTCTGACTGTTGGATTTTGTTAGTGATATATAAGAATGCTGATGACTTATGTGGGTTTATTTTATAACCAGCAACTTTGTTAAAGTTGTGGATTATTTCTAATAACTTTTTAGTAGAATCTCTGGGGTTCTCTAAGTATACCATCATGTCATCGGCAAAGAGTGATAATTTGGCTTCCTCATTGCCTATTCTTATTCCTTTAATCTCTTTCTCAGCTCTTATTGCTATAGCTAGCGTTTCTAATACAATATTAAATAGTAACGGTGAGTTAGTGAGTTATATCAATTCAAGGCCCTAAGTAGGGATTGTCCTTTGCCCTTGTTAGGTGGATAAAATGAGATATTCGTCATACTTGTTTCCATGAAGATGAATTTCCTTTATACTTTATTCCCCAATAGAAAGAAGCCAAAAGGAGGGTGAAATTTTCAAGACTTAAGACTGATGAGTTGAACTTAGGGCCAATTCCAACGAGTTTCATTTCTTAGGGACAAAACAATTTTAAGTGTGATTAGAGCATGGTTTTTAGGGCAAGAGTGTACCAGGCTTTAGCAATGGCTATTCAAAACCAGATAAACCAGTGATGTTTCCACAGTAATATAATGTGACTCGGTTGCTATGATCTACTCAAATAAGCGTGAGAGAATGTAAAATTTCCCTATCTTATTAAGGACACTTAAGAGTAATGATACTGTATTCTGAAAGGAAGTTTGGATATTAGGATATTAAGACATAAAATAACAAATAGATAAGAAGATGAATGATAGCCTATTGGAGTGTTAATAATATTGGCCTAAGTCATTCATGATCAGGATTGCTTCAGTAAAAGCTAGATATCTTTGAAATCCTCCAATCCCATTTAGTCCTCTACTACCTGATTGTTTAGACAAGGGCCAACATTTTTCTGAGGCTTATGCTGTTTTAATTACAGCAATGTGGTATGGAGAGTGAGATTGTGGTCATATGTCAGAGTTTCTGTGACTTTTAAAGGGAAAAATTTGTCAGATATAAAAAAAATCACCATTCAGGTATTCTGGTTATTATTATTTCTACATAACTCCAAAGGGGTAATTTAATTCCTTTTGGGTTAGTAAAGGAATATTTTTGTTTATATGAAGATGTGTGGAATGCCCATAATTTGACTTATTTGTAGTAGTTGACCAGGGGAAATATATTGTTAGCAATAATATTATGAATTCCTGGTAATAGGAGCTTGCTTGTAGCTTCTATGAGGTGAGGATAAATGGAATCCCTTGGAGTTACTGGAACCATCCCTTGTAATTAATATTAAAAAATATTGAGTGCCCTTAGGGGAGTAGTGAAAAAAAATTTCTTCCCTAGTAATTTAAATGAAAGAAGATGGAGTGCTTTATTATACAGAATTCTCTCATAATAACCCCATGCAGCCTGTGAAATAGGCAGATAGTATTTAGGTGTTTGACAGTTTATCGCCCAGAAATGAATAAAGTTATATTGATTGTGAGAGCCATTTCTGATCTTGTCACTGTGGTGGTACAGGTAGTCTAGAAAGCAGGTCAGCTGTTCTGTATTACTGACCTTACCAAAGCCTTTTTACTACTGTGACCAATCAGGTAAAGTTTAGTTTTACTTGTTACGGCATTTGGCATACTTTCACCATTCTTCCTCAGGATTATCTTATTTTTAATATTACCCGAATTTGGACAAAGGTTCGTATTGCTAAGGACATAGATGGCCACCACTACATTGAGGATGCAATGTTGATTAGAACAGATTAGGCCTCAGTGGCTCAGATGAGACATAAGAAAAAGGAAAATAAGATGATTTCTGGCTCTCATTTAATGATGAGAATCTAGATATAATGTGTAACAAAGAATTGATAGTAACTTCCCCACAAATTAAAAAAAAAAGCCTAAGAAGCCTAAAAGTTTATTAAATTATTTTGGGTTTGGAGGATTTTTATTGCCCCTATCTGATGAGTTTATTATAAATGTTCCTCCTTTGGACTGGAATCAAAGAAGATGATAGACTTGGAAGATATAGAGTACTGCATTTTTTCCCTAGGGCCCTTATGATCCTGTGGGGTTTGTGTTCTTAAAAATTTCTATTAATAAATACCAGGCTTAGTGAACTTTTGGTAGGCACAAAGGGATAGTTTTCACACTCAATGACTATTTGGCTTTAGGAGCCCTAGATGGGTAGTAAGAGAACTAAAAGAGTTGTGCCATGAGAATCCATAGAGAAGAGATAATTGAGATCTATAGATGTCAAATGTATCTAAGGTAGTAATTAGCTTGAGAAAGATGAGTTGGGGGGGGGGTGTAGGGAAGAAGAAGAAACAATATGTAACCCATAGCAGTTCAGCTCCTACTGCCTGAAAGTAAATTAGATTTTATTCCCATCCCCAAATCTGGGTTCTCTGGTACTTATAAGAGAGCTTTGGGCTATCTAGATTCTCTTTCCTTAGCCCCTACTAATGACATTCCCCCAATTATGGGGAAATCATTTGTACCACAGTTCCATTAATAGTCAGATAAATTTTTTTTTTAAATTACTTATTTCTGAAGGCATAATAACAAACATATATATATATATTTGTTATATATTACAAATATAAGAGCATAGTGTATGCCCTTCCTATTTTTTATTACCTCAGTTTCTGGGGAGAGGAAGAGAATTAGGTTTATAATTTGGGTCAGTTCATATAGAGCACAAAGTCTCCTTGGTTTGGTTTTGGTGTCCCAGACACACTGGTTTCTCAGGACTTAAATACTGGGCTGGCTGGCCATACTATTACATCTGCAATCATCTAAACTCCCCCAAATCTTCATATCTATAACTCTTGGATGAAATAGAGATCTCCTCTGACACCAAAAACTGAGAGAGACAAAAAGTCAGGGTAGAAGAGGGAGAGCAGAGGATGATAAGTCTTTCCCTTCCCACCAATTCAATTCATGGCCTCCTGGATGAATGCATATCATGAAGAAGCCCATAAGTGGTCAAGAAAGAACAATAGTGGTCTTTGTTGCTTGAAGACAGAAGAAGCCAAACAAAGAAATTATGTCCACCCATGTATTAGAGAATGCAGAAGCCTCCTTCTATGTTAGGTAATCTGGATATGCCCCACAGGCTTCTCAAGGGTACCTCCATGGTAAGTAAAATGGACAGATCCAGAAAGGCTGAAATATGAAAAATATTATCATCAGAATATATTACAAATCTTTTAGACCTAGATGGAGCACAAGCCAGGGCTTACAGTATTAACTATTGACCAATATATTTGCTAGAATTCTTTGACTAAAGCGACTAGCTAATATTTTTAATGGCTTTAGTTATAATTTGTTTCTTCAAAAGACAGAGGAATTAAGAAAGGGGACTTTTGCATCTGATTTTTATCAATAAAAAAGAACTAACTGATGGGTATAAATTGTAATGACCTCTAGGGAAAGCAGTCTTTTCTTCTTGGAACTGTGATAAAAGTGAGTATAGTACATAAATTTCAATGGCTTTTAGAAAGAAAAAAAAAAGAATGGGCATTAATCTTATTGATTAAAGAGAAAAGGAAGGAAGAATTCAAAACTCCCAACAAAGTTCAGTATACATATAACTCTTAGTCCAAGGACCCGTGACCATTCCTTTGAGTTCACAAAGGTTATATTTAATTTTGGGAAGTTCTTTCAAATAAGAGATTATTATCAAATATTTTAGCCCATTGCTTTTATCTGAAATTATTCCATGAAAGTATCTTAATATGCAACTGACTCTTGTTTTCTAAAATTCTCCCATAAGAACTAAAAGTATTGTGACAGAATATTAAAATAGAATGTTGAGAAATAAAACAGGTTGCTTTGGAAGGTTTGGAATAACCATTTAGAAAATGACTTAATATGAAATAATTTTTCTATAGAATCAGGGAGGCCTATGTTTTATCTGTTATCTGTCATGATCTATGAAATATATGTAGAGAATACAAGAAAGAGGTGAAGAAAAATATCTTTATTGCTATAACTTTCAATTGTTATACTATAAAGATTTATAAAGAAAATTTTATGCAGAATTGGTAAAAAAAAAAACAAAACAAAACAGTGCATTCTGGAAAGACTCTTTCTTCTATTTAACAGAAAACAAAATGGGAAGGGGAGAACTAATCTTAGAAATATCAAGATTTTTAAAATTTTAATCAGGACCTGAAATTTACTCAGTGGAATAAACTAAGGTTTTATGTAAGTAAAAAGGAGTCAATTCCTTTTGAATTTTCTGAAATATATTGATTGATTTAGTTGTTCAGACTATGACACTAGTTAGAGGAAAAATATTGTAAATAACTATGTCTATGCTTATTATGATTTAAATTTATTACTATGTAGTATATATATTTATATATTCAGTTAATATTTGAAGAAGAATTGCTATTATTTAAAAAGGATTTTGTCCCATTTCATTAAATAATTAATAGTTAACTAGGGTGGGAAATTTGAGTTAATAAAAAAAAGATCACAAGTATATTAATAAGGGACAAATTATCCTTCTAGTCAAAGCCAAATTATCCTTCTAATCAGTGCCATGAAACTCAAATGAAAAATGAATCCTGGGGGGGCGGAGCCAAGATGGCAGAGAAGACACATGCGACTTTCTAAGCTCTTCTCTTACCCTCTTTATCAATATTATATCGAGCCTCAAAAATAGTCTTGACTGCTACAATTCGTAAAGATGAGAAGTAGAACAACTCACCTGCTGAAGAAAATCTGCAGTCTCGCCAAAAAAGGTTGGTTCCAGGGCCAGGGGGGAGATCTGCACAGACTGGGAGAGAAATTAGGTTCCGACGAGAGTCTCAAACCGAGGGTGAAGGGCCAGATCTCACAAAGCCGCAGCCCCAACCCGGGCAGTACCGGCTTTTCCTTGGGAGGGATCCTGCACGGCAGGAGGACACACCGGGTTAGCCTCCAATCTGCACAGTGAGGCTCCTTTGCCATAGAGCTTTTCCAGGGGCGATTTGCACGGGACACTGGGCAGAGGGGTGTCTGGTCAGCTGCTAAATAACAGTCCCACAAGAGGCTCCGGCTGGGGCTTTACACTTAACCACTTAGTCTCTAGCCAAGGGCAATGATAATCCACCAGCCCTACTAAGCAGTTTGATACCGGCCAGTGCTGAATCCACTTTGTTGGGGAAGGGAAAACTCACCCAGAGACCCATACCTCGAAGTGAAAATCGGTTTAATCTTTCCCTGCTTGGAGGAAGTGGTAACCCCTTGTGGAGACCACCCCAAAGGCTTTTAAACATGAATAAAAAAGATGAAAAGAAAATGGACAGCTTCTATGGAAAAGAGAGGTCAGCAAACCTGAAGAGACCTCAAACAGCAAAATGCATAGACTGTCCTCCTTACATAATGTCTAAGAAGAACCATTAAAAAGTCCTAAAAGAGAGTTAGAAGATAAAGGGGAAAGGAAAGAGAAGCCTTCAAAGAGCAAAACCCTGAAATAAGAATTGAAAAATAAAGAATTTAAAAAAGTAGGATTTGAATTGAAAGACAAAGAACTGCAAGAAAGAGGATCCTTGAATTGAAAAGACAAAGGACACGCAAGAAATAGATCGGAATTGAAAAAAAAAACACTAAAAAAAAAAAATTAGTGAAATGGAAAAAATCTACAGACCAAAACAATACATTAAAACCAATTGACATATACAGAAAGAAGTAAAAAAGTATTGAAGAAAATAATTTTTAAAAAATTAGAACTGAACAAATTGAAACAATGATTCATTGAGACGCAAGAATCATAACAAAAACAAAAAATGACAAACTGAAAAACCAGAAATCTATTGCAAAAACGACAGACTTAAAAATAGATTAGGAGAATAACTGAGGATTATTGACTTTCTGAAAACCATATGAAAAAAGAGTCTAGATAATATTTTCAAGAAATCATCAAAGAGAATTGCCCAGATGTAATAGAATAGAAGGTAAAATAGGCATTGAAAGAACCCATCGAACACCTTCGAAAGAAACCCTAAAATAAAAAACCTAGGGAAATTTTGGGAAAATTTCAGAACTATAAGATTAAGGAAAAAATTTTTAAAACCAAAATTTTAAAACGAGGTCCAAAAGGAACCCCAAGACCGGGCCCCACAAAAGGAAAGAAGGGGCCTGAAAGATACCGAAAGGCAAAAACTTGGGATGCACCAAGAATAAACTACCCAGTAAGTGGAGCATTTTCTCCAGGGAAAAGATGGATTTAATGAAACAAATGAATTCCATTTTTTCTGAAGAAAAAACCAGAACTAAACAAAAATTTGATCTAAAAGTAAAACAAAATGCAAAAAGATAAAATAACTCTTGAGAATTGTATTTTGTTGTGGATATACAAAAGAATACATGAAATTTATTGTAATTATAAAAAAAAGGAAGAAGATATGGAAAAGGGATGATGGAGAAAAGGGGGAAGGGGGATAAAAAGAGGGAAACCAATCCCACAAAGAGGCAAGGAAACATCATATCTGAGGGAATTTAGAGAGGGGAGGAACATTGTGAATCTTACCTCAAGAGTTGGCCAAAGAAAAATAATTGACATTTGTTTTAGAAAAAATTCTCTCGCCCCATTAAAACGGGGGAGAGGAAAAGGGAAAAGAAAAAGATATTAAGGGAAGGAAGGGGAAAGACCCAAAGGGGGAGGGAGGGATTAAAAGAGGATAAGATCGGATACAAGAGGGACATAAGTTTAAAAGGGGAGGTTGGGAGGCAAGAATAAGTAAAGCAAAATCTGGGGTTAAGGATCAGGAAATACAGATTTAGTAATTCAACCATAAATGTAATGGGATGAACTCCCCAAAAAGAGGAGGCAGAAGAATGGATCAAAAAGTCAGAACCCTACAATATGTTTTTACAAGAAACAATTTAAAGCAGGGGATGCAAAGAGTAAAAAGAAAGGCTGGAGAAAATCTATTATGCTTCAGGTGAAGCCAAAAAGGGGGCCATCCTTATCTCAGATCAAGCAAAAAGTAAAATTGATCTAAATAAAAGAGATAAAAGGAACTACATCCGCAAAGGGTATAAAAAGAAGCAATACAATATTAAAATATATGCACCAAGGGTATGGCACCCAACTTCCAAAGGAGAAGTTAAGAGAGTTGCAAAAGAAATAGACAACAAAACTTAATAGTAGGAGACCCCAACCTTGACCTGAATTAGAAAACAAACCAAAAAACAAATAAGAAAGAAATTAAAAAGTAAATAGAATATTAGAAAATTAGGTATGTTGGACTTGAGAAAATTGAATGGAGATAGAAGGAATATATTTTCTTCCAAGTTCATGGAACCTATTAAAATTGACCATATATTAGGACATAAAGACCTTTAAATTAAATGCAAGAAAGCAGAAATAGTAAATGCTTTTTTCAGATCATGATGCAATAAAAACTACATTCAACAAAAAGTTAGGGGAAAAAGACCAAAAAGTAATTGAAACTAAACAATCTCTTCTTAAAAATGATTTGAAGAGCAAACTATAGATAAATTAATAATTTACTAAGATAATGAAAAAGAGAAAACCAAAATTTTGGGATGCACCAAAGGTAATAAGAGGGAATTTTATATCCTTAGAGGTTACTTGAATAAAACAAGAAAGAAAAGATTAATGAATTGGGCGAACTAAAAAAACTAAAAAAAGACCAAATTAAAAACCCCCAATCAAATACTAATTTAAATTTAAAATTAAAAGGAGAAATTAAAATATTGAAAGTAAAAAAACATTGAACTAATTAATAAAACTAAGAGTTGGTTCTATGAAAAAGCCAATAAAATAGATAAGCCTTTAAATCATTGAAAAGGAGGGAGGAAAATGAAATTTAGTCTTAAAATGAAAAGGGAGAACTTTCCACCAATGAAGAGGAAATTAGAGAAATAATAAATTATTTTGTCAACTTTTCCAATAAATTTGATAACCAAGTGAAAGGATGACTACCCGACTTCCTAGACAAAGAGGAAGAATAATTTTGTTTGTATTCCTGTTTAGAAAAAGAAATAGAACAGGAATTAAACAACTCCCAAGAAAACCCCAGGACCAGATGGATTTATAGGAATTTTAAAACATTTAAAGAACAATTGGCCCCAATGCTTAAAATTATTTGATAAAATAGGGAAATGAAGGAGTCCCACCAAATTCCTTCTATGACACAAGACATGGATTTGATACCAAACCAGGGGCTGAAAACAGAGAAAGAAAATTATAGACCAATCTCCCAGAATATTGATGCAAAATCTTAAAAAGATATTAGAAAAGACTACAGAAAATCATCTCCAAGATAATACACTATGATCAAGTAGGATTTATAAGGAAGCAGGGTTTCAATATTAGGAAAACTATCAATATAATTGGCCATTTAATAACCAAATTAACAAAACCATATGATCATCTAATAGATGCAGAAAAGCATTTGATAAAATCCAAATCCATTCCTATTAAAAAAAAAAACTTTTTGAAAAGAAGTATAGTAAACAAATGAACCTTCCCAAAAATAAACAAGGGCCCACTATTAAAATATTGTTAAAATTACTTTGAATGAGCAAAAGAATTAAAAATAAGAATGGCAAAAGGGCCAAATTATCACCTTTCCATAATATGGTATTAAGAACCGGTTTGCAAAAAGTTAAGAAAAATAAAAAAAGGTTTTTAAAAATAAACCCAAATAATCATCGCATTCTTATTATACAAAAAACCCCAAAGAGATTCAAAAGAAAATTTAAAATAACAAAATTTTTAAAACCCGGGGGAAAAAATCCATAGCAAAATTCAGCCACTTTTACACAAATTAAGTCGATTAAACCAAGAAAAATTTTTTAAAAAATATAATAAAATAAATATTTAAAAATCATTTAAGGAAAAATCAAAACTTTTTAAATGACCAAAAAAAACAACAAATTTTAAAAAAAAGGTCGAATTTCAAAATTAATGAAAAATTAAATGTTTTTATACCAGACAAAAAATAAAAGACAAATTTAAACCAAAACATTTTTATTTGGCTAAGAAAATTTAGGATCAAAAAATTTATTTTAAGGGAAAAAATAACAAAACAAAGTTTTGAAAACCCAAAATCCCAGTTTAAAGAATTATTTTGAAAAAAAATTGTGGAAAATTGGAAACAAATCAAAAATTTATTATAACACCGTAACCAAAAACAAATGGGTTAATTGGAAAAGAATAAATTATTAAATTTAGTG
The DNA here is from genome assembly GCF_902635505.1 of Sarcophilus harrisii. Taxonomy (NCBI): domain Eukaryota; kingdom Metazoa; phylum Chordata; class Mammalia; order Dasyuromorphia; family Dasyuridae; genus Sarcophilus; species Sarcophilus harrisii. The sequence continues at coordinate 78,562,040 of NC_045430.1, forward strand.
GAAAGAATTTCCCTGATAAAAAGGCAACCAAAAAAAACCAGTCTTTGATAAAAAAAAAATTGTTTATAAACTAAAGTTTTTGAAAAAAAAAGGAAAATTGGGAAAAAATAAATGGGAAAAAATTTTTACCAAAATTTAAAACCTCCAAAAAATAATGGTTTAACCTAATTAAAAATTTTTTAAAATGGAAAGAAGAAAGAAACCCTTCAATAAAAAGAAAATTTTTATTAAAAGAGCCCAAGTCATTATTAAATCAAAAATAAAAAGAAACCAAAAACTTAAAAGTTTTGGGTACAAAAAAAAATAATGAGAGTTGGGGGAGGGGAAAACTGGGAAATTATTTTGGTAGTTTGAAAAAACCTTTTAAATTTAAATTAACTCAAAAAAATTGGCTTTTTCCAATTTAATGGGATTATATAAAGAATTTAAGGGAAAATTTTGGGAAACCCTTTTAGTAAAAAAAAGAATGGGTTCCATCATTAAATGGGAAAAATTTTAAGAAAAATTTAAATTACTTCTCAAGAAATCCTGGATTCAAATTGAAGAAAAATAATATTTTGTGGAGGGGATTTAAAAACGACAATGATCCGTTGTGGAGTTTGAACGAATCCCCATTTTAAGGAGAGTTTGAACTAATGCTTCCCAAAAGTTAATCAAAACCTTCATTAATTTTAATCCCAATTTTTACACTGATTTTTATTTCCCAAAGAATTTAAATAAAAGGGTTTTTTTGCAAAAAATGTTTTTTGAACTTTTGTGTACTAAGAAAATTAAAACTTATGGCTCCCCATTTGGGAGGGGGAAAGGGAAAAATTGGAAAAAATTTGAATTTTAATGCTGTAAATTACCAGATATTCCTGTAAATAAAAGGCTTTAAATAAAAAAAGAAAAAAAGAAAAGAACCATAGTTTTTATATACTTAAAACCAAAAATTAAAAACCGTGATAATTTTTTTATTTTGAAAATGGCAATTCAAACGAGGGATACCAAACTTTTAATGGAGCAGTAAAACGATTTTGCTTAAAAAAGCAATGGATTTGATTAAAACCAAAATTGAATCTATTTTCTTATTTTTGAAACTGCATTGGAATTTACCCAGCCTTTTTCCTTCTTTCAAATAATATTTCATAAAGTACAAAGCTTGACAGTGCTGAAAACTGATAATGGTTACTTATATGTTTGATTTGTTTTTGTTGACTTATTAAATATATAATGTTTTACATCTGTATTTAAATATTGATGTTACATGTGTGTATGTATGTATTATATATACATATGTGATATATATAACACACACATATATAAGTGTGTGTATAGTGATTGTGTGTGCCTACATATACATATGCACATATAGGTGTATGTGTGCATACTATTTATAACGTCAATATTTTTATTATTTATTTATTTGTTTATTTAATTATTTATTATTATCATTAAAGTCCTAACATACTATATACATATAAATGTGTGTACATACAAAACAGACATATACACACATAAGTGTATCTGAAAGTGATAACTTATCTGTTTATGAAAACTGTGTTAAATTCACAGAAAGGTATAGAAAAGTAAAACCCATGGAAATAAATGGGCATGGATATTTCTTTGCAAAGAAGAATGCTAAACAGCTTGCCTTAGTCCCTCTTCTAAGATCTCCAACTATAAAATATTTTAAACTGTGTAACTAATGAGAATATAAGATTCACTATATTGTTATTTATTATATTGTTGGTTTTATATATGTATATATTAATTATATATAAAATTATACTGAACTTACTATCTACCCTTCATCCTAGTCCCTCTTCTAAACTTCTATATTCCAAATAAACCAACATCCTTTAAAAATCTTGGTTCACAAAATTAGTTTTGTGCTCTACTCCTTACATTCTACCTTGAGTATCCAATTGATCCAAACTGATAAAAAATTGATTTAGATTCACCTGTCTCATTATAAATCTCAATGAATACATACTTTGATTCACAGTTGAACTGGATAGGAGTTCAAAGGTCATTAAAAAAATCCATTGAGAACATAGCTTACAAGTGGTTATCCAGCCTTTGTCTGAAGATCTCTAATTTCAATTGGTTGATAGCATTAAATATTAAAATAGAAAATGACGGGCAAAAATAAATTCATCCATTTATTATTGGAAGATGATGTTTTATTCTCTTAAGTACATGAAAGGAATAACAATATAAGCTAGCTGTGCTTAATTATGGATTAGGAAATTCCACAGAAATTATGGGAGATAAAATGACATCTAAAACAAATCAGTAAATGTCATATTTTATAAAGTCAACAATTTGCCAAATACAAAAAGAATTTTACAAAAAGGTAAATGAAGAAAATAAATTACTAAAAATAATAACTGAACAAATGGAAATGAAAACACAATGAGACATCAAGAATCAGTTGAGCAAAACCAAAAGAATGAAAAACTAAAAGAAAATGTAAAATAGCTACTTGGGAAAATAGCTGACCTGGAAAACAGATCTATAAGAGACAATCTAAAGAATATTGGACTTCCTGAAAACCATGACCAAAAAAATAATAATCTATCCATTATCTTACAGAAAATTATCAGAGAGAAATGCCCCAGTGTTTTAGAATCAGAAGGTAAAATAGCCATTGAATGAATTCACTGATGACCTCCTGAAAGAGAACCCAAAATGAAAACTCTGATAAATATTGTGGCTAAATTTCAGGACTATCAGACCAAGAAAAAATATTGCAAGCAGCTAGGAAGAATCTATACAAAAACTGAACATGCATTAGGGCATAAAACCCCCAAAATCAAATGTAGAAAGACAGAAATAGTAAAAACATTTTTTTCAGATCACATTGCAATAAAAATTACATTTAATAAAAGGCCATGGTAAAATAGACCAAAAATCAATTGAAAACTAAACAATCTCATCCTAAAGAAAGAATGAGTGAAACAGGAAATCATAGACACAATCAGTAATTTTATCCAAGAGAATGCCAATAATGAGAAAATATACCAGAATTTGTGGGATGCAGCCAAAGAGGTAATCAAATGAAATATATCTCTAGACACATACTTGCACAAAATAAAGAAAGAGAAGATCAATGAACTGGGCTTGCAACTAAAAAACCTAGGGAGGAAAAAGCAAATTAAAAATTTTCAATCAAATACCAAACTTGAAATTCTAAAAATAAAAGGAAAGATTAATAAATTGAAAATAAAAAAAAAACTATTGAATTAATAAATAAAACTAAGAGTAGGTTTATGGAAAAAACCAATAAACCTTTAGTTAATTTAATTAGAAAAAGGAAAGCGGAAAATCAAAGTGTTAGTCTCAAAAATAAAAAGGGAGAACTTTCAACCAATAAAGAAATTAGAGCAATAATTAGGAGTTATTTTGCCCCTTTATGTCAATAAATTTGATAACTTAAGTGAAATGGAGGAATACCTACAAAACATTGATTGCCCAGGTTAAAAGAAGAGGAAATAAATGATTAAATATATTAATTGGCACCCTAAGAAAAAATCTCCAAGGCCAGATGAATTTACATGTGAATTCTATCAAACATTTAAAGAACAGTTAGCTCCAATACTATACAAACTATTTGAAAAAATAGGGAAAGAAGGATTCCTGTCAAATTGTTTTTTATGATACATACATGGCACTGATAAATAAACCAAGTAGAATGAAAACAGAGAAATAAAATTCTAGATCAATTTCCCTCATGAATATTGATGCAAAAATCTTAAATAAAATATTAGCAGAGATTACAGAAAATCATCCCCAGGATAATACACAATGACCAAGTAGGATTTATACCAGGAAAGCAGGGCTGGTTTAATGTTAGAAAAATTATTGGCATAATTGACTAAATCAAGAACCAAACTAACAAAAACCATGTGATAATCTCAATACATGCAGAAAAAGCATTTGATAAAATCCAACATCCATTCCTATTAAAAACACTAGAGAGTAAAGGAATAAATGGACTTTTCCTTAAAATTATTTTACACAGTTATAAAAAAACAATAACAAAATTCATTTGGAAGAACAAAAGGTCAAGAATTTCAATGGAATTAATGATAAAAATGCAAATGAAGTTGGCTAAGCTGTACTATATCTACAAATATATTATGAACCAACAGTCATCAAAACCATTTGATAGTGGCTAGAAAGTCCTATACTAACCTATTTCATTGAGAAACTATTTTAACAACTTAGAAAAAAATAACAACAAAATTCATTTGGAAGAACAAAAGGTCAAGAATTTCAAGGGAACTAATGAAAAAAAAATCAAATGAAGGTGGCCTAGCTCTACCTGGTCTAAAACTATTTTATAAAGCAGCAGTCACCAAAACCATTTGGTATTGGCTAAGAAATAGACTAGTTGATTAGTGGAATAGGTTAGGTTCACAGGACAATATAGTCAATAACTATAGCAATCTAATCTTTGACAAACCCAAAGACCCCAGCTATTGAGATAAGAATTCACTATTTGACAAAAATTGCTGGGAAAATTGGAAATTAGTATGGTAGAAACTAGGTATTGACCACACTTAATACTGTATATCAAGATAAGATCAAAATGGATTCATGATCTAGACATATAGAATGAGATTATAAATAAATTAGAAGAACATAGGATAGTTTACCTCTCAGACCTGTGGAGGAGGAAGGAACTTGTGACCAAAGTACTAGAGATAATTATTAAGCACAAAAGAGATAATTTTGATTATATTAAGTTAAAAAGTTTTTGTACAAACAAAACTAATGCAGACAAGAGCAGAATGGAAGCCATAAACTGGGAAACATTTGTTTTTTACATTCAAGGGTTCTGATAAAGGCCTCATTTCTAAAATACATAGAGAATTGACTCAAATTTATAAGAAATCAAACCATTCTCCAATTAACAAATGCTCAAAGGATATGAACAGACAATTTTCAAATGCAGAAATTGAAAATTATCTCTAGTCATAAGAAAAAGTGCTCTAAATCATTATTGATCAGAGAAATGCAAATTAAGACAACTTTGAGATACTACTACACACCTGTCATATTGTCTAAGATGACAGGAAAAGATAATGAATGTTGGAGGAGATGTTGGAAAATTGGGACAATAATACATTGTTGGTGGTGGTGTGAATTGAGCCAACCCTTCTGAAGAGCAATTTGGAACTATGCCCAACAAGTTATCAAACTTTGCATACTCTTTGACCCAGCAGTGTTTCTACTGGGCTTATATCCCAAAGAGATTTTATATAGCATATAATATTATTGTTTTTATAAGAAAAAATAAGCAGGTTGATTTCAGAAAGACCTGAAAAAACTTGCATGAACTCATACTAAGTGAAATGAGCAGAACCAGGAAGTCATTGTACATGGCAACAGCCATATTATACAATTATTTATTTTAATGGTCATGGCTCTCTTCAACAGTAAGATGATTCAGACTAGTCCCAATTGTCTTGTGATCAAAAAAATCATTTACACCCAGAGAAAGGACTGTGGGAGCTAAGTGTGGTTCACAACATAGCATTCTCTCTCTTTTTGTTGTAGTTTACTTCCATTTTCTTTTCTTCATCATTTTCTTTTCTGTTTTGATTTGATTTTTCTTGTACAGCAAAATAATTGTATAAATATATTAACAAATATTGGATTTAACATATATTTCTACCACATTTAACATATATTGGACTTCTTACCATCTAGAGGAGGGGTGTGGGGGAAGGGAGGTAAAAACTGGAACATAAGATTTTGCAAGGGCTAATGTTGCAGAATCATCTATGCATATGTTTTGAAAAATAAAAATCTTTAATTAAAAAAATAGCAAACTTGAGGAGAAATGAAACAAATATAACAAATATTGATATGTCCATGGGCTTTAAACAGATTATGGAATTATATATTTTCAACAATTTTACTCTTATCGTTCTTATTCAGAAATGGCTCTTCATGCATCTTAGAACAAGTGCGTCATGAAGTCTATAATTCCTTCCAAAAAATCCAAGGGCATGCTGTTGTTATACTTTGTTTTTGCTCATTTTCTGGTCTGTTTTTGAGTTTTTTATCTGAGCTGAGCAAGGTTATTGTAATGCAAATTCAAGGCCTAAGGAAAAAGAAACTCAAGGCACAATGTCTTTTTTATGTGTTTTGATCTACCTGTGATTTCTTTGATTTTAGGAACATGTATGTGGTGGGGAGACTCCTACAAAGGTAGATCAGCTCAGCTTTTTAACTTTAGAGAATGTGCCTAGGAATCTTAAGTGATTTTTCAGGTTCACATAATCAATGTGTCATAGTTGGGACTTGAATCCTAATCTTAATAATTCAAGTCAGCTCTTTATGCATGATGCCCATGTACCGTTCACCTAGAAAATTATAAGTCCTTAAAAAAAAAGTCTTTTTGATTACTTGAATTGCATTCAGGATCTGTCCTTAGTAATCAAACCTTAGGAAGCTTTGTAAAATTGAATGGGATCTGAGTTTCTCCTCTGATTTTTAGTGTAGATGTGATAGAACAAGAGTGTAATGGAGTCCCTTATCTTGAACATAACTTTCACTTGATCAACATATGATCTCACGTTTTCTCCTTCCTGGGTGATTGTGAAGATATGTCAGTATTCTAAAAGCAATTCCAAAATTCCCCCTAGAGGTAAGTATCCTTGTACATATGAATATAGTATGAACATTATAAATGCATTAAGTGTGGCGTTCTTTTCCCAAAACACAGCCAGGTGATAAAAGAGTTCAGATCTTTTATTGTGTCCTTCAATATAGCCCTGTTAGCTCAGGCCCATCTCTCTGCTTGGTTCCAAGAGATCTTGCAGCTTTATCCTTGGCTTCTGCCTCTGCTTTCTTCAGCCTCCAGCCAGCACCAAGTTGGAAGATGCAATGAATCGCTTGCCTCGAAGATAGGGCTTGTGGGCTTCCTTCCAGAGTACTCCTCTCTGACCCCAGTCAATGTCCCCAAGAAAAACTTCCTCTAGCTCTAAGAGCTTCCTGTATATATATATGATCTCCCAAAGGTTAACTCCTCCTTCTGGAGAGAGAGGGATTCTGGGTTATCTCCCAGAGTGCTCTCTGGCCCTAAGGGAGGTGTGAATTCAGATATCTCATACTAAGCCATACTAAGCCCTGAAATCTCCCAAACCTGTGAACTCCATTGAGTATTTAGATACTTATGAGCTCTCTAAAGGTGTGAACACAAGCATCGTTTCTATCAGTTGTACTTAGTACCTTGTTTCAAGTTCTGGCCCAAAATATCTCCTTCTAAAATCAAATCAGTCATATTGAACCATGCCAAATTAGATAATTATTGTCTCTATCAACTCCAATGTCTTAACACTTTGTAAAGATTCCAACACATAAGGGCAAGAAAACTCATCCAAACATCCTTTTTCTAGACATTTCAGTATTTTTGGAAGGCACATATAGTGTGTTTGAACTTAAACATAAATGACAAGAGATTTAGTCAAGATTATTAACTGTCTCAAGATTTAAAAAAATTAAATGAAGTATGAATGAAATTTTACTGAGATTATTCAAGTCTTGACCATACTTTTACTTTAAATAGGCTGTGTTTTCTAGATAAAAGTGATTTGAAGCTGAATTACTTAGGTAATGGCCTCCTATTTTCACTCCTCAGTGCATGTACAGGAATAGTCTCAGGGTTAAGTACTGGAATGAGTCATTAAAGTGGTGAATATATTCCAGCACTCCAGAAAAAAAAAATAGAATCTCATCTGCCTAAAATAGTTGAGATTAAGCCTCCCTGGAGAAAGTAGAATTCGCTAGAGGTCACCTGTAGGTCTTTTCCTATTCTAAAATTCTATAGGACTTAATGGCTTTTTAATACAGTTTTTGCCTCAAGAAGAATTAACTTTTATTTATACAATAACCAGTTTATTAATATATTACATAGCTTGAAAACTGATTCGCTATTAAGTGATTTCCCTATTTCCTTTCTCCATTGCATTTTCTTTCAAACAATGTTTCCCTCTCTTAAGAAGGATACTGATATGAAAACAATAACATTTTTTCTTATTTTCTAAAATGACAGAATTTTTGCTAACAGTGTAATAGATCATTCTTTTTTAAATGTTCACTTAAAAAAAGTTCTTTAAATTAGTTCTTTCTTGTATCAAGTGTACACTGACTTGTGTTCTTACTTTGTCTTTATACTGATGTATTTGAAGAAAAAAAAATCTAAGTTCATGACTTGGGCATACTTCCCATTTCTTTGCAGTTAGTGATTTACTTAAGGAAAATCCATATAACAAAAGCTTCCAAGCTTTTTGCTCTTTGATGTATAATTCATAAGCATATTTGTCCTCTATTTCTCATATCCATCATTGCCTCTCTTAGATGGCTTTCCTCTTCTTCTCTTCTATTTCCTTTCCTCATAAATTAAGTAGGCCAGATTTGGGCTATGAATGCCCAAATTACAATTATATTGTTCTCAGAAGCCCATTTTAAAACAACAGCTGAATAGAATAAAGTATTTGTTGACTTTATCTAAGGACTAAGTGTATCTTCATCTGAGGGACATTTTTTGGAAAGCCTACATGTGTTGCTAGACTATCAATTATACATGTGAATCTCCATTTTTAAAATTTTAAGAGATGAGCTTAGTGGGAGAGAGTTTAGAAAGCAGGCTGTGATTGACTTCCTACAATGTAAGGGGTCTGCTGGCTTAGCCATAATCCATGACCCTTTCTTATACCATTTCTTCTAATGCTTTTTAACTCATACACAGAGGGAATCCTTTTAGATAGGTTGAGGGAGTCGCAAAGTCACTTTACTGTTTTCAGGCTGGTTAAATGTTAGAAAATAAACTGAGGCCATAAAAGCAATATTTCATTTCAAGCCTTTAATAACTGTTCATATTGTTTTCAATTTCTGTGGCCAGACCAAAATTAGATTTGAACTATGTTTACTGCAGGTGTCTGAGGGGGAGGGAAGGTGACCCCCCCGACCCTGAAAATGCTTTATTTACCCCATTTTGTTCTTTAGTATTAAAGCAAATGCCTCCGTATTCCTGAGGATATTAACATTTCTATTTTATTGAAGAAGAATTGATGTTATCATTAGTATGTCAGATGTGTATATATATAAAACCTAAATGAGGCATTCACTTAGTTAAAAAAAATGTGGTAAACTTAAAGAAATCAGCAGTAGTATTGCCACATCAAAGGGCAGTTCCAAATTGTTATTCAAAATAGCTGGATTAGTTCACAACTTTGCCAGCAATGCATGTGTCCCAATTTTAGTCCACCCCCTCTGTAACAGCTTCTGTAACATCATTGTGCCTTGATTATGACTATCACTTGCTGTCTTCAGAATTACCAAAAAGTTGTTTTCTGACTTGGATAAAGTAAAAGGTTTGGATAATGCATTCTGTGCCAATATGATGAAATTGCAGAGCTTCATTGTCTAAAAACCCTGATTTCATTACAGGGTCCATACAAATGTTCTAAACCAAAAGAATAGGAAGATTCCTGAGAATGGCTTCACTATCTCTATTATCTTACTCTGACCATTTTGCCAAATTTTACAATATATTAGTTACAAAAAACATAAAGCTAATCAGGATAGGTTTCAAGTGGAATTATTAAAAAGCTATCAGTGGACAATAATTAGTATTTTATTGGAGCATAAAGAGAATACAGTTCCACAAAGAAAATTAATTTCTGGACTTTTTTTGACTAGAAATATCTTGCTTTTGATTCAAAGGTATGATAAAAAGAAATTTACAATTTTAAATTATGTCCAAATGCTTCATTACTATTGTACTATATTATTTTAGTTATGCTATTTATCTGTTTTTCTGTATTAAGAGTTCTTAAGTAAAGTGCATCACAAATTCAGTCAATAATTTTTTCAGGACCTATTTTATGCTGGGTTTTGTGCTAGTTACTAACATTATGAGGAAAAACAAAAGACAGTCTCTGCTCTCAAGAACTTCATAGTATAATGAAAAGATAACATTAATAACATATCTAAACAGATAGGATAAATTAGAGATAATCAACAGAGGGAAACCAGTTATTTACAATTACCATTAATAAGTGGTAGCATTGGGTTATTTGCATTGGTTTCAACATGCAATGTTATTAATTATTGTGAAGGTATCCTTGTGTGATATTCTACCAGCTAATTTCAGGAAGAGGAATTGATAACTATTTCACGAAGCACTTCTTGGGGTATGGTGTTAATAGAGAGGTAAATAAGGGGAAAATAATTATATCTGAAGAGATTTTCCAAATGTAAAAAAGTTAGAAGTCAAATCTTTTGTATGTCAATTTTAGAAGTTATTAACTTTTCAAGACTTCAAAGGAAAAGTTACAAGCTTTTCTATAAGAGTTTTGTCTCTCAACTCACTAGCCTGTTTTAATTCTGAAGGTCTTAATATCTTATTTCCAGAAAATAATTTTCATGTGAGAATATTTGGAAAAAGTTTAAATCCATTTAACTTAATATAGAATACAGAATTTTTTAAAATGACACCATCAATCAAGAACCTCTCAAAAGCTAGAGTAAGATGCCCAATAGATATCTAATAGGTCAAAAGTATCTCTTTCTTGGGCTAGGGATGACATTTTGTTGCTTGTCCCTGTGATTATAAAAGATGAAAGAGAGCCATCTAACAGAAAAGGTTTGGTTTTTTTTTCAGTAAGAAACTTCTTTATATTTTGGCAACATTATAAACATATCCTTAATTGCATTTAATATATTTAATATGCCAAGAGAAAAGATGTTTGTAGTATGTTTCATGTTACTCTAGATTTATGGGGTCCTCAAACTTTTAAAATAGGGGGCCAGTTCACTGTCCCTCAGACTGTTGGAGGGTCATACTATAGTAAAAACAAAAACTTTGTTTTGTGGGCCTTTAAATAAAGAAACTTCATTACCCTGGGTGAGAGGGATAATCGTCCTCAGCTGCCACATCCGGCTGCTAATATGCATTAACTGCCACTACTTTGCAACACTTTAGTGAAGTAAGACAGTTACTGTTTCCCTTACAAAAGCTGTGTTTTTCCAGCCTCTAATCTTTGTGCAAAACACTCAGCTCATATTGTTGCTGTTTTATCTATAAACACTGAAATCCTAATCACCTTTCAATAAATCTATTAAACATCATTTCTTCCATTTCTTTGATCAATCCCTCTCCAACTAGATATGTTCTCTGAATGTCACCTTGTTTTGATTATTCATGACATAAAAAATATTTTACCTTCTCTTTTACTATAGTCATTTACATATGAGCTATATTTCCCCCTCAGAAAAAAATCTTAGTATCTTATATAGGTACTAGCTTCATATGTACTAATTATGTAGTTACTATTTATTATAAAAAATGCATGAACAATAAAAAAAAAATGGATGGAAAGGCAATATAATCCAATAGCCAGTCTCAGATTTAGAGCAGGGAAGATATATTTTAAAGCCCATTTCTGATATTTTTCAGGAGCATGACCAAGAATAAGTCATTTAACTCCCCAAACTTCCTAAGTTTCCTGATGTGTAAAATTATTATAATTTCAAATACCTTTCTCACAGGGTTGTAATAAGATTCAACTAGATAATGTTTGCAAGGTGTTTAACGTTAAAAATTTATACAAATATCAGTTTGTTATTTTATTATTTTGATTATGATACAGACAATATTGTGCTCTTTCAAGATACTTTATGTGCATTACAGCTCAAAATAATAGATTTTTTTTTCTAGGCTCCAGAATTAGAAATATCTTGAAAGAACATGAGATATTTTGAAGTTTACTCATAAATTTATCACATAGTTCATTATATATCAAGAGTATGTCATTTCAGTATTGTGCATATTCCCTCTACAGCATAATGGGCTCTAGAAATTATGATCCATGTTAATATAAACGTTTATTTTACCCTCTAAGAAAGTAGGAAGGGAAGGGGAGAGAAAATGGCAGAAAGAAGGCTAATAGGAGAGAAGGCAGAAGTAAAAGGGGAAAGGAGTTTGGGGGCCTGATAGAAAAGAAAGAAGATTAATGAAGGAAGAAATCAGAAACAAAACAACAGAGAGGAGGAAAAGATTAAAAGTAGAGAGAAAAATACAAATGGGGGAAATAGGATTAAGGGAAATATAGAACTGGTAATCATAACTCTGAATATGAATGGGATAAACTCTCCCATAAAATGGAAGCAAATAGGAGAGTAAATTAAAAGACAGAACCCTACAATATGATGTTTATAAGAAACACATTTGAAACAGAAAGAGATATAGAGAATAAGGGGAAAAGGTCTAAATTATTCTTCAGCTCAAGTTAAAAAAATAACGGGATAAGTTATCCCTGATCTCAAACCAAGTGAAAATATATCCAATTAAAAGAGAAAAGGAAGGAAACTACATCTTCTTAAATACTACTATAGATAATAAAGTAATATCATTACTGAACATAAATGCACCAAATGGTATAACATCCAAATTCTCAGAAAAGATGTTAAGTGAGTTGTAGAGAGGAAAAAAAAAAAGACAACAAAACTATATTTATGGGTGAATCACAAAATAAACAAGATATTAAGTAATTGAATAGAATTTTAAAAACTAGTTATAATAAATCTCTGCAGAAAATTGAATGGGGATTGGAAAGAAATAAAGCATACCTACAGCAAAAGTGACCATATATTTGGTCATTAAAAGACCTCACAATCAAATGAAGAAAAGCAAAATGTTAAATGCATCTTTTTAGATCATGATACAATAAATTTTGTGTGTATTAATGGACCAAGGGAAAATAAACAAAAAAAAATAGGAAACTACATAATCTAAACCTAAAGAATGGATAGTGCAAACAAGATATAAAAATTATCAGTAATTTCATACTAGATAATAACAATAATGAGACAATACACAAAACTATAGGATGCAGACAAAGCAGTTCTTAGGCAAAATTAGGCAGAAAAAAAGATATGATTAATGAATTGGACATACAACTAAATAAGCTAGAAAAAAGAAAAATAAAAAAAATCTCCAAATAAATATAAATTTGAAATTCTTATTTTAAAAAGATTAATAAAATTGAAAGTAAGGAAATTTTTGAAGAAAATTAAGTGGTTTTAATAAAAAAAACAACAAAACAAATAAACTTTTGGTTAATTTGATTAGAAAAAGAAAATTTATTAATTAACCCTTGCAAAACCTTGTGTTCCAAATTTTCCCCTCCTTCCCCTCATCCCTTCCCTAGATGGTAGGCAATTTAATAAATGTTAAACATTTTAAAATATACATTAAATCCAATATTTGTATACATATTTATACAGTTATCTTACTACACAAGAAAAATTGGATCAAGAAGAAATACAAACTGGAAAAGAAAACAAAATGCAAACAAACAACAACATAAAAAGTGAAAATGCTATGTTGTGGTCCACACTCAGTTCCCACAATCTTCTTTCTGGGTATCGATGTTTGTCCGTACTTCCAGCAGGACATCTGTGGTCAGAGAAAAGTCAAATTCATTGACAAAAATTGTAAAATAAAAGGAGTTTCAACATCAGGGGATTAAGACGCTATGTATGCTAAGGCTTAGTTGTTGCCATTATTGGTACAATCTGTTATATTTGAGGGAAATTTTTCTGAAGCTAATATTTGTATTTATGTACAGAAAGGTTGTACCTTCCTGTGCACAGTGTTCTCCTGGTTTTGCTCACCTTGCTTTGCATTAGTTCATTTAAATCTTTCTAAATTTTTTCTGTAATCATTTTGCTAATCATTTCTTATAACAAATAGAGGATTCCATTACAATCACATACACCACTTGTTCAGTCATTCCCCAATTGATGGATATCCCCTCAATTTCTAATTCTTTGCTACCACAGAAGGAGCTATTATAAATTTTTTTTGTATGAATAAGTCACATACAATCACACACACTTTGTATATCTATATAGTAGTGATATTGCTGGGTCAAATTTTATATCCCTTTGGACATAATTCCAAATTGCTCTCAGAATGGTTAGCACAGTTCATAACTGTATCAACAAGGCATGAGAGTCCCAATTTTCCCATATCTCATTTGTCACAGCTTCTACATTATCATAAAAATATTATCGTCATGCTTTGATGATTGCTATCATTGGTTGTCTTGGGTTTACCAAAAATAAAGTTATTTTCTTCCTCTAATTTTAGTGGTATAAAAGTCTGGCATATAAATGCATCAATAATTCTGTGGCAATATCACAAAGTTACCAAGAGCTGCATTTTCTAAAAATCTTGACTTTTGTCAGTGTCCAACCTGATATCTGTTTCACTCTTTCAACATTTATCAGAGTCCTACTTTTGTATTAGTTTCATTTTATTTTATTGACCATTTATTGACCAAATAAATTGATTTATTCTAAATTTGTGGAAATTCAATTTTAATAATCCTTGAAATGCTTTCTCTTTTACAGCTATAAGTAATAAATAATACTTTATTTAAACTGTCAGAGCAGAAAACTAAATGAGTTCACTAACTGTGAAGACCATGTTCAGCACCCAGAGTATATTAGAATCAACTGGAGTCAGAATAAGGGAAAATGCTTGATCTTTATTCTTTGCAGAGGTGAAGGGGAATGGCAATACATTGCAACAGGAACCCCCCAGCAATGCCTCTGCCTCTCTCACTTCATCCACCAAATTGTCTGCAATCTCCTATACAACACACCCAACTTTCACAGAGAGTGGCCAGGGCCATTCTTTCTTCAAGAATATATTAATAGAGTATTGTCCAATTGCTAATCAGCCTCAAGTGCTTGGGACCTCAGTGCAACAAGAGCTTCAAGAGTTTCAGCCATTACATCTCATGCTTTCTTTTGTTTTAAAACACCGGTGGTCATGCCATCACTGACCTCTCAGAGAGGTGAGAGCCCCCAAGGGGAAGTGATTACACCCTCCCTGACTTCTCAGGAGAGGAGATAAAAACACCAAAAAGGAGGGGATCACCCCCCAAAAAAAAACTTTTCAGGAAGGGAGATGAAAAGCACCAAAGGAAAGTGGGGGTTGCTAGTGGGTTTCTGGGCTGAAGGTCTTATTAGAAACAGTTATACACAAACCCATCAGCATGGGAGGTATTACACAAGCACATAGCAATAACACAGAGGCTATTAATGATGACTCTCCCCACAGTCATTATGTGGAGAGGAGACACATCTTTTTCTGAGCTCTCCCCATGACCCTCACACAAACAGAAAAATCCAGCCTCTGAACTGGTTTTGAAGTGACAGAACCCATAAATATTGGGAGTGTAACAAATTACCAGCAGAAGATAATTTTGAAGATCTCCAGAAAAGGTCTGTTTGAATCAGAGACAGAGGAAGGCAGGCCAAGCAAAAGCAGGCTGAGCACATATGCTGACTGCAGGTAGTGCACAGTCCTGGGTTGGTGTGGGTTCCAAGGCCAGAGAATCTACCAGGAGGAACCTACAGTAGGATTGGCTACTCTGACCTGGTTGCAAGCCAGTAGATTAGCACATTTGTTAAATAAATCTAACACAAATACAAAAGGCAAACAGGGAACCCCAAAATGCCAGAATTTCATGAAATCTGTCTAAACCCACCTGGCACCAGAAGTCAATTAGCACTGACCCAGCACAGCTGCTTGTAGAGGAAGCTTGGGCAATTTCCATGCCCTAAAAGCAGACCTCAAAAAGCAAAAATAGAACTCTGACCATATATTGTTTTTATGGTAAAAGAGAGCAGATTTCAAAACCTGGGGTCACTAAAAGCAGATAATCTCCAGATGAAACTCCAAAGGGTGATATAAATCGATCCCCTTCTCACAAAGCTCTCCTGGAAGAAACTTAAAAGGATCTTAAAAAGAGAGCTAGAAGAAAAATGGGGAAAGGAAATGAAAAATTTGCAAGAGTTTGGAAAAGGAAACAGAAATTATGAGAAGAAAACTTACAAAATAGATTTAGTGGGGGCAGAGACAAGATGGTGGAAAGCAGACATGACTTTCTGTGACCTCTTCTGACCTTCTCTCAAACCAACAGCAGATTAGGCCTCTAAACTGGTTTTGGAGTAAAAAAATCCACAAAGATTTGGAGTACAACAGAAGATACCTTGGAAGAACTTCAGAACAGGTCTGTTTCAAATGGGCAGGGATACAGTCTGCCAAGCCCAGATTACAGCACAGGGAGACTGAGGCCAGAAGCTGGGGTGTTGCAGCTTTCATGCACCTGGGGATCTTTTGTGAGCCTCCTGGGCTACTAGGTCCTAATTGCAAGCTAGTGGTTTGACAGATTTTGCTACAAAAACCAAATTGTAGGCCACTAAGCCTGAAAGTATGACAGACTTAGCCGTGATTACCCAGCACCTGAAATCAATCAGCAGAACTGCCCCGGGGCAAATTAAAGAATCTGCCATTCCTTTGCATTGAATAGACCTCAAGTCTTAAAAAAATGATTAAAAAAACAAAAAGAATTCTTAACATAGACAGCTTTTATGGACAGAGAGAAGAACAGACTTCAAATCCTGAGGTTCCTAAAGGCAAAACAATCCCAGATGAAGCTCCAAAGGGAAACATGAGCTACTCCCCATTGCACAAGGCTTACTTGGAAAATTGCATGAAGGATCTTAAAAGGGATTTAGAAGAAAATGGGGAAATGAAATGAGATCATTGCAAGAAGCAAGGGGAAAAGCATATTATGCCCTACAAATGAGATGTGGAAAAGACAGCAATTCATGGAAAAACAAAATTTGTGAAATGGAAAAAGAATGCTGCAAACAAAAAAAAAAATAAATTAGCCAATTAGAAAAGAAGCTAAAAAAGGTAACTGAAGAAAATAATACACTAAACATTAGAAATGAAGAAATGGAAGTAAATGATTCAATAAGACTTCAAGAATCAGTCAAACAAAAAAATGAAAAAATAGAAGAAAATATGAAATATCTCCTAGGAAAAACAACTGATCTGAAAAATAGATTGAGGAGAGACAATCTAAGGATTATTGGGCTTCCTGAAAGACATGATGGGAAAAAAAAAAAACAAAAAAACTCAAGACATTATCTTTTATAAAAACAACAACAACAACAACAAAAAAAAACAAAAACCTGCCATGATATTTTAGGATCAGAAGGTAAAATAGCCATTGAAAGAAGTTACTGATCACCTCCTGAAAGAAATCCCAAAATTAAATTCCCTAGGAATATCATGGCTAAATTTCAGAATTATCACACAAAGAAAAATATATTTTAAGTAGGCAGAAAGAAATGATTTCAATACTGAGGAGCCACAATAAGGATTACCCAAGATCAAGCAACTAGCACCTTACAGGATTGAAAGGTTTGGAATCTGATATCCTGAAAGGCAAAGAAATTTGGAATACAGCCAAGAATAAGCTATTCAGCTAAAATAAGCATTATCTTTCAGGGAAGAAGATGGACATTCAAATGATATAGGTACATTTCACCTATTTCTAATGAAAAGATCAGAACTGACAAAAACAGAACTCAAGGGAAGCATAAAAGGGAAATAATTCTTGAGAACTGTATTACTATTATGGGTATACTTAAAGAATGTGGATATAAATTTGATTTTATTATTTTAATATGAAAGAGAAACTAGAGCTGGAAAAGTTATCATACTGGAAAAATAGGCAAAAGGAGGTAAAATAAGGAAAATTGCATCTCACAAAAAGGCAAAGAAAACCTATTATAATTGAGGGAAAGAAAGGAGCAGGATGACCATTGTGTGAATTTAGTCTCATCAGATTTGACTCTAAGAGAGAATATCAGACATTTTTGGTTTCCCAAAGAAACTTGTTTTACCTTATAGGGAAGTGGGATAGAAAGGGGGAAAAGGGGGAAAGATTAATAGAAAGAAAAACAGAAGTATTAGGGAAAAGGTGTAAAAAAAGGAAGAAGGAGCTCTAAAGGGGGAGGACTATTTGAGGGAGGTAGTCATCAAAAGCAAAATAATGGGGAGGAAAAAAGAAGAAAAAGAAAGAGAAAACCATAACTTTGAGTAAATAAGATGGCAGGAAATACAGAATTAGTTATTTTAACTGTGAGTGTGAATAGGATGAACTCTCCCATAAAAAGGAAGCAGATAGCATCCTGGATTCAAAGCCAAAATCCTACAATATGTTGTTAACAAGAAACACATTTAAAGCATAGTGATAATACAGAGAATCTGTTATGTTTCAGGTGAAGTAAAACAAGCAGAGGAGCAATCATGATTTCAGATCAAATAAGAACAAGGATAGATCTAATCAAAAGAGATAAGGAAGGAAATGATATTTTACTAAAGGGAACCATAGATAATGAAGCAATATCAATACTAAACATATATGCACCAAATGGTATAGTATCCAAATTCTTAGAGGAGAAATTAAGAGACCTGCAAAAAGAAAAAGACAGCAAAACTATAGTAGGGGGGATCTCAACTTTGCTCTCTCAGAACTAGATAAATTGAACCACAAAATAAGAAGGAAATTAAGGAGGTAAACAAAATGTTAGAAAAGTTAGGTATGATAGATCTTTGGAGAAAATTGAATGGAGACAGAAAGACGTTTACATTTTCTCAGTGGTTCGTGGAACTTATGCAAAAATTGACCATGTGTAAGGGTATTAAACCCTCAAAATCAAATGCAAAAAGGCAAAAATAGTAATTTTTTTCTGCTCATGATGCAATAAAAATCACATGCAATATAAGTCCAGGAGAAAATAGACCAAAAGTTAATTGAAAATTAAATAATCTAATCCTAAAGAATGAATGAATGAAAAGGCAATTCATAGACACAATTGATAATCTCATCCAAAAGAATGACAATAATCAGATAATATATCAAAATTTGTGGGATACAGCCAAAGCAGTTATAAGGGGAAATTTTATATCTGTAGATGTTTACTTGAATAAAATAGAGAAAGAAAAGATCAGTGAATTGGGATTACAACTAAAAAAGCTAGAAAAACAACAAATCATATAAATACCAAATAAATACCAAATTTGAAATACTCAAAATACTCAATAAATACTCAAATAAAATACTCAATAAATACCAAATTTGAAATTCTGAAAACAAAAGGGGAGATTAATAAAATGAAAATAAGAAAACTATTGAATTAATAAAACTGAGTTGGTTTTATAAAACAAAACACATAAAACTTTATTTAATTTGATTAGAAAAAGAAAGAAGAAAATTAAATTATTAGTCTCAAAAATGAAAAGGGAGAACTCTCCACCAATGGAGAGGAAACTAGAAAAATAATTAAGAATTATTTTGCCCAACTATATGCCAATAAATATGATAAAGTAAAATGAAGGAATATCTTCAAAAATATATATTGGCTAGGTTAACAGAAAAAGAAATATACTACTAAATAGTCCCATTTTAGAAAAAGAAATAGAAGAATTTTTAATTACTTCCATAAAAAAAAAATCTCAAGGGCCAGATAAATTCACATGTGAATTCTACCAAACATATAAAAAACAATTAATTCCAATACAATACAATACTATTTGAAAAAAAAAATAGGGAAAGAAGGAGTCCTACCAAATTGCTTTTATGACACAGATATGGTGCTGATAGCTAAACCAGATAGGGTGAAAACAGAGAAAGAAAATTATAGACCAATTTCCCTAATGAATATTGATGCAAAAGTCTTAAATAAAATATTAGCAAAGAGAATATCTAAAGTCATCTCCAGGATAATACACCATGATTCAGTAGGATTTATACTAGGAATGCAGGGCTTGTCCAATATTAGAAAAACTATTAGCATAATTGACTATATCAGTAACCAAATTAACTAAAACCATATGATTATTTGAATACATGCAGAAAAAACATTTGATAAAATCTAACACCCATTCCTATTTAAAACACTATAGAGAACATAGGAATAGATTAAATTTTCTTTAAAATGATCAGTAGCATCTATTAAAAACCATCAGCGAGCATCAAGGTGCAATGGGGACAAACAAGAAAAATTCCCAATAAAATCAGTTAAGGCTGCCCATTATCACCATTACTATTCAATATTGTATTAGAAATGTAAGCTTTGGAACTAAGAGAAAAAAAGAGATTAAAGGACTTAGAGTAGGTCATGAAGAAACCAAATTATCACTCTTTACAGATGATATGATGGTATACTTAGAGAACCTAGAGAATCAATTAAAAAAAAAACTACTAGAAACAATTCATAATTTCAGCAAAATAGCAGGATACAAAATAAATCCACATAAATCATCAGCATTTTTATATATTACCAACAAAGTCCAGCAGCAAAGTGATACAAAAGAAATAAGTATAATTGGTAAAAAATATTTGGGAATCTATCTCCAAAGGGAAAGTCAGGAATTATATGAACACAACTACAAAATACTTTCAATACAAATAAAGTCAGACCTAATCAGGTGGAAAGAATATCAAGTACTCCTGGGTAGGCCAAGCAAATATAATAAAAATAACAATGCTACCTGAATTAATCTACTTACTTAGTGCCATAACAATCAAACTTCCAAGAAATTATTTTACAAATCTGGAAAAAAAGTAACAAAGTTTATCTGAAAGAACAAAAGGTCAAGATTTCAAGGGAATTAATGGAAAAAATGCTAGTGAATGTGTCTTACCTTGCCAGACTAAAAACTATATTATAAAATAGCAGTCATCCAACCTATTTGGTACTGGCTAAGAACTGGAGTAATCAATCAGTGGAATAGATTAGGATCTAGGCAAGAATTATAGCAATCTATTGTTTGACAAACCCAGAGACTTCAGCTTTTGAGACAAGAATTCACTATTTGACAAAAACTACTGGGAAAATTGGAAATTAGTATGGAGTAAATTAGGACTTGACCCACACCTAACATCACATACCAAGATAAAATCTAAATGGGTTCAAGATTTAGACATAAAGAGTGATATTACAAGCAAATTAGAGGAAGATAGGATAGTTTACCTCTCAGATCTTTGTAGAAGGAAGGAATTTGTGTCCAAAGTTGAACTAGAAATCATAACTGAATACAATATACATAATTTTGATTATATTAAGTTAAAAAGTTTTTGTACAAACAAAACTAATGCAGAGAAGAGCAGAAGGGAAGCAATAAACTGGGAAATTATTTTTACATTTAAGGATTCTGATAAAGGCCTCACTTATAAAATATATAGTGAATTCACTCAAATTTATAAGAATCCAAGCCATTCTCCAATTGAAAAATAGTCAAAGGATATGAACAGACAATTTTCAGATAAAGAAATTAAAACTATTTCTAATCATATGAGTGTTCTAAATCACTATTGATCAGAAAAATGCAAATTAAGACAACTCGGAAATACCACTATTCACCTCTCAGATTAGCTAAAATGACAGGAAAAGATAATGATGAATATTGGAGGAATTGTGGGAAAACTGGGACACTAATACATTAATTGGTGGAATTAAGGATGGATCCAACCATTCTGCCCAAAGAGTTATAAAACTGTGCATCCCTCTTGATCTAACAGTGTTTCTATTGTGCTTATATCCCAAAGAGATCTTAAAGGAGGTACAGGGGTCCACATATGCAAAAATGTTTGGGGCAGCCCTTTTTGTAGTGGCAGGAAACTGGAAACTGAGTGGATGCCCATTAATTGGAGAATGGCTAAATAAGTTATGGTACATGAATGTTATGAAATATTATTGTTCTGTGAGAAATGATAAGCAAGATAATTTCAGAGTGTCCTGGAGGGATTTACATGGAATAATGCTAAATGAAATGATCAGAACTAGGAGATCATTGTGCATGGAAACCACAAGATTGTATCATGGGCAATTCTGATGAATGTTTCTCTCTTAAACAATAAGATGATGCAGATCAGTTCCAATAATCTTTGATGAAGAGAGCCATCAGCACCCAGACAGAGGACTATGGGAACTGCATGTGGTTCACATTGCAATTTAACTCTTTTTACTGTTGTTTGATTGCATTTTTGTCTTTCTCATTTTTTTTCCTGTTCAATTTTATTTTTCTTGTGCAGCATGATAATTGCATATATATTTATATTCATATATTGGATTATATATATTTCTACTATGTTTAACATATATTCTACTACTTGCCATCTAGGGGAGGGGGAAAGGAAAGGAGGGAAATTGGAACACAAGATTTTTAACCCATGTTAATGTCAAAGAATTATCTATGCATATGTTTTGAAGAATAATAATCTTTAATAAAATTATAAATAAAATAAGAGTGACATGAGATATTAGGGAGAGGCTGCTAAGGGAATAAAATGCCTGTAGAGCATGTCCTGGAGAATCCTGTGGCAGGTTGTTGTAGGTGCTAGAAAAAGGGAGAAAAATAAAGGCAAGAAGGCAACACATGATGGCAGCTTGGAAATGAGGAGAGAGAGATGGAGGGGCACAATAGAGGCAGCAACAGAAACAAGTAGAGGAGACACAAAGGAAGAATCATATTCTTGAAAATCTGAGTGACATAGACTGATTTGGAGATGCTAGTCTGAAGGTATGTGGACAATTAATCAGAAACCAGATGGATTAGAGTGAGGAATACCAATTCATTGGTATTCTGTAGAAATTGTGCAGAAAAGAGACAAGAGATGACGAAAGACTAACTAGGAATGTAGACTTGTGAATTGAAAGAAGTGAGGGGAATTTTCCAGAATTGCAAAGATTTGGTAATTAATTAGCTATTAAAAAAAAGTGAGGAAACATAGAGTTACCAAGTAAGAGTGTGATGTTGTGAATCTGAATGACTATAAGCATAGTGTTGCATTCAACAGAAAGAGTGAAGATAGAGAGAAAATTTTCAGGAAAGGAGGAAAAAATCTGTTTCAACAGTCAAATTTGAGATGCCTACAAGATTTTCAGCTGAAAATGTCCAATAAGCAGTTGATAATGTTGAACTGCAGCTCAAAACCAGGCTGATTATAGAAATCTGAAAGTCATCTGGGTACATATGTTACTTGAGTGTATGAATCTCTAAGATAAAAGAATGGGCAAGACATACCTATGATTAAACAAGGAAGACTTAAGAGAACAACTGGACAGACAAGAGAAGAATGAAAGGAGAGTATCAAAGTAGAAATCAAACTGGATCAAAATAGAATTGAAAATGAAGAGAGGAGAGATTATAAAAAAGAAAAACTAATTCAACAGATACAAATGCCACAGAGAAATAAAAAGCAATGAAAAGTGAAATGAGGCCATTCACTTTGGTAATTAAGACTTGGTCATCGGTAGGTAATAATGTGAAGATCATTTTCAGTTCAGAATAGATTTATAAGGATTTAAAGTTAAACGAGGCAAGAGGAAACTGAGGCAATCATAACTCTCCATCATCTAATTTCTCCCTCAAAGGAATTCCTGATCCCGAAGCCTCCAAAACACAAAACTCAGAATAATATTTTTCTTTTCTTCATACAATTTTAGATGTTTCTTTTCCTGTAGCTAATGAGACTCCTGGAGCTATAATCATCCACACATTCTTATTATACACACCCATATTCAGACCACTTCAATTAACAAGGGATTGATGGCCCTTTTGACTATCCTAGGATGGCAGTTGAACTCTTACAGTTTTATGCTAACCTGTTCTCAAATGCCAGCATTCCCTCTTTCACAGCAGCTATAAAAGAATTTGTTATTCTGAATAGAGTAAGTTGAAGAAGGAAGCAACTTAGCTTCCTGTAATTTTAAAGGGAGCCAATTAAAGAAAGATCTATTGCATGAGATACTTGACCTACTAAATGTCTAAATTTATCAGCAGAGGTGGCAAGGTGAATCTGCTTTGACTGAACTACTAACAATTAGTTGCCTGTCCAGTGTTCTGTTTCTTTCGAAACATATTCACACTTTTGGTAGGCGCTAAATGACGTAAACCAGACTTCACATTTTAAAATGTAAGAAATGGACAGTAAGTTTGCCAAACTATATAAAGGATCATATATTTCAACATTCTTTTTCAAAACTATACATTTATAAAGAAATTCTAGTGATATGAAGTATGAAAAGCAGGCTGAAAATATTGTTGATTGCAACAGAGATGGGATGACAATGGAATGACATTTCCCATTTTACAAACTTTTAAATTAACTCTTCACAATGGCAATATAGAATAATGATTTTATTGCCTCCATCTCAGGCAGGAAGATCTAGACTGAGGTTTTGCCTTTGAAACCTATTAGCTGTGTATCTCTGGGCAAATTATTTAATGTCTTAATACTCCATAAAATTCTCTCAGATAAGGGTTCTTAATCTTTTTTGTATGTCTTGGTGCCAGAGAAACGGAGGTAAGATAGAGATTAGAGAGTTTTAATATTTTATTTGAAAGGGAGAAATTGTGCTGGGGGTATGCTGCCCCTAGTGCTGATATCCAAAGCATCCAGCCCCTAATGTGTGCTTCCCAGGAAGTATATATACAGACATGATCAGCTACAGGAGTAGATCAAGGCAGGGGAGGAGTCAGAGCATTGAGAGCTAGAAGGGAGTATTAATCTGGTTCTGACAGGGTGAGGGGAGGCACCAGACATTCTGATAAATAGAGAAGGGCTGGGGTCATGATATCTAAGATAGAAGGCCTTTCTATTTATCTGGATCATAATGATTAGGAGGGAGGGTCAGACTAAACAGGACTGAGCAGAACAATTAGGAGCTGAGGCAGAACAATTCAGGAAAACTGAGACAAGACAATTTAGGGAAACTGAATCAGGACAATAAAAGGGAACTATGGCACAACATTGGATGCCTTTGAAAGTCTGCTGTAACTTATGGAGGCCATCTCAGGATAATTTTTTAAAATACATAAATAAAATATGCAGGATTATAAAGAAAACTGATTATATTAAAATAAACTTTTGCTTGTTTGTTTAAGTTCATGGATACTAGACAAAAAGAATCCCTATGATGCTTGAAGTGTCTGTTGAAGAAAAAAAGGGCTCTAAAAGAGTTAAAGAGTTATTATATGCCAGGTATATGAAAAGACAGTTCAAAGACTTAGAGATGGGAGATGGAGTATTATATGTGAGAAATGGAGAGAAGAAGAATTTAACTGGATTGTAAATTATGGGTGTTGTGGTGTTGAGAGTTCAAAGAAGCTGAAAAGATTAATGAAGCCAGGTTATATATGATCTTAAAAGTAAAATTGAGATAATTTATCTTAGAGAAATTAAAAATGATTGTGATTAATTTATTAAAGGAATCACATAGTCAAGACTTTAAGACAGAAAAATCCCAATATGGATGATAAACAAGGAAAGAAGATTGAGGAAGAAGGAAAAGTAGGATAAAAGTAGTGTTCTGAAAACTCAGAAAGGAAAAAGTATTCAGGAGGAAAAGTGTTAGCAAATGTCAAATGCAGCAGAGAGGTAGAGAAGGATGAAAATTGTAGGGAGTGAGCAACCAAATTTGGCACTAAAAAATCGGTGGGGATTTTGGATACAGCCCTTTCAGTTCAGATATAAAGTAGGATTTAAGAGATGTGCAAGAAAGAGCCAAACCTTTTTTCAGGACTATTCATTCAACTTTGGTGTCTACCTACTACTCAGCTCCCAAATGTGTCTCCAAGATACTGTTGTATGGGCAGTGGCCTCTGCCTGGTAAACTGTCTCAATATGTGAGTTAAACCAGATTGATGATAAATGACAGGTCTTAAACCTATCATGAATTACTGGTGATATCTACCCTAAGCATGTGAAGATTCCCCAACACAAATGAAAGATAAGAACAGTTTGTTTGTTTTTTTCCAGTGGCCATGAAGGCAGCTAAACCCAAGCTGGGTCATTCATCTAAGATGCCAAGGTCATGTACTGTACCCTGGGCTTCCGGCAGTGTTCTTGACTTTTATTTTGCCACTGGATTTTTATGACCCTGGAAGAGAGAGAGGCTGACAAATGTATGCAACTCTGCCTCATTAAATCTAACTCATGAAAAAAGTAAGGGCATCACCTCATGTTGTCACTGCTCCCTTTTGAAAATGAGGACAAACAGCAGCAGCAATACAAATTGCAAAGGGTTAAAAAGCAAGTGAGAGAAAGGATACTTTGGCAGAGATTTCAGGGGAATTTGGTTAAGAAAGGGAGATATAAACTTCAAATTTCTGTGAGTATTAGCTATTTTCTACATTTGAAAATACGTATATATATATATATAGAGAGAGAGAGACAGAGAGAGACAGAGAGAGAGAAACAGAGAGACATAAAGATAGATAGATGTTTATGTATGATGTGTATATGCATTTATATCTATGTAAGCACATATATACACACCAACAAATATATACTTACGTATATATGTATGCAAAATTTGAAGATATATTTAACTTTATGTATAGAGAGATACATTGAGCTAAATCTATTTATATTTCACATACATATATTTACACACATGTGCATTTATTTGAAAGTAGGTACATTTCCATTACTATGACTTTCTATAAAGGAAAAAAAAATCTGTTGTCTAGCCAAAAGCAGCAAATTGGTAAATTGCCGTTGCACTAATGCTTTGCAATTTGATAGTTTATTTACTTAACTATAGTTATTAGGAGCTCTTAGTTTATCAAAAGGGCATATTGTTTTAAAGTATACATGAATTAGCCTTTGGGACAAAAGCATAAACATAATCACAATTTGTTATTTTACCAGAAACAACAAACAACATTTTGATGAGTTAAAAGCCTTTAATGAGAACAACGGTTAAATAAAGACCACAATAGCATCTGATGAAGACACAAGTGATACTATCTCTGGGGAACACATTGTTTTTTTCCTCCTTGTGAGATCTTCAGCAAGCATTCTTCTAGACTAGGGAAGAGTCAAAAGTCAAAGCTGAATTCAGACTTTCTCAAATCCTTGTTTGTTTTTTCTATAAATCTATGTTCATGCATGTCGTATGAACTTTGTTACCTGGAACATTCAGAAAATCACAGAACTGCAGAGATGTGTGTTGAAAGGGACTTTGGCAACAACCATTTATTCCAATTCAGGCAAAAACAATTACATTATAATATGTGGAAGACAATGAAAAGAAGTCATCCAAACTAGTTTTGAAAAGAAATGATTACAAGGTGTGTTTGCTATTGTTATGTGATTCTCTCTGAATCATTATCATTGTGCCTCGAATTACTGTCATTGGACCACTTCTGTCCAAAAGCTCAATTATTTTCCTTCAACAGCTTGGTGAAAAGATACTCTAAAGAAATTCCAGCTTAATGCCATTTCAACCTGTTGGAGGCCCAAGGAACTGGTGACAATTACCACCCAAGGCAGTACATTTCACTTTTGCATAACTTTAATATTTACGAAGTCTTTTCAGATATTCTTTTTGAAATTTTACCCAATGCTTTCAATTTTGCTCTCAAGTGTCAAACAGAAAAGCTAATTCAATTTGAAGTGTACTAAAAAATCTTTTTTACAAGACATCTGGGATGGCAAACAAAGTGCCATGAGTTTCAAAAGATGAAGACTTTTTCGGAGGAGCCACCCATAGTTCTGCTTTTCCTCACTTCACTCCATCTCACAACACTTCAATCTGGCCTCTTTCTTATCTGAAATTTCTTTCAAGTTGCAACTTATTCATGTTGAACACTGACCCAAAACAGTATCCACCTTGGCTTTTCTTTTCTTTTTTTTTTTTTTTAAATGAGACTACTTGTTTAATTTATATCAAAAGACTCAGTAAATAAAAAAGCAATAATTACTAATGTTCATTGAGCTTTTTAAACTTTTTTAAATAGTTTAAATATATCATTTTATTCTCACAACCAAATCTTTTGAATTAGTTTACAGATGAGGTGATTAAGGTAGGTCAAAAACATAGTGTATACATTAAAATTTGATTTCATGCCTCTCAGATCCCAAGCTAAGTCTGTCACTTAGCTATTATCTTTTTTTTATTTTATTTTATTTAATAGCCTTTTATTTACAGGTTATATGCATGGGTAACTTTACAGCGTTAACAATTGTTAACAGTTGGAGAATGGCTGAATAAATTGTGGTATATGAATATTATGGAATATTACTGTTCTGTAAGAAATGACCAACAGGATGATTTCAGAAAGGCCTGGAGAGACTTACACGAACTGATGCTGAGTGAAATGAGCAGGACCAGGAGATCATTATATACTTCAACAACAATACTATATGATGACCAGGTTCTGATGGACCTGGCCATCCTCAGCAACGAGATCAACCAAATCATTTCTAATGGAGCAGTAATGAACTGAACTAGCTATACCCAGAAAAAGAACTCTGGGAGATGACTAAAAACCATTACATAATTCCCAATCCCTATATTTATGCCCACCTGCATTTTTGATTTCCTTCACAAGCTAATTGTACAATATTTCAGAGTCTGATTCTTTTTATACAGCAAAATAATGTTTTGGTCATGTATACTTATTGTGCATCTAATTTATATTTTAATGTATTTAACATCTACTGGTCATCCTGCCATCTAGGGGAGGGGGTGGGGAGTAAGAGGTGAAAAATTGGAACAAGAGGTTTGCCAATTGTCCACCTTGGCTTTTCATGGGCAATCACTGACGCAACTGTGTAGAATTTTTATATGTGGGTTTATTTAGGTACTGGCTTCTTGATATTGGGAGAGATGTGTTTTCCACCTTAGACAATAAGCTAAATACTCTGACAATAGTCTTCAGGTAGTTTTTCCTTTTTTTTTAAATCTTCTGCCTCTGGTAAAGGTCAGCAAGGACAGACACAGATGACTTGGGTTGCTCTGATAAAGTGACACAATCATTCAGTAGTTTAGTCATTTAATATCCATTTTATTGATTTTAGACAAGCAATTCCTCCATTAAGAAAATGATATGTTCTTCCTCTCGATAATTTTATTCTCAAAGAATCTGTCTCTGTCTTTGGCATTCAAAAGACTCTTCTGGGAGTCATGTGATTCATGAATGTGTTTCTGGATTAAAAAAATGTTATCAGGAAATCTTTGTCCACTATTTACTTGTAATAGTATGCTGAGACTCCCCTTCCCCCCACCTGGCCCCATAGTCTCTGTATTTATGAGACATGAGAGCATGAGAGCACACAATATGAGAGCATATTGTGTGAGTCCTTTTTTTTTTTCACACACACACACACACACACACACTTCTCCTCTAGAAACATTTTAATTATTTTTCCCCAAAGTGTGTTCCCACCTATTTGTTTGAACTACAATTTCAGCTGCAGTACAACATTCTTAATTTTAATTTAAAAATCAGTTAAATAATCTACCAGAATTTATTAAGCATCTATTATACTATATGTCAGGCATTGTGTCAGCTAAGCAAAACAATTTTCACTTTCTTTTATGAAGCTTATATTCTATGGGGGAACAGAACATGTGTGAACAGAATAACATCTAAAAAATACCTAAGTATGTAATTAAACATAAGTTAGAGAAGAAGGAAAACAATAGTGGGGGCAGAAGATCAGAAAGGGATTTGTAAAAAATGTTATTCAAGCTTAATGAAGAAATGAGGGATTCTATGAGATGGAGATGAGGAGTATACTTTAGCCATAAAGCATAGATAGTGCGAGGCAGGACATGAGAGAGGGAGCATTTTTCACAACTGAGAAACTTGCTTTATAACTGCAACAGAATAGGTAAGAGAGATAGTACTATGCAATGATACTGGAAAGATCTTTTATTTATTTATTTTTATTTTTTTATTGAAGCTTTTTTTTCCAAAATACATGCAAGGACCATTTTTTACCGTTGACCCTTGCAAAATCTTATGCTCCAATTTCCTCCCCTTCCCTCCACCCCCTCTCCTAGGTGGCAAGTAATCCAATATATGTTAAACATAGTAAAAATATGTGTAAATCCAATAAAAGCATATATATTTACACAATTTCTTGCTGCAGAAGAAACATTAGATCAAATAGGGGAAAAAATGAGAAAGAAAATAAAATTCAAGCAAACAACAACAAAAGAAGTGAAAATGCTATATTGTGATCCACACTCAGTTCTCACAGTCCTTTCTCTGAGTGTAGTTGGCTTTCATTATCACAAAATCATTGGAACTGACCTGAATCATCTCATTGTTGATAAGAGCCATGTCTATCAGCATTGATTATTATATAATCTGACCATTGCCATGTACAATGAAATCCTGGCTCTGTTCAATTCACTTAGCATCAGTTCATATAACTCTCCAGACCTCTCTAAAATTATCCTGCTGATTGTTTCTTATAGAACAATAATATTCCATAACATTCATATACCATGACTTATTTAACCACTCTCCAACTGATGGGAATCCACTCAGTTTCTAGTTTCTTGCCACTAAAAAAATTCTGCTACAAACATTTTTACACATGTGGGACCTTTCCTTCCTTTAAGATCTCTTTGGAATATAAGCCCAATAGAAACACTGCTGGATCAAAGGGCATGCACAGTTTCATAACTTTTTGAACACAGTTCCAAATTTCTTTCCAGAATGATTGGATCTGTTCACAATTCTAACAATGTCTTAGAGTTCCCATTTTCACAATCCCCTCCAATATTTATCATTAACTTTTCCTGTCCTCTTAGCCAATTTGAGAGGTGTGTAGTGGTATTTCAAAGTTGTCTTAATTTGTGGTTTCTAAGATCAAGTGATTTAGAGAATCTCTTTATATGGCTAGAAAAGGTTTCAGTTGCTTCACCTGACAATTGTCTGTTCATATTCTTTGACTATTTATCAAACGGAGAATGGCTCGAATTCTGATAAATTTTAGTCAATTCTTTCTCATTTTTTTTTCCTATTTGATCTGATTCTTCTTGTGCCACAAGATAATTGTGTAAATATATATGCTCATATTGGATTTACATATATATTTTACTATGTTTAACGTATATTGGATTACTTGCCACCTAGCAGAGGGGGTGGGGGAAAGGGGAGGAAATTGGAACATAAGGTTTTGCTCCAAGGAAATTGGAGCATAAGGGTCAATGGTAAAAAATAGTCCTTGCATATATTTTGGAAAAAAAAAAGCTTCAATAAAAAAATAAATTGAGTCAAATGTAAAAATGTTTTCCCAATTTATTGCTTTCCTTCTAATGTTGTCTGCACTAGTTTTTTTTTTTTTTTTTTTTTTTTTTTGCACAAAAACTTAACTTACTATAATCAAAATTATCTATTTTTGTTCAATGTTTCTTCTTTGGACACTAATCCCTTCCTTCTCCACAGATTTGACTAATTTGCTTATAATATCTCCTAATTTGCTTATAATATCACTTTTTATGTCTAAATCTCAAACCCATTTCGACCTTATCATTCTGTATAGTGTAAAGTATGGGTCAATGCCTAGTTTCTACCATACTAGTTTCCAAATTTCCCAACAGTTTTTGTTAAATAATGAGTTCTTATCCCAAAAGGTAGATTGCTATAGTCATTGAGGATTTTGTCCTGTGATCCTAAGCTACTGCACTAATCAACTACTCAAATTCTTAGCCAGTATCAGATGGTATTGATGACCACTGTTTTATGGTCTTATAGTTTTAGGTCTGGCATAGCCAAGCCCCCTTCATTTGCATATTTTTCATTAATTCCCTCAAAGTTCTTGACCTTATGTTCTTCCAGATAAACTTTGTTATTATTTTTTCTAGGTTTGTAAAATTATTTTGGGAGTTTAACTGGTATGGCACTGAATACATAGATTATTTTAGGTAGTGTAGTCATTTTTTATTATATTAGTTTATCCTACCCATAAGCACTTGTTATTTTTCCACATGATTAAATCTGACTTTTTTGTATGGAAAGTGTTTTGTATTTGTGTTCATATTATTCCTGATTTTGCCTTGGGAGGTAGACTCCAGAATATTTTCTATTATTAACAATTATTTTAAATGGACATTCTCTTTGTATCAGATTCTGTATTCAGATTCTGAAGAGTTTTAAAAACTAAACAGGAGAGTTGGTATTTTATTCAATAGAAAGCCACTTTTTTGGATTATAGGCAAGATGGCAGAATAAAGCCAGGAATCTGCTCAAGCTCTCCCAGTTTTCCATAAATACCACATGAAACCAAGTCTCTAAAAAGTGTCTGACAGAGTGAAACCACTCTCCAGCTCAAGGGAAATTGGAAAAGCTTCAAGAATTATCAGACTTGCTGAAGTGAAAAGGGTGTCCAGATCACCTCAGATAGACTCTGAGAAGATAAGATCTTAATGACAACAAATTAATAACTAAGACCCTCTGTCCTGGCTCAGTTAGGAAGCAAATCAGTGTGGCAGCTTCCAGCTCAGGAGGCAAACACTGGGAAACTAGGTTGTTTCCTGAAAAAGAGACTTTTGTGCTAAAAGCCAAGACTCAGAGCTGCACAGGAAGCTTGGGACACTCACTCTTTTACACAAGGAGCAGATTTCAAGCATAAAAGTTAAAAAAAGAGGAAATATAAATACACAAAGAAAAGGAAAAAAATAAGCAAGAAAAAGAAAAGAACTTTAATAATAAAATGATATGAATTGGTCTCAAGCCTAAAGAGCCTTCTTAGAAATGCTCATACAAAACTTTAAAAGTCAAATAAGAGAGGTAGAAGAAACAATGAGAAAGTAAATGAGACGTATGCATTAATGAGTTAACAGCTTGGGAAAGAAAGGAAAATATTGTCTGAAGAAAACAATTTCTTAAAAAGTAAAATTAACCAAAAGAGATACAAAAACTAATTGAAGAAAATCACACATTAAAAACTAGAATACAGCAAATGGAAATAATAACTCTGTGAGTCAGCAAGAATCATTCAAACAAACTTTAAAAGAATAAAAAAATGGAAGAAAATGTGAAATACCTCATTGAAAAAGCATCTGACCTTAAAAATAGATCCAGAAGAGCCAATTTAAAAATTACCTATCTGAAAGCCATGACCAGAAAAGGGCTTGGATAGCATTCTTCAAGAGGTCATTAAAAAAAAAAAAAACTGCCCAATATTCCAGAAACAGGGGGAAATACTCATTGAAAGAATCCACCTATTACTTTCTGAAATATATCCCAAAAGGAAAAGCCCAAGGAACACTTTTTACAAAACTCCCAGACTACAATTTGAAAAAAAATATTTCAAGCTCCTAGATAAAAGCAATTCAAATATCAAGGAGCAACAGTGAAGATTTCCCAGGGTCTGGCAGCTCCTACAATAATGGATCACAGGACCTGACATACCATAATTTGGAAGGCAAATAAATGACTTGGGTTACAACCAAGAATTAACTACCCAGTGAGACTCAGCATCATATTTCAGGAGAGGTGATGGATCTTCAATTAAGAGACTTTGAATCATTTCTATTGAAAAAAATCAGAAGTAAACAGAAAATTTAATTTATAAACATGAACTCAAGAGAAGCATGGAAAGGTAAATAGAAGAAAACTGTGTTATTTAAAAGGTAAATGTATTTATATCTCTAGATAGGAAAAAGATTGCTCTAATTCTTGAAAAATGTATCTATCACTAGGGCAGACAGAGGGAAGCATTTAAAATTACTGTAGGCAAAATAAAATATGTGGAAGTCTATCATCTAAGACAAACTGTATGAACACAATTATAAAACACTTGTCACACAAATAAAGTCATCTCTGAACAATTTGAAAAATATCAATTGTTCATGGGTAGGCTGAGCTAATATAATAAAAATGACACTTCTGCCTAAATTGGTCTTTTTGTTTAGTGAAATACCAATCAAGCTGCCAAATAATAACAAAATTTATCTGGAAGGAAAAAGGGTCAACTATATCAACAGAATTAATGGAAAAAATACAAAAGCTGGTGACTTAGCAGTACCAAATTATTCACTAATTAATTAATTAATTGAAGCTTTTTATTTACAAAATATATGCATAGATAATTTTATACATTGACCCTTGCAAAACCTTTTGTTCCAAATTTTTTTCTCATTACCCAGACCCCCGCCCCTAGATGGCAGGTAGTCCAATACATTTTAAATATGTTAAAATATATATTAAATCCAATATATGCATATACATATTTATACATATATCTTGTTCCACAAGAAAAATCAGATCAAGAAGGAAAAACAAGGCCCTGCAAAAGAAAACAAAATGCAAACAAACAACAACAGAAAGAATGAAAATGCTATATTGTGAACCATACTCAGTTCCCACAATCCTCTCACCAGAAGGAGATGACACTCTTCATCACTGAACAACTGGACATAATTTGTATCATCTCATTGTTGAAGAGAGCCACATCCATTAAAACTAATCATCATATAGTCTTGTTGTTGAAGTGTATAATGATCTTCTGGTTCTGCTCATTTCACTTAGCATCAGTTCATGTAACTCTCTCCAAGGCTCTCTGAAATCATCCTGTTGGTTTTCTTACAACACAATAATATTCCATAATATTCATATACCATAATTTATTCAGCCAATTGATGGGGATCTACTCATTTTCTAGGTTCTTGCCACTACAAAAAGAATTGCCACAAATCTCTTTTTACACATGTGGGTCTCTTTCTCTGTTTTAAGATCTCTTTAATATATAAGCCCAGTAGAAACATAGTTGGGTCAAAGGGCATGCACAGTTTGATAACTTTTTGAGCATAGATCCAAATTGCTCTAGAATGGTTGGATTCATTCACAGTTCCTCCAACAATGTATCAATGTCCCAGTTTTCCTATATCATTTTCAACATTGGGCATTATCTTTTCCTATAATCTTAAGAACCTGACAGGTGTGTAGTGGTATTTCAGAGTAGTCTTAATTTGCATTTCTCTCATCAATAGTGATTTGGAGCACCTTTTCATATGACTACAATTACTTTCAATTTCTTCATCCAAAAATTGTTTGTTCATATCCTTTGACAATTTATCAATGGGAGAATGGCTTGATTTCTTATAAATTTGAGTCAATATTTTAGAAAGGAGGCCTTTATCAGAATCCTTGAATGTAAAAATGTTTTCCCAGTTTATTGCTTGCTTCCCTTCTAATCTTGTCTGCATTCGTTTTGTTTGTACAAAATCTTTTAAACATAATATAATCAAAATTATCTATTTTGTGACCAATAATGGTTTCTAGTTCTTTTTTGGTCACAAATTCTCTCCTCTTCCACAGGTTTGAGAGGTAAACTATCCTATGTTCTTCAAATTTGTTTATAATATCATCTTTTATTTTTAGATCATTGAACCCATTTTGACCTTATCTTGGCATACATTGTTATGTATGGGTCAATGCCTAATTTCTGTCATATTATTTTCCAATTTTCCCAGCAGTTTTTGTCAAATAGTGAATTCTTATCCCAAAAGCTGGGGTCTTTGGGTTTGTCAAACACTAGATTAACATAGTTATTTGCTATTTTTGTCCTGTGGACATAATTTATTCCACTAATCAACCGTCTATTTCTTAGCCAGTACCAAATGGTTTTGAGGACTGCTGCTTTATAATATAGTTTTAGATGTGGTACAGCTAAGCCACCTTCATTTTCTTTTTTAAAAATTAATTCCCTTGAATGTCTTGACATTTTATTCTTCCAGTTGATTTTTGTTGTTATTATTTCTAGGTCAGTAAAATAGTTTCTTGGGAGTTTGATTGGTATAGCACTAAATAAATAGATTAGTTTAGGTAGTATTGTCGTCTTTATTATATTCACTCAACCTATCTAAGAGCACTTGATATTTTTCCAATTGTTTAGATCTGATATTATTTGAGTGGAAAGTGTATTGTAGTTTTGCTCACATACTTCCAAACTTTCCCTTGGCAG
The DNA here is from genome assembly GCF_902635505.1 of Sarcophilus harrisii. NCBI lineage: Eukaryota > Metazoa > Chordata > Mammalia > Dasyuromorphia > Dasyuridae > Sarcophilus > Sarcophilus harrisii. Next base: position 78,597,694 of record NC_045430.1, read on the forward strand.
AGAAATTTCCAAATATTTTGTACTATCGACAATTATTTTAAATGGAGTTTCACTTTGTATTTCTTGCAGTTAGATTTTGTTACTGATGTATAAAAATGCTGATGATTTATGTGGATTTATTTTGTATCCTGAAATTTTGTTAAAGTTGATTCTCTAGGGTTCTCCAAGTGTATCATCATACCATCTGCAAAGAGTGATAATTTGCTTTCCTTTTTATGTGCTCTAATTCCTTTCTTTTTTCTTCTCTTATTGCCAAAGCTAACATTTCGAATAGAATATGGAATAGTAATGGTGGTAGTGGATAATCTTGCTTCACCCCAATTTTATTAGCAATGATTCTAGTTTCTCCCTATTAGACATGATGCTTGCTGATAGTTTTAAATAGATGATAATTATTATTTTAAAGAAAAGTCCATTTATTCCTATATCCTTTAGTGTTGTTATTAGGAATGAGTGTTGGATTTTATCAAATGCTTTTTCTTCATCTATTGAGATAATCATTTTTTTTTGTTAGTTTGGTTATTTATATAGTCAATTATACTAATAGTTTTCCTAATATTGAACCAGCTCTGCATTCCTGGCATAAATCTTGGTTGATTATGTTGTATTATGCTGGGGATGATTTTCTGTAATCTCTTTGCTAATATTTTATTTAAGATTTTTGCATCTATAGTCATTAGGAAAATCAATTTATAATTTTCTTTTTGTGTTTTCATCCTGCCTTGTTTAGCTACCAGTACCATATTTGTGTCATAAAAGGAATTTGGTAAGACTCCTTCATTCCCTATTTTTTCAAATAGTTTATACCATATTGAAGTTAATTATTCTTTAAATGTTTGGTATCTTCACCCATAAATCCATCTGGCCTTGGAGATTTTTTTCTTAGGGATTTGATTAATAGCTTGTTGTATTTCTTTTTCTAAAATTGAATTATTTAAGTAATTTATTTCCACTTTTGTTAACCAGGGCAATCTATATTTTTGTAGGTATTCCTCCATTCCACTTAGGTTATCAAATTTATTGACATAAAGTTGGGCAAAATAACTCCTAATTATTGCTCTAATTTCCTCTTCATTGGTGGAAAGTTCTCCCTTTTCATTTTTGAGCTTAACAATTTGATTTTCCTCTTTCCTTTTTCTAACCAAATTAACTAAAGGTTTATCTATTTTGGTTTTTTAAATAAAACAAACTCTTAGTTTTATTTATTGATTCAATAAATTTTCTACTTTCAGTTTTATTAATCTCTCCTTTTATTTTTTAGGATTTCAAGTTTGGTATTTGATTGGGGGTGTTTTAATTTATTCTTTTTCTAGTCTTTTTTAGTTGCAAACCCAATTCATTGATTTTCTCTTTCCCTCTTTTATGGAAGTAAGCATCTAGAGATATAAAAATTTCCCCTTATTACTGCTTTGACTGCATCCCACAAATTTTTGTATGTTGCCTCATCGTTGTCATTCTTCTGGATGAAATTATTAATTGTGTCTATGGTATTCTTTTTCACCCATTTATTCTTTAGGATGATATATTTAGTTTCCAATTACTGGCCTTTTATTGAATGTAATTTTTATTGCATCATGATCTGAAAAAAAATGCACTTACTATTTCTGTCTTTCTACATTTGATTTTGAGTTCTTTTTGTCCTAATATATAGTCATTTTTAATAGATTTTATTAACTGCTGAGAAGAAAGCGTATTCTTTTCTGTCTCCATTCAATTTTTCTCCAAAGATCTATCATACCTAACTTTTCTAATATTCTATTTACATCTCTAACTTCTTTCTTATTTATTTTGTGGTTTGATTTATCTAGTTCTGAGAGTGCAAGGTTGAGATCTCCCACTATTATAGTTTTGCTGTCTATTTCTTCTTGCATCTCTCTTAATTTCTCCTTTAGGAATTTAGATGCTATACCACTTGGTGCATATATGTTTAGTATTAATATTGCTTCATTATCTATGGTATTCTTTAGCAAGATATAATTTTCTTTCTTATCTCTTTTAATTAGATCAATTTTTGCTTTTGCTTGATCTGAGATCAGGATGGCTACTCCTGGTTTATTTACTTCACTTGAAGCAAAATACATTCTTCTCCAGCCTCTTACCTTTACTCTGTATGTATTGCTCTGCTTTAAATGTGTTTCTTGTAAATAACTTATTGTAGGATTTTGGCTTTTAATCCAGTTTGCTAACTGCTACCATTTTATGTGAGAGTTTACCCCATTCATATTTACAATTAAAACTACTAATTCTGTATTTCCCACCATCTTATTTAACCCAAATTATACTTTTCTCTTTTCTTTTCTCCTTTCCCTCCTCCTCAGTATTTTACTTATGAGCACCACTTGTCTGAAATAGCCTGCCCTCTTTAGAGTCCCTCCTCTTTTCTTATACCTTTCCCATAATATTTCTGTTTTCCCTTCTATTAGTTTTTCCCTTTCTTTTTTTTTTTCATTTCCCTCCCACTTTTCTATAAGGTGAGAGAATTTTCTGTGTGAAACCAAATATGTCTAATTGGCTCTTTGAGCCAAATTTGATGAGAATAAGATTTACACAATGTTCACTCCTCTCTCTTTTTCCCACAATTATAATAGATTTTTGTCTCTTCGTAAATGTAATTTTCCTCATTATACCTGAACTTTCTACTTTTTCAAGTACAATATCCTTTCCAAAATCCTAGTTTCTTTTTTTATATTATAACAATAAAATCAAATTATACATGTACTCTCTAAGCATACCCTAACAGAGATAGATTCTCAAGAATTCTTTTCTTTTTACCTTTTTATGCTTCTCTTGAATTCTATATTTGGAGGTCAATTTTTTTGTCCAGTTCTGTTCTTTTCATCAGAAATAAATGGAATTCACTTTTTTCGTTGAATGTCCATCTTCTTCCCTGCAAGAAAAATGTTCTTTTTCGCTGGGTAGTTTATTTTGGGCTGCATTCTAAGTTCCTTTGCCTTTTGGGATATCAGATTCCTGGCCCTTCAGTCTTTTATGGTGGAAGCTGCTAGGTCTGGGTAATACTGATTGTGGCCCCTTGGTATTTGAATTGTTTCTTTCTGGCTGCTTGCAATATTTTTCTTGTTCCAATAGTTTTAATTTTGGGATCTTTTTCAGGAGATGTTCAGTGAATTCTTTCAATGGCTATTTTGGCATCTGATTCTAGGACCATCAGGGCTGTTCTCTTTGATAGTTTCCTGAAAAATATCTAGGCTTATTTTTTTATCATGGTTTTCAGGAAGTCCAATAATCCTTTGATTATTTCTGCTAGACCTAATTTTTTTTACTCTTTTTTACTTCTTTTTGCAATTTCCCAATTGAAATTTTAAATAAATTGTTTTATGGATTTTTTTTCCATTTCACAAATTCCATTTTTTATGGAGTTATTTTCCTTTTCCATTTCACAAATTATGTTTTTCAGGGAGTTGTTTTCTTTTTCCATTTTGTCAAATCTACTTTTAAAGAGTTATATGCTTTTTCCATTTCTCCAAGTCTATTTTGTACTGAATTTTCTTCAGATAATTTCTGTATTTCCTTTTCCAAACCCTCTTACAAAGTTGTCATTTCCTTTTCCCATTTTTCTTTTAGTTCTCTCTTAAGAATTAGGAATTCTCTTGAATTTCTTCTAGGAGAGCCTTGTGTGATATGTGCCAATTTATATCACCCTTTGGGGCTTCATCTAGAGACAATCTGCTTTTAGTCTCCTCAGAGTTTGAAATCTATTCTTCTTTTACCATAAAACACTATCTATGGTCAAAGTTTTTTTTTTAAATAAATGTTGAAATCTGCTTTTAGGACAAGGGAGATTGCCCAAGTTTCCTCTACAAATGGCAGCATCCCTCTGTGCCCAATTGAAATAGACTTTTTCTGGAGATCTTCGAAATTACCTTCTGTTGGTAATTTGTTACACTTCCAATATTTGTGTGTTCTGCCAGTCCAGAATTAATTCAGAGGCTGGATTTGATAGTTAGTCTGAAGATCGTGGGAAGAGGTTAGAAAAAAAAATTAGTCTTCTCTGCCATCTTGGCTCCACCCAAGGGATATGTTTCAATCTGTATTCAGACACAATCAGTTCTTTCTCTGGGTATGGATTGGTGTAGAGGGTCGCAGATAGTGGGGGAACTCTGGGTAAGGTATAAGACCCTTTAGCTTGGAAGAAACCTGCTGACAATATCTGGTCTGGTTCCCCATTTCCCTTTGGTGCTCACCTCCCTTCCTGAGAAGTCAGGGAGGGTGTGATTGCCTCCCTTTGGTGTTCTCACCTTTTCCTGAGAAGTCAAGGAGGGCATGACGACCTGTGTTCCACTTGAAGCAAAGGATACTTACAGCAAAACATATTTTACATAGCAGGGTGCTTATAATTAGCACATATTCAGTGTGATTGATGAGATAATGCTTCTCTAGTTTGCATATTCTTAGTGTGCTATAATGATGTAATCATACTGAGGTATTTAAGGGCCCAGAAGATTGGAAATGATACTCTCCATCTTTGACCATCTTGCTGGCTCTCCTGCCTACTTCACTCCTCTTAAGACCAAGGCTGCTCGAGAAATCCTCCAGAGAGCTAGTCTGGACACTACAGATTGGATTTTTCATCATTAGTCCTCTAGTTTCTGTATCATTGTACTGCTGTAGTTGTGTATCATTGTACTGCTGACAGTAGCAATGTCATTTATAGCTGATCATCCCCCAATTATTATTAGTTTGTAAACAATACATTTCATTTTGCTTGAATTCATGTAGAACTTTCCAGGTTTTTCTGAGAGCATGCTGTTCATCATTTCCCATAGGATAATTATATTCCATCAAAATAATTTACAATTAATTCAACCATTCCCCAATTAATGGGCATTCTGTCAATTTCCAAAATTTGCCATGAGAAGTGACTACAAATATTTTTGTACATACAGGTACTTGTTCTTTAAAAAATATGTATATTTTTTGTTATTCATGCCCAGTATTGGTATTGTCAGATAAAAGGTTTTCCATGATTTTTTAGCATTTGGAGCATAGTCCATATCTTTTGATCACTTATCAATTGAGGAATAGCTCTAATTTTTTTTTATAAATTTGACTCAGTTTCCTTTGTGTTTGAGAAATGAAACCTTATCAGAGAATCTTTCTTCAAAATTATTTTTGAAATTACTACTGTTAACATATTTCTACACATTTATTTGAGTCTCTCTCTCCTTTCACTTTGTATCTCCTCAAAAGTGTTTTGTTATTGACCACTCCCTCCCCCAATATGCTCTTTCTTCCATTACCCTCTCCCCTTCCTGTATCCTATTCTCATCCTACTTTCTTGCAGAGTAAGATGGATCACTGTAGTTATATTAAGTGTGCATGTTATTTCCTGTTTGAACCAATTCTGATGAGAGTAAGGTTCACTCACTCTGTCTTTTCACCCACTTCACTTCCACTTTAAAAGTTTTTCCTTTCCCCTTTTTATGGCAGATAATTTACATCATTCTACTTCTCCCTTTCCCTCTGTCCCAGTATATTCCTCTTACTCATCAATTTTACTTTTCTATAATATCCCTTCATTTTCAACTCATATCTGTAACCTATGTATATATAAACATTCCATGTATGTATAAATTCCAAGATGCCACCTTCTAACTACCAGATTGATTAACATGACAGAAAATATAAATAATAGATGCTGAATGGGATATGGAAAAATAGATACACTGATGCAATATTGGTGATGTTGTTAATTAGTCCAACCTGGCAATACCACTACTATGCCTATTGCACAGAAATCAAAGAAAATAAAAAGGGACCTTTGTAAATTGAAGAAATGCCCATCAATTGAGGATTTTCTGGGCAAGTTATGGCAAGTTATTTTTATAAGAATTGATGAGCAAGATGGTTTCAGAATAACTTGAAAAAACTTATATGAATTGTAGCAAAATGAAGTCTGCAAAACCAAGAGTACATTGTCACAGAAACAGCCATGTTGCAAGGTTGCTCATCTTAAAAGAATTAGCTACTCTGATCTATATAATTTCAAAGGATCAATGTTGAACAACAATTTCCATCTTTGGTGAGAGAACTGATGAATTTGTTTTATTTTTCTTGCTCCCCCCCCACATGGCTAACGTAGATATTTGCTTTGCATTACTTCCCACATATAATTGATATATGACTTGCTTTGTCAGTGGTAGAGGAAGAGACCATGAGAAAAGAGAAAATTAGGAAGTCATTTTTTTAAGTTAATGTTAAAAAGAAAGAAAGAAAAAAAGCATTGGCAGCAAGTTTCTCTGATAAATGTCTCATTTCTAAAACTTGAGGGGGACTGGATCAAATTTACAAGACTAAGAACAGTTTTAAGAGTCATGGAATATGAATGTAATAGAATAACATTAGGCTTTAAGAAAAGAAGAAAAAAATTTTGAGAAACTTGGGAAAACTTATGAATTGATACAGAGTGAATAAAGCAGAAAGAGAACAATTTAATAATATTAACAAGCTATATTAGAAAGGCAATCAATTTTGAAATGCTTAGTAGCTCTGATTACCTCTAGATAGAGAACTAATGGACTAAGAAGTATAAATTTGTCTGTATCTTTTTATATTTATTGTTATTTTTGCCTTTCTGGAACATGGCTAATGTGGAAGGGTATTTTACATGTGTGTGTGTTTGTGTGTGTGTGGCATGCCTGTGTATAACGTGTGTATACATATTTACAATTTTTAGATTTTTCTTTCCTCAATGAAGTGAAGGAATTTATAACTGAAAAATTAAATTAATTTTAAAAGGAATACATATATTTAATCATAAAACAGAAATCAAGGACAATTTATAGCATAGATATGAACTATTTGGAAACTACTTTACCTTGCTACAGATTATTTGACAACTAGATTAGTTTTTCAGAATGACTTGTTTATGGGAAATTTACGCCTGTAATACTAAATCCTAAAAATTTAGTATAAACATGATATATAAGAATATAATAGAATTATATTTCAACAGAATACAAATATAGACTGTATGTCTTACAAATTTTCAGGCTACAGATACTGCATACTCTTCACTTAAGCTCAACTATTGTAAATGCCATTACTTCTCTGTTCAGGCCATTAGCTCTGAGGATACAAGGATAGAATCAGTTCCACTTCTCTAGCACTCAATGGAGGTGGAAGACAGAGCACATTTATAAAGTTGGCAGAATCCCAATATTTTATATTGGGAATAGCCCCCAGAAATCACTAGTTAAAACCCTATCTAAAGCATGAAACTGTTCTATGACATACTTGAGCAATGGTCATTTAGTGATGAAAAAATTACTAGCTCATGAGTCAGTCCATTCCATTTTTGGAGAGATATAGTCATTGGAACACCTTTCTTTATCTTAAGTCAAAATCAATCCTTATTTAATTTCCACACTGTGAACCACTAGTCTCATATTGAAATCAAGAAAGATTATATTGCAGAAAGCTCCTTGAGAATAGGATTTTGTCATTGTTGTCTTTGGAATTCTCACAACAACTTGGAATCTGAGAACACATATTAGGCACATAACAAAATATTGATTGAATTTCATTCAATGAAACTGAAATCCTAAACCTATCCTGTATGAAAATCTCTTAAGTATTTACTATTAAATATTAAGTGATAATATGTTTAAATAGTCTTATAGCTCCCAGAGTTTTCTTTTATTTACATAAATTATTCCCAATTATCTTAATTCTTTCAATAATTTTATTCAGGCACTTTATTCTGTAGTTATTTTGAAAATAAATAGTCTTTTTTTCAATTTTCTTGATAATATATAAGAAATCTGACTATTTTGTGGAATTATTTAATACATTGCTAAAATTATTTCAATTTGTTTTGCTTAAATCACTAGGATTCTAAGTAAAGCATGTTGTCTTAAAAATATGATCATTATATTTCTTCTTTGAACACACAGATTTCTTTGATTTTTTTTCTTGTACATATAACTAACCTTGTATATAAAACTAAAATTCCTGAAAGTTATCAAATAATGATGATGAAAACAAACATACTTGTTTTATTTCTGATCTTGTAGAAAAAGCTTTTGCATTTTTTTAAACTGTAAAAAATGTTAGCATTTGTTTTAAATCCTCATTTAGCATTCTATAAATGGAAAAGTTCTTTTTTTTTTTTTTGATGCTTTTAAATTTTTTTTAACATAAATGGATATTTTATTTTTAAAAAGCTTTATTTCTCATATGTTGACATAGCCCAATATTACTTTTAGTTGCTTTTGGTTTCATAAAATGGATTATTACATTTACAAATTTTTAAATTTGAAACAATCCTTGTTTTATGGTGTAAATTCAACTCATATGATATAATTTTTAGTACTTTCATTTAGATTATATGTAATGCTTTAGTATCAATATTCATTAAAAATATAAATCCCTCATCTTTTTTCTCTGCTTTATAGTTTGGGTTTTGAAGTCATGCCATATTGATTGAGATGTCTTTTTTGTTTAATTTTGCAAATAATTTAAGTAATAATAGAGTTTATTTTTGAGTGTTTGATAGCATTTACTTATAAATTCATCTATTGTAAGTTTTATTTTTATATTATGTTATGAATTATTAAATTTATTTTTTTCAAAGTGAGTTATTAAAGCAAAAGGAAGAAGTGGAAAAGTATAAATTATCTGCCATAAAAATGAGTCAAGAAAAAGCTTTTATGGTAGAGGAGAAAAGAGCAGGATAGGATCAATGAGTGAATGAACCTTAATCTCATCAGAATTGGCTCAAAGAAGAAATAATATATACACCCAATAAGAGTATAGGAATCTTATTTGACCCTGCAGGAAAATAAGAGGAAGATAAAATAGAAGTAGAAAGAAGGTGATAAAAGAAAATAAGGGAGTGGTCAGTAGAAAAATAAGTTTTTGGGAATAAAGAGGGTGAAAGAGAGAGAATAGAATAAATGATGGTTAGTAATACAGTCAACAATAGAGATTATAAAAGATAGTTTGAGGAAAACCCTGATGGTGTTATTTTTCTTTTTAAAAGTTTTTATTAAAGGTTTTTAATTTTCAAAAGATATACATGGATAATGTTTCAACATGAATCCTTGCAAAACCTTGTGTTTCAATTTTCCCTCCTTCCCCCAACTCTGCCCCTAGATAGCATGTGATCCAATATATATTAAACAAGATAAAAAAAAAAAACATATGTTAAATTCAATATATGCATTAATATTATTTAATTATCTTGCTGCACAAGAAAAAATCAAATCAAAAAGGAAAAAGATGGGAAAGAAAATAAAATGTAAGCAAACAATGACACAAAAAATGAAAATGCTATGTTGTGATCCACATTCAGTTCCCACAGTCCTCTTTCTGGGTGTAGATGGCTCTCTTAATTACAAGATCATTGGAACTGGTCTAAATCATCACTTTGTTGAAAAGAGTCATGTGCATCAAAATTGATCATCATATAATCTTGTGGTTGCCATGTACAATGACTCCTGCTGGTCATTTCTTAAAGAATGATAATATTTCATAACTTTCATATATCATAACTTATTCAACCGTTCTCCAACTGACGGGCATCTGCTCAATTTTCAGTTTCTTGTCACTACAAAAAGGGCTGCCACAAACATTTTTGCACATGTGTGTTTCTTTTAAGGCATTATTTTTTACACATAGAGAAAACTTAGTCAAATACATAAAAACTAAGAGCCATACCCCAATTGACAAATGATCAAAGACATGACCTAATCCCAAAGGGCTATAAATTCATACATAACCAATTCTAGGCATGAATAGCAAAACAATATTTTTTTAAAAAAGGAAATGGGTTTATATGTACACACATATTTGTAGCAGCTCTCTTCTTAGGGCAAAAAAAATAGAATTGAGGGGATAGCAACTGTTGAAGATTGACTGGATAAATTTTGGCATGTGATTGTCATGGAATATTATTGTTCTTTGGGAAATGATAAGTTGGAATCTCACAAAAAACCCTAGAAAGTCCTCCATGAACTCAAACAAAGTGAAATGTATTATATACACAATAATAGCAATGTTCTGGTTTGGCCAGTTGTAAATGACTGCTGTTCTCTGCAGTACTATGATTCTCAACTACTTGGAAGACCTTATGATGAAAAATTCTATCCATACCTAGAGAACAAACTGATTAACTGATTGTGTCTGAATAAGACTGAAGCAATCTCTCTCTCTCTCTCTTTCTCTTTCTCTTTCTTTTTTTCTCTTTCTCTCTCTTCCTCAGTGTGTGTGTGTGTGTGTGTGTGTGTGTGTGTGTGTATCTGTCTGTCTGTCTATCTCTCTCTCTCTCAACTTTATTTTTTTTTGAGGGTTTTTTTTATAAGAATGGGAGATCTATGTTTTCTTTTATGACTTTTATATAAATATATTGCATAACTTTACATGTTGTTTCTTAATGGGGATTGGGGATGGGGATAAGGGAAAGAATGGAAAAGACTCAAAAGTCTTAAAAACAAATGTAAAAAATGTAAAAATTTTAAAATGTTAAAAAAATTAAATGTAATTAGGGAAAATATGAAATAAGTTTTAAAAATAAAATTGATTTATTAAAATTGTCTAATTTTATTCTAGTTATGCAGTTAATTTTTATTTGTAATGCTTATTCATCTAATTAGTAAGATGTTTTGCTTATCATTAGGTAAAATAATTTTGAATAATTTATTTCATTCCTTCATCTTTCATGAATCCTTTTTATTTCTTGTGACAGTTTCTGTTCTCTTTTTAATAAAAAAAATTGCTAGTTTTTGTCAAATAATCAGCTCCTAGATTTATTCAATTTTATCTATTTTCTTTTTTCAAAAGAATTGATTATTTAAGAGGGTTGCTTTGTTCCTGTTATATTTTAATTTGTTAGTACAATTCATTTTCTGGATTTTGTAAGGGGAAGCAAAACAGAAAAATAAAATGAAATATTCTCCACAATTATTTTTCCATATTTCAAAAGGGTTATTTTATTCTGGTTGCCATTGCCTTGCATTTAAAAATATTCTATTATTTATTTTTTATCTATTCATTCTTAGGACTATATCATTTACACTCTTTATCTTGGTAAAGTTTCTCCAAATATACCTTATAATTTTATTTTTCTTTTACTGTGGTCAGTAATGGATGCATTTAATATTTCTCTTTTTCACCAATTACTTCTAATTTTTTCCTCTTAAAGTATAAAGGGAAAAAAGAAAGGATAAAAAAGAGAAATAAGTAAGGAGGGAATGGGGAAAAAGAGAAGGAAAAAAGGAACAAAATAAAGGAAAAGAAGGAAATTAGTGGAATAATGTTAAAAATAAGCACTCAATTATTATTTAACCCCTACCATTTGCTTAAATCCATTAACTTTTCTGTCTTTCTCTTACTTCCTGTATTATTTTTAATGGAGGTCTTTGACATCTTATCCATAATATTTCAAAGTACTGTATTCTAGTAAAGGTTAATTCCTCTTTCCCCAATCATTCTTGCTTTTTTTCATTTTTTTCTCTTTCCTTTGGCATATTTTATCCCAAGATTCTCTTTCTTCTTTTCAAATTTATGGTTGTAGTTTATGATAATGTGATCCTGACTAGTGTTCCTTGAGAACTGCTAGCCTGCAGTTGTTGGTTTATTCCAAAATTCTGGATTTTGGATATGCTATTTCTGAATGCCTTAATTTGAGGCTTTTTTCAGGATGGCATTAATGACTTCTTTCTTTCTTTTCTTTTTTTTTCCACTTGGAACTATAGTTCCAATAATTCTGGCTACTTTTATGACTTTTAGTAATGTAGTTTTTATTTGTTTGTTTTTGGTTTTCATCCAGATTTTCATGGACTATTACTGTTTAAATTAATCTTCCTCGATTTATTTTCCAGGTGAATTGTTTTAATTACTATACATTTCTTATATTTTCTTCTATAGAATTTCCTTTTCTAATAATTTATTTAATTTTAGAGAATCACTGAATTATATTTGTTATGTTATATTTTTTAGGTCATCTACCACTTGGATGCTTATTCTACTTTCATCTTCTTATTCCATAGCTCTTATTTCAATTATGAATTGTTGTTTTTGTTTTATTGGGGTATTTTGTCTTTTACTAAAATTATTTGATCGTTTTCTGGAACTCTTATGACTGATATTCTTTTCCCCCTGACATTGTTTTATTTCTTGGGCATATTTTGAAGTTATTTTTCTTTTTCTGTGCTTACTTTTTTTGTTTTCTCTTGGCATCTCTTTATTGTGCAAAGTGTTTTCTTATATCTAGTCATACCTCCATATTTATTTCTAAGATTGCTATTTTTTACAGAAATGAAAGAAAAAAAACATTTACTAAGTACTTACTATGTTATAGGGATTTTGTTAGGTGATAATATACCAAGTACAGCTTTTTGCTGTATTTCATACTATTGAAGAAACTGGAAATTCCCTGGTCCTGGCTTTTCACGGTCTTGATGCATTTCTGTCATCTCACAGTTCTGGATGTTTTGTTATGATCTTTCCTTCCTTCCCCTTTCTATAACTCTTTCTATAACAGAAATCTCTGCCATTTTTGTCTACTTCCTCATTTCCTGACTTCTGTCTTTATTCTAATAGCTCAATAGAGGCATTCATCTATTCTTTGCACAATAAACAACCAGATTTTTTTCCTCTTTGGCCCTGACTGAATATCAAAGATTGATTTACACTTCAGGATGTTCCCAAAGCTTTTATTGCTTCTCTGATGGGTTTTCATTGTCTTGACTTCTTTCAGATTTAATTTCCAGAAGTTTCTTTGTTCCTGTTGTAACTTTGAAATTTTAGGGTCCCATAATCCTCTGGCTTAAATATTCATATATATTGAAGACCAATCCAGTGAGTTAAGCTCCATTAAACAGAGTCCCTCCATGCTTTTGCACATAATCTTGTTTAATCCTTCACTGGATGAAAGGCCTTACTGGAATTTACTTTTAGTTTTGTTGATTCAAACTTCATTTGTTACCCATTTTAATCATTTTTGGGAATTTTTATAGGAGCTATGGACTAAAATATGTTTCATGTCATAATATCCATGAACTATCACATTTATTTTACCAATTTTAGAAGGAGTTTCTCAGTTATGCTATCTGGATGCAAGTATCTAAGGAATTAATGTTTTCCTAAAAGTAAATAGCTAGCTGCATATTTGTCATGATTTGTTTGTAACAAATTACTTGTGTCTATGTGTCTATTTATGTAGGAGAATCATGATAAAGTATATAATCAAATATACCTGACTAGAAAACAAAGAGACCTGTCCATATGCCAAAAAGAAAGCATAAAATCAACAGCTTTGGCACTTCAGTGTAAACTTAAGAGAATATGAGGAAGGATGGAATCTTTCTGTGAGGGTTAACACAAACGCAGGATAAAAATTCATGTTTACATTAGTGCACCAATTCTGACTTAGTCCAGTTGGTAACTCAGTTTGAGACTGAAATGCAATGAAACTCCGGTTAAATAGTTGGCAGTTAACAAAAGAAGGCTTATTTGGCCATTTCTTAAGGATACTTAAAACAGGGAAAGAATATTCAATGAGCATACAGCACAAATTCAGTTAATCAAAGGTTCCCTGTGATAGTATTGATTATTTTGCTTTTCAGCCAATTAAAAATCTGAGAGGGGAGCCAATCATAATACTTATGCCATAACTTTTAATCAAGTAGTCTTTATTCCCTTTCCAATTAATTTTTGAGAACATTTTAATACCTTTCCAAGAAAGTAAAAAAACCAATCAATCATAAGTTGCATGAGCCTAAAATTTAAGATATTGCTTCCATACATACAAATTTGTTTCAGTATAAATGGAGAGAATAACCATATTGATAAGATTGCAATTTTTATGAAGTATCACTTCAGCACTTTATATTTCTTCATTTTATGTTCATTTTATTGACATGGATATTCTTCAATTAAAATATATCACAATTCCTTCTATAATTAAGTAGATGGTATTTTCATGTTGATTTGATTGACAAAAAAAAGCCTCTTCAGAGTGATGAGTGTTGCAATATTTAGCTTCACTGAGCCCTAAACAACAGTTATTGTATTTATTTTTGATGCCTTTCTGTATTAGTCCAATCTTGTATTCTACTTCCATACCTTTCAAGGACCTAAAGTGATTTTTATATTACAATGAAGTATTGTAGTGGAATTGTAGTATAGGGTTTTATAGTTAAGCTTTAAAGTGGTACAAATAAGGTGTCCCCTTATGTAGGTATATGTGTTCAATGTCATATTATTTGAAAGTATAACTATGTAAAATATAGTGGCTCCAGTGTAATGAAATTATGCAGTATAAATTCAAATACTAGTATGACTTTATGAGGAATTCTTCTTCACACTAATTGGGACCTATCTAAAATTTCATCTTATTTGATTTCAGCTACAATTTAAGCTTATGTAGATCCTTTTGAATTCTGACTCTATCATCTAACATAACTATAATCCCTCCTGGTTTCATGCTCTTAGTAAATTTGATAGACATATTAATGCCATTATCAAAAAGTTGTTGAAAAAGCCAGCATTACAAAAGGAATCTTGTAAGATATCATACATTTCCCTTGCCAATAATTCAGTCAACAATAAACTTTAAGTATGGTTATTAACTAATTCCCAAGGTATATAATTATATTATATCCTATAACATCCTTCAATATCTTCAGGAGATCTACAACGATATCATGAGATCCTTCCAAATGCCTTACTGAAATCCAGTCACTAGCAATAAGTGAAGAGAATAACTGGTGGCTCTTACCAAGGTAAACAGAAAAAGATCAATAGAGATGCCATTAACTGGGCTATAGCTATATCCAACAATTCACAGACAACTGTGAAGTACCTTTTCTCACCAGTGATCAGAGACTAAAAGCAGACAGGTATCTGATGGTTAAGGAGTAAAAAGGAAAAATAGGAAAGAAAAATTGTGTACGTTAAAATTGCACTAAATATAGCTCCTAATGGGAGCAATAGCATCAGTTTCTGTATCATATTCATGAATTGCATGCATTTTAAAGGTTCTACTAATTAATAACAGACTTCGTTAAAAATGGGGTTGGGAGTATAGAGGTTGGACTGACATTAATTTGAGTCAATAACTCTGAGGCAAGTATTATTTTTTAAATGAGCAAGGCAATCTCGAATACTAAGACCAATAGGGGAAAGGGTGGAAATAAAAAGGAATAATAAAATGTTTTCTCAAAGGGAAATACAGACCCTACTGCCTTTATGTTGGGTCTGAACATAAAAATTTTGTTGTTAACAACTTCCATAAAAAGTTTAAAATCAAACAATTTTTGCTTGTATTCCTTATGAAGTTTCATGTAGATTTTATCATTAAAATATGATAATAGATTTATTTGCCATCTATGACCATGATTTGGTATAAATGAAAAGATTAGATAATAAATGTAAAATTAATAGTGCATCCTAAATGCTAGTTTTCCTTCAGAAAATTGGTTGCCAGTATCTTGGCAGATGTCTGTTCTTTGAAATTGTTAATGGCCAGATAAACTGAAGATAAAGTATAATAGACTTATATAAAAAATTGTTCTTTGGGAATAATTATTGATTGACATCTATCATTACCATAAGAAATAATGATTTGAATATGTTATTATATAGAAAGAAAATTATTTTTTTAACTTTCTTAGATTATTTAACCTGCTCACTAGGTCTATTATATTGTAAGAATACTTGTGATTCTTTTTTTTTTTATTGTTGGCTTTTTTTTTGTATAAATGTTTTATTCATTTTAAACAAATACAAATTGATAAAAGAAAAGAAATCCTGCCTTATACATAACAAAATGTGAGAGAATTAAATATGAAATAAAACATTATTATTTCAGGAAAACCAATGTAATAAATACTATACATTGTTTTCAAAACTTCACAGCTTTTCTTAGTTTTCTTCTAGGTTTTCTTTTGTTTTCTGCTATAGATTTTTAATTAATTTTCTCCCTCTGTCTCTCTTGCCCTAGAGAAATCTTCTATTAAATGTAGGTATGCATACACATATATACACACATTTGTATACACACATGCATATACATATGGAAGCAAGATCATACTACACATATTTTTATTGGGTATTTCTTTTTCTGAAGGTTTATAACATCTTCTTTCATAGGTACAATTTGTTCCTTTTTTTTCTAAATCAACCAGCTCATCATTTCTTATATCATAGCAGTATGCCAACCCAATAATATCTTGACTTAAGGTCTTTATGAAAGTTTTCCCTATTTCTGGTTTCCTTCTATTCTTGCTTACATTAGTTTTATTAATACAAAAAATATTTTTTAATTGTAGCTTTTTATTAACAAAATATATGCATGGGTAATTTTTCATCATTGACCCTTGCAAAAACTTCTGTTCCAACTTTTGCCTTCCTTTTCTCACCTACTGCCCTAGATGTCAGGTAGTCCCATACATGTTATTTATGTTAACATATATGTTAAATACAAATATGTATATATATATATATACATTTATACAGTTGTCTTGCTACACAAGAAAAATTGGATTTAGAAAGAAAGTAAAAATAACCTGGGAAGAAAAACAAAAATGCGAGCAAACAATAACAGAAAGAATGTAAATGCTATGTTGTGGTTCACACTCCATTTCCCTGTATTCTTTCACTGGGTATAGCTGGTTCTGTTCATTACTGATCAATTAGAACTGATTTGGATCTTCTCATTGTTGAAGATAGCAACTTCCATCAAAATTGATTTTCATATAGTATTGTTGCTGAGGTGTATAATGATCTCCTGGTTCTGCTCATTTCACTTAGCATCAGTTCATGTAAGTCTTTCCAAGCCTCTCTCTATTCATCCTGCTGGTCATTTCTTACAGAAAAATAATATTCCATAACATTCATATACCACAACTTATTCAGCCATTCTCCAATTGATGGGCATCCATTCAATTTCCAGTTTCTAGCCACTACAAAAAGAGCTGCCACAAACATTTTTGCACATACAGGTCCCTTTCCCTTCTTTAATATCTCTTTGGGATATAAGCCCAGTAGTAACATTGCTGCATCAAAGGGTATGCACAATTTGACAACTTTTTGAGTACAGTTCCATGTTACTCTCCAGAATGGTTGGATGTGTTCACAACTCTACCAATAATGCATCAGTGTCCCAGTTTTCCCATATCCCCTCTAAGATTCATCATTATCTTTTCCTGTCATCTTAGCCAATCTGAGAGGTATGTGGTAGTATTTCAAAGTTGTTTTAATTTGCATTTCTCTGATTAATAATGATTTGGAATACTTTTTCATATGGATAGAAATAGTTTCAATTTCATAATCTGAAAATTGTCTATTCATATCCTTTGACCATTTATCAATCGCAGAATGGCTTGATTTCTTATAAATTAGAGTCAATTCTCTATATATTTTGGAAATGAAGCTTTTATCAGAACCTTTGAATGTAAAAATGTTTTCCCAGTTTATTGCTTCCCTTCTAATCAGGTTTGCATTCGTTTTGTTTGTACAAAAGTTTTTTAACTTGATATAATCAAAATTTTCTATTTTGTGATCAATAATGATCTCTAATTCTTCTTTGGTCACAAATTCCTTCCTCCTCCACAGGTCTGAGAGGTAAACTAGCCTATGGTCTTCTAATTTATTTATAATCTCATTCTTTATGCCTAGATCATGAACCCATTTTGACCTTATCTGTCAGTGTGTTACAGTGTACAGTGTTAAGTATGGGTCAATGCCTAGTTTCTGCCATACTAATTTCCAATTTTCCCAGCAGTTTTTGTCAAATTCTTATCCCAAATGTTGGGGGTTTTGAGTTTGTCAAACATTAGATTACTATAATTATTGACTATTTTGTCCTGTGAACCTAACCTATTCCACTGATCAACTAATCTATTTTCTTAGCCAATACCAAATGGTTTTGGTGACGGCTGCTTTATAATATAGTTTTAGATCAGGTAGAGCTAGGCCACCTTCATTTGATTTTTTTTTTCATTAGTTCCCTTGAAATTCTTGAACATCTTCCAGACGAATTTTGTTGTTATTTTTTCTAGGTCATTAAAATAGTTTCTTGGGAGTCTGATTGGTATAGCACTAAATAAATAGATTAAAATAGTATTGTAATCTTTGTTATATTTGCTCAACCAATCCAAGAGCACTTAATATTTTTCCAGTTGTTTAGATCTGACTTTATTTGTGTGGAAAGTGTTTTGTAGTTTGCTCATATAGTTCCTGACTTTCCCAAATATTTTGTAGTATTTTATACTATTTATACTATTGACAGTTATTTTAAATGGAATTTCTCTTTGTATTTCTTGCTGTTGGATTTTGTTAGTGATGTATAAAAATGCTGATGATTTATGTGACAAAAAATCTTTTAAAGAATTGAAATTATATATTTTATACTTCAACATTTCTCTTGTTTTATAATTCATTTACTTTTCTGTGTAATTTTGAACTGTTTTCTTAGAATGGTTAGCTTAAATTACAGCTCCACCACTGTTGTACATAGTGCCTGTCTTATTCAATTGTTCCCCTTCCATTGATTACTTTCATCTTTTTTTTTTTATTTTCGTCAATTTGTATAGTCCATCTCCAATATATTTTTCCTCATCTTATATTCCTATATTTAGAGATCTGTTCCCCTGAAATTAAAATGTACGTACTTTCTTAGTATTTTATATTTATTTATATGTATACACATAATTTATGTAATTATTTGGAATAAATGAATAATAAACATTGGATGCTGGAGCAAAACATGAAATGCCCATCTCAAAGAGGAAACCTTATTGCTGATGTAGTTTTGATGTCCAGTGTCAGTCTGTCCTGTGAAATATTAGGTATTAATAGTAACAAAAATAAAGATGTTTAATCATAAATTATTTATTCCAAAAATTGCTCTTTAGGGAGAATATTGACTAAGCACATAATAGGCACAGAACAAATGTGTGGTAAACTCAATTAAATGGAAACTATGTATGTAGAGATCATTTTAAATGAGTAGGTGGCAGAAAAAGAAGTTTTTATACTTGAAGAATTTTCTGGATATTTTGACTTCATTGTTTTGGTTCCCTCTGACTTTTTGAAGTATAGAATTTGTATCAAAAAAACAATAATGTTGTGAAAACTGGCCTAATACCAATTTAAACTTACCATTTGGAAAATAGAATAGGCTAAATTATAATGCATATTCATAGGAGCCTGATTGGAGGAATAGATATTTCAGGCAATCTCCTTATCTGTTCTGGGGGGATAATTAACTGCTATTGTATGTGGAGGGCAACATGTTAATACCTTTTTATTCTCTGACAATTGCTGCTTAGTGGAAAAATTGGCACCTTAGCCTGGATAATCTGAATGACTTTGTAAGCTCCTCATTGCCATCTACAATCAAATAATGGTTTCCTTTTGTTTGCCCTCATTTAACTCATGTTTCCTCCTTGGACTTGAACTACCTGTGCATCCTTTGCTTTGGATCAGAATCTCATCAACAATAACCCCCCATAGTGACTGACATCATTATTTTTTGTGAAAATATATACCTAAGACTATATGCATGTAAATAGTTTATTTTTTGTGCATCACTATTATATAGCTGATTGTGATGGCATCTATGTGTTCTTTAAATCCAGCTATAGATCAGAAAAAAAATATAATGAAAGGATTTAAGAAAACAGTTGCCATAAATATGTGATTTTTTAAGAGGGGATGTAACTTTTTTTGGAAATTATCCTTTAATTAATAATGAATAAAGATTATACATGTATATGTATAAATAACATATATGTACACATGCATACATATATAATACATTTAGAAAGAGATGTATACAGAGAAAGATCTATAAATATCAATACATCCTTGATACAGATAGTTATAAGCTTATATATACATGTGTGTGTGTGTATACATACATACATGCATAAATTACACATATACATATATATCCATACAATCTATTTTTTCATTAAAACTAAAACATTTAAGGCTATTGATTTTAAGGTGGCTCTCAAAGAAAAATAGTCATTAAAATTTTCTGTCTTATTTTGACAGGTACTGATAAGTAATGGACATAAATATACATATGGCATTTTAAAAGTCCTGGTGCACTTGTAAGATATACTATTTTATATATTAGTAGGACATTTGTCTATGAAGGAAGCCACATTCATTTATACCCCTTCAAACCCTTCCAAGATACAGTCCCTAATTAGACTATAGAGTATAAACAAGATCTGTCTTCAATGTGTATATTGCAGATATTAGCAAAGATTTCTTCTTATATCCAAACATCTAGAGGGAAAATCAAATAATGGGAGAAGATTATAAGGGTAGAATACATGGTGAAGATCCAGGTAAGTAATAGCAAGGCAAGTTATGAAGCAGAATTAAAGTAGAAAAGTTAGCAGGGATAGGGGAGAAGGTATATATACAAACACTACAACAAAGTGAGGAGTTGAATTATTAGGAAAAAAACTACAGCTAGTAATCTTAAATCTTAGACAAAGAAAAACAAAGTTTCAATCAAGAGACAAATCTTTACTATATATCATTCTTAGTAATATTGTTTTAGATGCATGTTTATATATGGGTAAATGTGTGTATATCTAAATATATGTAAATATTTATACATGGAACTCTATGTGTATATACAGATATGTGTATATGCATGTGTCTCTGTGGATGGGTTTGAATCTATAGGTTTATATGTTGGTATGTGTATGCATGTGTGTATGTGTAGATGTGTGTATATATTAAATATATTTGTATTTAACAATAGCCTGCTTGGGGGACATGAGGGATGAAAGTAAAAAAACAATTATAAAGGAACAAAGTTTAAAAAGTTCACAGTAGAGAACAAAAGAACAACCTACAGGAAGTAAAGATGAACACTCATGAGTACAGTTTATTCTACTATTATATGTCCTTTATTGAACAAGAAATTTATTGTTACACATATTTTGAATGTTTCCTGATGTTCTTCTGGTCCATGATAATTTCTGTTTTGCTTTATTTTCCCTTTCTGTTTTTCCTTTTTTTTCCTATTCTAATAGGAGGGAGTCAGAGAACCATGTCAGATCATTCTGCATTTATCGCCCATTTCTTTTGTTTTAGTTGAAACAAGTATACATAAATCCATCATCATGGGAAGTATTGCACAAGCACATAGTAATATAACATAGGCTTGTAGTGTTGTAACAAACAGCATGAATCAACATGAGGAATTATACATGTCCACGAGTTCTAAAGATAGTCCAAAACTAATCTATTGTCATTACTTTATGTGTCAGGGAATCCAATGATTCCTGCAGATTTTGACATCCTCCAACAGTCTCCTCACGTATCAGGGTATATAGTGATTCCTGCTGGTTTTTAAAGTCCTGCAATAGTCTTCTCAACAGTTTTTTATGTTCATGAGTCAATTGCCATAGCTGCTATGCTCTTTCAGAGGTGGGCATAGTCAGAGATGGAGCCATTTCATGTTTCTTGGTTAGACTTTTATTTGTACTCCCAACTAATTACTATTTTGTGTTTCTTTGTATGGCATGTATGTGTGTTATGAATGTGCTTACTATTCCTGCCCTTTGATAATAGTTCCACAAGTTTCCAATAAATATAGCAGGCCCATTTAAAAATCATCATAAATTATTTTGCTCTAGTTTCTCCAGCTTAGTTCAATTATAAGTTTTCTCTTATGTTTCTTTCAGTTAGACTTGTTCAGAACTGAAAAAGAAACATTAAAAATTGCTTGATAGTATTGCAAGTATCTTCTTGTAGGTCATTTAATTGTTTTTTTCTTTAGGATTTTAGATGCCAAGGTATTTGGAGGATATAAGTTTAATGGTGATATTGATTTATTTTCTATAGTGTTTTTCAGAATAATGTAATTTCCTTGTTTATTTCTTTTTTATGATGTTGAATTTTGGTTTTTCTTTGTGTGAGGGCATGATTACAACTTCCACATTTATTTCTGATATATAGCCATTTTTTTCAGATCCTCATTTTCATTTGTATATGTCATAATTTTTAGATGTGCTTCTCAAGAAAAATAGATCATGGTGCTTTGTTTTCTTGTTGAATTTATCAATTTCATTTAATTATTTTTTAAATTTAGATTTAAAGTTTTGAAAGTTAGATTTATATATTCTTCCATTTCTCATATGAAAATATGCACATATATAAATAGAATTTTCTGCTTTTTCTCTGTATAAGCTTCTTTTGGGTCACTTTTCTTATTTTACATTACTGTTCTTTAAGGCAACTCTATCTTCACTAGCTCTTTTTACTTCAAGCCTTGCCCCTCCCCCCTTTGCTCACTGAAATAAGATCACAATTTGATCAAAATGTATTTCTAGTCAAATATATATGGGAAAAAAGGTAGCATAAGGTATAGAAATCAGAACCTAATCAGAAAAAAATTGATTCAATCCAACACCTAATACCTACTGGTTGTATGACCTAGATCAAGTCAATTAATCACAGTCCCACAAGGAACACTCCAAGACTCTAAGTAATAATAATTAGAAGCAACATTTATATAGTGCTTACTATGCCAGGCACTGTATCAAACACTTTACAATTTTTATCTCATTGTGTCCTCACAATAACTCTGGAAAGTAGATGCTATTACCATTATCCCCTTTTTATAGTCTTCCTACAACTATGTCACTTAGCCACATGTGTTCCAGAGCAAGTGCTAATCTCCCTTTACAGAAGGAATTTCCTTATTGAGAATTCCTCATTTAGAACTCCCTATATCAAATCACAGGGGAAGTCTCACTAAAAATAAGAAACAAAGGAAGGAGAGAAGAAGAGATAGAAACAGAGAGAGGTAGACAGAGAGAGACAGAAAGACAAAGAGAGAGAAGGGAGGTGGGGAAGAAAAAGAGAGAATGAGAATGAAAGAGACAGAGTGGAGAGAGGGCCAGAGACAGAGAGAATGACAGAGAGGTAGAAATAGAGAGAAACAGATGGGTAGAGAGGCAGAAATAGAAAAGTATGTTGTTTCCCTACAGAGTAGTAGGCCTATTGTGTGAGAATACTAAGTGATTTTATAAGTAGTGTCATGAAAAATAGGATTTTTCAAGTCTTACACTCATAATTCTTTTTGAAGATATACACTGAAACATTAAGGATTAAGTGTCTTCATCAAAATGGGTTAGCATTGTCATTTAAATATAAAGTCTGTATGTCTTTATTTCTTATAATAAAGAAAGCTGACGTCTCAGTGGCTTCAGTTTCCTGGTAATATGAATCATGCTTGAGACAAATTAAAAGATTCAAAATAATAGAGTTTTCTGCCAAACACACTTTGGCTTCCCAAGCTTACATCAAATTTCAATAGTCATAAAATCCTGCTACATTTTTGACACTGAAAAATAAAAACCCAGAAATATCTTCCCATAATCTAGTGCTTAACCAAAACACAGAATATCATTTCCTTTTTTAAATCAAAGATATTTTTGTTTATATTTGAATTATATTTCCAAAATATGATTAATAAACATTTCTATCAAGAAACATTAATAAACAATCAAGCAGTTTCTACATTTACTTTTGGCAAAATACACCACAAATTCATTAAATATTAACTTATACTAATGTTATGACAAAATGACTCCCAGTTTTGTTATGTTTTTCTAAATGTATTCATTGAAAAAAATATGTCAGTAGTATAATCACAACTATTAAAAGAAGAATTTCTGCAAGGGAAGAATAGAAAGGAAGGTGAAGAAAGATGGGTGTTGTAGCATCATGTATGAGGCACAGAGAAAATCATTTTAGCTCTACTGCAGAGGTAGTGATGTTAAGTGAGATGGGAAAAAATGGTAGCAAAAAGATTGTTGTTTAATTAAAAAAGATGGTAAAGCCAATAAGAAGACACTAGAATTATTAATTAAGGGATTCACATAGTCAAATCTGGGTTTGAGAAAAATTACTTTGGCAGTATTTTATAGGATGCCTTGGAGTGGGGAGGGACTTGTGACAGGATGATTAATTAGAAGCCTATTATTATCATGTAGGCAATTAGTGATGAGAGATTGAACTGAATGAATAGATGTAAGAGTCAAGAGAAGAAATCTGAGGTGAGAAATATTAAAGTTAAAAACTGGCATGTGGGATGAAAATGACCAGACAGAATAATGTTGAAGTTATGAACCTCAGAGACTAAATGGAATTATGAATGTTTGAAAGAGGGGAGGATTTGGGAGAGAAGATAATGATTTTAGTTTGAGATAAATGGATTTTAAAATGTATTTGGGATAACAAATTTGAATGTCTTCTAGATAATATTTTGTGGAAGTGAAGCTCAGAGGAGAAAGAGGAAAATGAACAGATTCAATAGCTGTCCGCATTGAAATGATTTTTATAGTCATTGTAGGTGATGGAGTTACCCAAGAGAGTAAATGTGGAGAGAAAAGAAACAATGGCCTGTTGGTAATATAACTGAAGAACAAGCAAGAAAAAGAAAGTATAATAGGATGATTTGGAAGAAAATGAAGAAAGTGTCATAGAGACAATAGAAAAGAATGATATTAAGACAAGAAAGTTGATGTAGCATTGGGTAAGGACATCTATGTATTAGCATTGTATTTTTCTCTGGTGAAACTTTAATTTGTATTTTGTCATCAAAGTTACTTGAAAAGTCAAGTCACTCTTCACAACACATTACTGATGAACATGCTCTCTCTCTCTCTTTTTTTTTTAATATTTTAGAAATTCTTGTTAGGTTGTCTCCCATCAATATTTTTCTTTGTGACTTTGCTTTAGCTGTTTTTATGGTATCTTCTAAGTTTGTATTTAGATTTCCCTTGTCAGTGGCGGAGCCAAGATGGCGGAGAAGACACACACGACTTTCTAAGCTTTTTTCTTACCCTCTTTATCAATATTATATCGAGCCTCAAAAATAGTCTTGACTGCTACAATTCATAAAGATAAGAAGTAGAACAACTCACCAGCCGAAGAAACTCTGCAGTCTCGCCAAAAAAAGGTTGGTTCCGGGGCCAGGGGGGAGATCAGCTCAGACAGGGAAAGAAATTCGGTTCCGAGGAAAGCCTCAAACCAAAGTGAAAGCACAGATCTCAGCACAAGCACGCAGCCCCAAACCCAGTACGGGGATTTCCTTGGGGCAGCTGTGATCCTGCACAGCAGGAGGACTACCCGGTTGCCTCCAATCTGCACAGTGGGAGCTCGGCTTGGACCATAGAGCTTTTCCAGGGCCGATTTCGTTGGGCAGAGACACTGGGGCGAGTTCGGGCGGTCTTGGTCAGCTCTTACTCACAGTCCCAAAGAGGCTCCAGCCTGGGGCAGTGCCTTTCATCCCTTAGTCCCTAGCCGGGGCAATCGCTAACCCCACTCAGCCCAAAGGGCACTTTGATAGCTCGGCAGTCTGAATCCACTTCCTGTTGGGAAGAAAAACTCCCTCAGAGCACTCCCAACCTCAGGCCAAAATCG
The DNA here is from genome assembly GCF_902635505.1 of Sarcophilus harrisii. Taxonomy (NCBI): domain Eukaryota; kingdom Metazoa; phylum Chordata; class Mammalia; order Dasyuromorphia; family Dasyuridae; genus Sarcophilus; species Sarcophilus harrisii. Next base: position 78,623,122 of record NC_045430.1, read on the forward strand.
TTTACTCTCCCTGCTCTGCAGAAAGGGCTGAACCCCCTTGCCTAAGACCTACCCTAAAGGCTTTAAAAAACATGAAAAAAATGAAAAAATTATCCAGCTTCTATACAGAAAAACAGGTAAAAACCTGAAAGACAGGAAACACAAAAACCATCAACTGTCCTCCACTGACTCATAGAAAACCAAAAAAGTCTCAAAAAAATTAAAATAAAAAGGGAAAAGGAAAAAAACCCACAAAAACAACAACCCAAAAACGTTGGAAAAGAAAAAAATCTCAAAAAGAAAAGTGAATTGGAAAAAAAAAATTCACAAAAAGGGGTTTTAATTAAAAACAAAAACTCAAAAAAAAGGGAAATCTTGAATTTGAAAAACAAAAAACCCAAAAAATAGGATCTTAATTGAAAAAAAAAAATTCACTAAAAAAAAAAAAATAAAAAAAAAAAAATTCCACAAACCAAAAAAACCCATTTCTCAATTGACAAACAAAAAAAAAAAACTAATGAAAAAATAATTCAAAAAGAAAACAAAAGAAACTAAATTCAGAAACAGAAATGTAAAAAACAAAAAAAAACAAAAAACCATAATTATCTTTAACAAAAACGCAACTTGAAAAAAATCTGGGAAATAATCCCAAAATTATGGAAACTTTCCAAAAAACCAATGAAAAAAAAACCAAAATACTAACAAAAAATTCAAAAACCCCAAATTAAAAAATCAAAATAAAAAAAGCATTAAAAAATTATCAAACACCTTCTAAAAAACCAAAAAAAAATCCCAAAAAATTGGCCCAAATTTCAAAACAAAAATTAAAAAAAAATTTTACAACAAAAAAAAAAAACCCCAAAAAGCCCACAAAATCACCCAAAATCTGGCCCTCTACATTAAAAAAAACAAAAAAATTCCAAAAACAAAAACCCAAAAAAAACTACACTAACATTTCTTAAGAAAAAAAACATTTAATAAACAAAAATTCCTTTTTTTTAAAAAAAAACAAACCAAACAAAAAGATCTCAACCAAAAACTCAAAAAGCAAAAAAAAAAAAAAAAGAAATTTATTTTTTGGGAATACCAAAAAACCAATTATAGATTATAACAAAAAAAAATAAAAAAGAAAAAAATGGCAAAAAAATGAAGAAAGGGAATAAAAAAAACCACTCCCACAAAAACCAAAAAATCCCAAAGAAAAAACATTTTAAACTTCCCCTCCATAAAAGTTAACTCAAAAAAAAAAAATGAACATTTTTTAAAAAAAATTTCTCATACAAAAAAAAAAAAAAAAAAAAATATAAAAAAAGAAAAACTCAAAAAGAAAATTAAAAAAGATAAAAAAAAATAATAAAATTTAAAAAAAATTTAAAAGCAAAAATAAACACAATCTTTTTAAAATGCAAAAACCCAAATTTTAAAATTTAACCTAATTAAAAAAATCCCCAAAAAAAACAAACAACAAATCCAAAAAATCCAACCCCACAAATTTTTTACAAAAACACATTTAAGAAAAAATAAATAAAATAAAAACACAAACATTATGCCCCAGAAAAAAAAACCATCCTTTCCCAAATCAAAAAAAAAACAAAAAAAAACCTCCTCTAAAAAAAAACAAAAAAACAAACACCTGGAAGCACTCACCCAAAGGTAAAAGTTGCAGAAAAAAACAACAAAACCAAAAGAAAACAACCCCACTCTCATAAAAAAAAACAAACAAAAAAATAAAAAAAAAGAAAAAAAAAAAAAAATTATTTAAATCGAAAGAAAAGAAATAAAAAAATAACTTTCTTCCAATTCTGAAACCTATTCAAAAAAGAACCATATATTAAAACAAAAACCTCAAAATAAACAAAAACAAATTTCTTTTCCAATCAATTCACAACAAAAAATTAAAAAACAAAATTTGGAAAACAAACAATCCATTTAAAAAAATAATTACACTATAAAACCCATTAAAACCTCAAAATAAACAGAAAACATCATACAAAAACAGAAAACGAAAAAAAAACCCCAAAGCTTCCCAAAAAACAAAAAAAAAATTAATAAATTGGGCCAAAAAAAAAAAAAAAACCAAATTAAAACCCAATCAAAATAATTAAACTAAAATAAAAAAAAAAAAAAAAAAAAAACATTATAAAAAAAAAAAAAATTTTTCTATAAAAAAAACAAAAAAAAAAACCTTTGGATCAATTAAAAAGAAAAAAAAAATAGAATCAAAAGAAAAAAACTTTCCACAGAAAAAAAAAAAAAATTTTTCTCAACTTTATCCCAAAAAGAAACCTAAGTAAAAAAACTTCCCTCAAAAACTTCCCAAACTAACAAAGAAAAAGCCTTAAATCCCAAAGAAAAAAAAAAAAACAAAATTAACACTCCCAAAAAAAAAATCCCCAAAACCAAAAATTTACAAATTTAAAACAACGCCAATAATTTTTAAAAGGGAAAAAATCCACCAAACCTTCAAACACAAACATTACAACCAACCCAAACCCAAAAAGAAAAAAAACCAAAACCCCCTAGAAACAAAATCAAAAAAATTCCAAAAAACACATCCCAAAATAAAACACAATAAGATTTACCAGGAAAACACTTTCAAAAAAAATATCCCAAAATTGCCCATTTCCAAAAACCAAAACCCAATCATCCAGCAAAAACATTTAATCAACCCTTTCCTAAAAACCCCAAAAAAAAACTTTTCCAAAAAATCACGCATCTTTAACCATAAACATCAAAAAGAAACCAACCCCCAAAAATAGTAAAACAAAAATTTCCCCTATCCCATACAAATAAAAACCTCTTCCGGGCCGAAAAAATTAAAAAAAAAAGCAAAAGCCCTTTCCTCTTTAAACAAAAATTTGAAAAAATAAATTCCAAAATTATCAAAAATCCCACCTTTACTTCTGGTTTTCCCCCCGCACCACTTTTAAACATTCTCCCACATCCAAATTAAAAACCCCAAATAACTACAAATAAAAAAAACCCCCAAAAAATCAAAACTTTAAATCAAAAGCCCAAACCCCCACCAAAAATCCCCAGGCCAGAAAAAAAAGCCTGGGAAAACAAAGCAAAAAAAAAACCCTTTAACCAACAACCTTTTAACCTTTTAAATCAACTCCCAAAAAACATTTTTAAACCAAAAAAAAAACAACAAAATTCATTGGAAAAACAAAAATCAAAATTTCAAAGGGAAAAAAAAAAAAATCAAAAATGGGGCTTTTTTACCAATCTAAAATTATATTATAAACACCAAAATTTTGGAGGCAAAAAATTTTGTAATGGAAAATTGGGTTCAAAAAAACATCCCAAAAGCAACCTATCAAAACCCAAAATCCCACAAATAAAACTTTTACTTTTAAAAATTCTGAAAAAATTAAACTAATATCAAAACTACATTATCCATTTTAACCCTACACCAAGTAAACAAAATTTCAACCAAAGGCATAAAAAAAAAAAAATTAAAACAAAATATTTACCTCTCAAAACCTTGGGAAAAAGGTCTTTTGACCAAAACAAACAAATCATTACACAAAAAAAAAATTTCAATACCAAACAAAATTTTGCCAAAACTAAGCAACAAAAGGAAAAGAAAAACGGGAAAAAACATCAAATTTCCCATAAACCCATTTCCAAAATAAAAAATTAACTCTAATTTAAAAAATAAGCCATTCTCAATAAAAAAGGTCAAAAATATAACAACAATTCTCAATAAAAAGGAAACATTTCTAGTCATATGAAACATCTCAATCAAAATCAGAAAACAAATTAAACAACTCTAAAACCACACACACCTTCCAATTGGCAAAAACAGGAAAAAAAAGATTGGGAGGGGATGGGGAAAACTGGGACATTGATTCATTGTTGGTGGAGTTGTGAATGAATCCAACCATTTTGGGGAGTAGTTTGGAATATGCTCCAAAAAGTTATCAAACTGTCTAAGTCCCGGTGTTACTACTGGGATTATATCGAGATTATAAAAGAAAGGAAGGCACCTGTATGTCACGAATGTTTTTGCAGCCCTTTTGTATGGCTAAAAACTGGAAACTGAATGGATGTCCATCAGTTGGAAATGGCTGAATAAATTGTGGTATATGAATATTATGGAATATTACTGTTCTTGAAATTCAAAGGATGATTTCAGAAAAGCCTGGAGGAACTTGAACTGATGCTGAGTGAAATAGGCAGGCCAGGAATCATTATATCTTAACAACTATATATGATGACCAGTTCTGATGGAAGGCCATCCCCTCAGCAACAGATCAACCAAATTTTCCAATGGGCATAATGAACTGAACCACTTCCCGAAAAAGAACTCGGGACATGACTAAAACCATTACATTGAATTCCCAATCCCTATATTTATGCAGACATGCATTTTTGATTTCCTTCACAAGCTAATTGTACAATATTTCAGAGTCTGATTCTTTTTGTACAGCAAAATATCATTTTGGTCATATAAAAAAAATAGATTTCCCTTGTCATTAAGATACCTTATTATGGCCAGGTTTTTTTTTCTTTGTTGTTTACTCATTTTTCCATCTTATTTCTTAACTTTAGATTTTATGGTATTGTTAGGCTTGGCTCACTTGGGGGATGGTTAGACTTTTATGTCTTGATATTTCCATAGCTAGGTGTAGAAGCTAGCAAATTTTCAGTGTTTCTAGAAGAGTATGACAGTGGATACAACCCTGATTTGTATTTTGTCCCTTATCCTGATGAGATCCTAATCTTTTACAAACAAAAACACTCTTCCTGGAACTGAAACTTAGTACTGGGTACTATGTCATGGAACAGCCAAAAGACTCTTGGTCCTGTATCCCAGTGCTAGCTCACAGTACCTCCTACAATCTTTATGACTAAATGTTCAGTCCCTTTATTGATCCTGGTAATCAGGGTTTGTTTTGCTGCTACTATTCCTGAAACTGTTGCTGACACTATTGTTTCCTCTAAGGCTCACAGCCAGTGACACCTTTACCAGTCATACTGTAGGTTATCTCCTACCCCTTTATTGGCAGATCTATCTGTCTTCCTTCCTTAGTAAGGAAAAATGTCTGACTATGATTTTTTTTATCCTACTCAGAATTCTGTCTGAGGTTTTTTTTAAAATTGTTTAGTAGGTGAGATTAGGAGAGCTTTGAAAAAATGCTGACTTCCTGCCTCCATATTTTCATAGCTCCACAACTCTGTTCCCATAGTTAATTGTTTGTTTGAATTTGGAATGCTAAATCAATGATATCAAACTAAATTGGGGCATTTAGAGGATACCTGAGGATCCCTGTAGTCTCATATTGATCTAGATTATTACTATATATTAACATTATCCATTATATTAAGTTATCAAATGTAGTGTCTCCAAGATTCATATTGTCAGTTACAGATGGACCAGAAGATCTTGGAAGCCCCTTCCAAATGATTTTGGGATATTTAAAGAATTTTATTAGAAATTTATTTTAATTACTCTGACTCAGAAAATAAGGTTCTTAAAAATTCAGTGTTATATTACTGATGTTTTATTAATGAAGTTTTATATTTTGAGATTGTGACAAGATTAGAGGCTGAATTAAATGCTGCTTATTAAATCTACTGAAATGATGTTCCAAGCTAGTAGGTTTAAAAGAGAAAAAGCTAAAGCCATGAAAAATTTGGTTTGCTTATTACTATTTCATGGAGAAAAAAGAGAAAGGCAGATAGACAAAGACTTTTTACTTGAAACTTTTTATAGGACAAAGAAAAATTGCCCTATAATACCATGATTTTTATGTCACCAACAACTTATATTTCTCAGATATTTTTATTATCAGATATTCAAATAATCTTCCTTTTATTTTATCCCAGATAGTCTATAAGACTTAAAATCATCAATTTGAATATTTTTTCCAATATTCGATGTTTAAATATAGTTTTTTCTTTTCTTTTTACAAAATATTTTTATTAGAAACACTGCTGGATCAAAGGCGAAAGCTTTTGTAGCACAGTTTGATACCTTTTTGAGGACAATTCCAGATTGCTCTCCAAAATGGCTGGATCCATTCACAGCTCCATCAACAATGTATTAGCATCCCAGTTTTCCCACATCCCCTCCAACATTCACACTTGTCTTTTCCTGTCATCTTAGCCAATCTGAGAGGTTTGTAGAGAGTTGTCTTAATTTGCATTCTCTCAACAATAGTGATTTGGAACACATTTTCATATGACTACAAATACTTTCAATTTTTTCATCTGAAAATTGTCTGTTCATATCCTTTGACCATTTTTCAATTGGACAATGGCTTGAATTATTATAAAGTTGAACCAATTCTCTAAATATGCTAGAAATTAGGCCTTTATCAGAACCATTGAATGTAAAAATGTTTTCCCAGTTTATTGTTTCCCTTCTAATCTTGTCTGCATTAGTTTTATTTGTACAGAAGCTTTTTAACTTAATATAATCAAAATTTTCTCTTTTGTGATCAATAATGATCTCTAGTTCTTCTTTGGTCACAAATTCCTTCCTCCTCTATAGATCTGAAAGACAAACTATCCAATCTTCTTCTATTTGTTTATAATATCATTCTTTATGTCTAGATCATGAACCCATTTCACCTTATCTTGGTATGTGGCATTATGTGTGGGTCAAGGCCTAGTTTCTGCCATACTAGTCTCCAATTTTCCCAGGAGTTGTTCCTTCCCACCCAGCCCCAATAGTGAATTGTTATCCCAAAAGCTGGCATCTTTGAAATCCAAATACACAATTGCTATAGTCATTGACTATTTTGTTCTGTGAACCTAACCTGTTCCATTGATCAACTACTCTTTTTCTTAGCCAGTATCAAATGGTTTTGGACTGCTGCCTTATAATATACTTTTAGATCTGGTACAGCTGGGCTATATTCATTTACTTTTTTTTTTCATTAATTCTTTTAAAAGTCTTAAACTTTTGTTCTTCCAGAGGAATTTTGTTATTATTTTTAGGTCAGAAAAATAATTTTGGGGAGTTTGATTAGTATAGCACTAAATAAGTAGATTAATTTAGGTATTATTGTCATCTTTATTATATTTGCTTGAGCTGTCCAAGAACACTTGATATTTTTTCAAATTGTTTAGATCTGATTTATTTATGTGGAAAGTGTTTTGCAATTTTCCTCATATGTTTCCTGACTTTCTCTTGGCAGATAGTTTCCAAATATTTTATACTATTGACAGTTATTTTAAATGGAATTTCTCTTTGTATCTCTTGCTTTTGGGTTTTGTTAGTGATGTATAAAAATACTGATGATTTCTGTGGATTTATTTTGTATCCTGCAACTTTGCTAAAGTTGTGGATTAATTCTAAAAGTTTATTAGTTGATTCTCTAAGGTTCTCTAAGTATTCCATCATATCATCTGCAAAGAATGATAATTTAATTTCCTCATTACCTACTCTAATTCCTTTAATATCTTTTTCTTCTCATTGCCAAAGCTAGCATTTCTTATACAATATTGAATAGTAATGGTGATAGTGGGCAATCTTGTTTCACCCTTGTTCTTATTGGGAATGGTTAGTTTGTTCCATTACATATGATGCTTGGTGATGATTTTAAATAGAAGCTACTGAGTATTTTGAAGAAAAGTTCATTATACTTTTTAGTGTTTTTAATAGGAATGGGTGTTGGATTTTATCAAATGCTTTTTCTGCATCTATTGCAATAATCTTATGGTTTTTGTTAATTTGGTTATTGATAAAGTCAATTATATTAATAGTTTTCCTAATATTCAATTAGCCCTGCATTCCTGGTATAAATTCTACTTGGTCATGGTATATTATCCTGGGGATGATTTTTTGTAATCTCTTTGCTAATATTTTATTTAAAATTTTGCATCAATATTCATTAGGGGAATTTTTCTATAATTTTCTTTCTCTGGTTTTGTCCTAGCTGATTTAGGTATCAGTACCATGTCTGTGTCACAAAATGAATTAGATACGAGTCCTTCAGTCCTTATTTTTTCAATAGTTTATGTAGTATTGGAGATAATTGCTCTTTAAATATTTGGTAGAATTCACATGTAAATCCATCTGGTCCTGAGGTTTTTTCTTAGGGAGTTGATAGCTTGTTCTATTTCTTTTTTCTAAAATGGGACTATTTACGTAATTTATTTTTTCTTCTGTTAATCTGGGCAATCTGTATTTTTGTAGGTATTCCTCCATTGCACTTAGGTTATCAAATTTATTGGCATAAAGTTGGGCAAAGTAACTCCTAATTATTACTCTAATTTCCTCTTCATTGGTGGAAACTCCTCCCTTTTCATTTTTGAGATTAACAATTTGATTTTCCTCTTTCTTTTTTCTAATCAAATTAACTAAAGTTGTATCTATTTTGTGGTTGTTTTTTTTCATAATAACTTTTCATCATAAATTCTTCAGATCAGTCATTGATCATGATATTGCTGATACCATTCACAGCTGATAATGTCAAAACATTGCTATTACTTTGCACATAACATGTTTCACTTTGTTTAAGATTGTGAAGGACTTTTCATATTTTCCTGAGAGCATTTGCTTATCCTTTTCCAAAGAATAACAATATTCCATAACAATCATATATCAAAATTTATCCAGCCATTCCCCAATTGATAAGTATCACCTCAGTTTCTAAATTTTTGCTTTGAGAAGAGAGCTGCTATAAAAATTTTGTATACATAGGCCTTTCCCCTTTTCTTTTTTAAACATCTTTTAGGATTTATGCCTAGAAGTGGTACTGTTAGCTCAAAAGATATGCATGATTTTACACTCTTGGTGCATAGTTTATGCCTTTTGATCATTATCATTTGGGGCATGGTAATTATTTATTTATAAATTTGATTCAGTTCCCTATGTTTGAGAAATGAGATGTGATCAAAGAAACTTGCTTCAACATTCTTTTTACAATTACTATTGTTAAATATATCCCCCCTCATTTTGTTCTATTCTTTCTCCTTTAACTATATTACTCTTCAAAAGTGTTTTGCTCCTGACTACTCTTTTCCCCAGTATGCTCTCTCTTTTATAATCCTTCTTCTTCCAATTTTTTATTCCCCTCATAATTTCCTTCAAGGCAATCTAGATTTCTATTTTCATATTAAGTCTGTATGTAATTTCATTTTTGAGCCAGTTCTGAGGAGAATAATATTCACTTATTTTCCTGCTTCTCCCTTTCTTCACTTTCACAATAAAAATTTTTTCTTACCTCTTTTTATGATACCATACCACTTCTTCCTTTCCCTTTCTCCCAGTACATTCCTTTCTCACCCCTTAATTTTATTTTTATGTATTATCCCTTTATATTCAACTCATACTTGTGTCCTCTGTCTATATATAATTCCTCTAATTTCCATAATAATGAGAAAGTTCTAATGAGTTACAAATATCATTCTCCCATGTAGGAATGTAGAAAGATAAACCCTGTTATGTACCTTATGATATCACTTTCTTGATTAACTTTTTATGGTTCTCCTGAGTCCCTTATTTGAAAATCAAATTTTGTATTCAGCTCTGATCTTTATATCATAAATGCTTGAGCATCCTCTATTTCATTGAATATCCACCTTTTCACCCTGAAGGATTATACACAAATTTTCTGGGTAGGTGATTCTTGGTTGGAATCATAACTGTATTACTCTTCAGTATATCCCTAAGTCCTCCAATCCTTTAGTGTAGAAGCTGCAAAATTTTGTGTTATCTTGATTATAGCTCCCCTATACTTGAGTTGTTTCTTTCTGAATGCTTGCAATATTTTATCTTTGATTTGGGAGTTCCAAAATTTAGTTATAATATTACTGGGAGCTTTCATTTTGCGTTCTCTTTCAGAAGGTAATCAGGGAATTTTTTCAATTTGTATTTTATTTTCTGGTTTCAAAATATCAGGGCAATTTTCCTTAATAATTTCTTAAAAGATTATATCCAGGGTTTTTTGTTTTTGTTTTTACTTTTCTTTTAAACATGACTTTCAGGTAGATTAATAATTTTAAAATTATTTTTCCTGGATCTATTCTGTAAATCAGTTGTTCCAATAAAATTTTTTTCATATTAATCTTCATTTTTTTATTCTTTTGGTTTTACTTTATTGTGTCTTGATTTCTCATAAAGTCATTATTCCATTTGCTCAAGTCTAACTTTTAAGAATTTAATTTCTTCACTAAGTTTTTGTACCTCCTTTTCCATTTCATCAATTTTGCTTTTTTTAGGCATTCTACTTCTAATTAGCTTTTTGTACTTTCTTTTGCACCATTCTTAATTCTCTTCCTGATTTTTCCTCTATCTCATACTTGATTTGCACAATCCTCTTCACTGGCCTGAGCCCAATTTAACTTTTCTTAGAGGTTTTGAATGTAAGAATTTTGACTTTGTTATCATCTTCTCAGTATGTGTTTCGATCTTCCTTGTCACTATAGCAAATTTCTATTTTTAGAATTTTTCTCTTGTTTATTCATTTAACTAGCCTAATACTTTTTAACTCATTGTTAAAGTAGGACCCTGTTACTTTGGGTATAGATGGCTCTATTCATCACTGAAGGATTGGAACTGGCCTGTATCATCTCATTGTTGATGAGAGCCATGGCCATCAGAATTGATCATCATATAATCTTACTGTTTCTGTGTACAATGTGTTCCTGGTTCTACATACTTCACTTAGCATCAGATCATGTAAGTCTCTTCAAGTTGTGTATAGCATTTAAATAGAGTTTCTCTTATCTATTGCTGCTGGACTTTTTTGGTAACAAAAATGGTAAGGATTTATGTGGATTCTTTTTTGTATTCTGTACCTTTGCTGAAGTTGTGAATTTTTCTAAGTTTTTTGTTATTTCTTCAGAATCCTCTAAGTTTACAATCATATCATCTGCACAATGTGATAATTTGATTTCCTCATGATCTACTCTAATTCCTTTACTTTCTTTTTCTTCTCTGACTGCTAATGTTAACATTTCCAATACAATATTGAATAGTAATGGTGAGAGTGCGCAATCTTGTTTCACCCCTGAACTTATTGGGAGTAATTCTAGTTTATCCCATACATAAGATGCTTGCTGATGTTTTCAAATAGATGCTATTGATTGTTTTAAGGAAAACTCCATTTATTCCTATACTCTCTAGTGTTTTTTATAGGAATGGATGTTGGACTTTGTCAAATGCTATTTCTGCATTGTTTCCAATATTTTTTTGGATGATTTTGTAGGATTCTCTAAATATATTATCATATCAACTGAAATATATTAATAAGATCCAGTTCACCCACTGCCTATTCTAATTCCTTTAATTTCTTTTTTCTTTCTTATTGCTAAAGCCAACATTTCTAATACAATGTTGAATAATAATGGTGATAACAGATTCCTTTTTCCACCTCTGATCTTATTGAGAAAGTGCCTGGCTTCTTTACATTACAAACAATGCTTGTTGTATGTTGTAGAAAGATACTGCTTATTATTTTAATAAAAGCTTTCTTTATCCTTATATTCTCTAGTGTTTGTAATAAGAATGGATGTTATATTTTATCAAAATCTCTTTCTGAATCTATAGAGATTATTTGATATCTATTAGTTTTGTTATAGATATGGTAGATTATGGTAATAGTTTTCCTGATATTGAACTATCCCTGCATTCCTGGTATAAAGCCCACTTGGTCACAGTGTATTATCTTGCTGATAAATTGCTGTAATCTCTTTGCTAATGTTTTATTTAAAAAAATTTGCATCAATATCTATTATGGATATTGGCCTGTGATTTTCTTTCTCTGTTATCAATTTATCAATTGGAGGATGGTTTATATTTTTATCAATTTGAGTCAATTCTCTACATATTTTTGAAATGAGGCCTTTATCAGAACCCTTGGATGTACAATTTTTTTTCCAATTTATTGCTTCCCATCTAATCTTGTCTGAATTGGTTTCATTTCTCCAAAATCTTTTTAACTTAATATAATCAAAATTATCCATTTTGTATTCCATAATGTACTCTAGTTCTTCTTTGGCCACAAATTCATTCCTTCTCCACAGATTTGGAGAAAGACTATCCTTTGTTCTTCTAATTTGCTTATAATATCACTCTTTATGTCTGATTCACGAACCCATTTTGACCTTAATTTAGTATAGGGTGTTAGATGTGGGTCAATGCCTAGTTTTGCAATATTATTTTCCATTTTTCCCAGCAATTTTTATCAAAAAGTGAATTCTTATTTTGAAAGCTGGAGTCTTTGGGTTTATCAAACACTAGATTACTATAGTCATTTACTATTTTGTCTTGTGAATGAATCTAACATATTCTACTGATTGACTACTCTGTTTCTTAGCCTCTACCAAATGGTTTTGATGACTACTGCTTTATAATATAGTTTTAGGTCTGGAATAACTAGACCATCTTCATTTGCATTTTTCATTAATTCCCTTGAAATTCTTGACCTTTTGCTCCTCCATGTGAACTTTGTTACTATTTTCTAGAGCTATTCTAACTCTGTAAAATAAATTCTTTGGAGTTTGATAGATATTACACTGAATAAGTATATTAATTTAGGTAGAATTCTCATTTTTATTATGTTAACTTGGCTTACTGATGAACATTTGATAGTTTTCCAGTTGATTAGATCTGACTTTTTCTTTGTGTGGAAAGTGTTTTGTAATTGTCTTCATATAGTTTCTGCCTTTGTCTTAGGAGGTAAACTCTCAAATGTTTTATATTTTCCACAATAATTTTAAATGTAATTTCTCTGTATTTTTTGCTGCCACACTTTGTTAGTGACAGTGTTGCCCAGTATTACCATCATTATTCAATATTGTATTAAAAATATTAGCTTTAGCAATAAGAACAGCAAAAAATTAAAGGAATTAGAGCAGGTAATGAGGAAACCAAATTATCATATCGAATGGTATACTTAGAGAACCTTAGAGAATCAACTAAAAAAATACTAGAAACAACTCTTTACTTTAGCCAATTCTACTTTAAGGAAGTGTTTTCTTCTGTAAAAATATTTTCATTTATTTTGCTTCTTTTACAAGCTGATAACTTGCATGAGCCCAAGTAATCTTTTTCATACCAGACTTGGGACCAAGACCCCTTTTTCCTAAAGCTATATGCTCTAGTATGCTAATTCTCTTCCTCACCATAGTATTATGCAGCAAGTGGGTGAACTGGATCTTATGTTTGGGCAAAGCAACAAACTCCTGCACTAAGTACCAGCAAAGTGTCCCCTGTAATCTTCTTTTGATTAATTGTCTAGACCCCCTAAAATCTTGGGACTAAGAGTTCTAGCAGTCACTGCTACTTATTCAGTTCAAAACTTGTAATGCCTTGTGGAAGGTGTCAGGTGAAGCCTACTGTTGGCTTATCTAAACCACCTTGCTGAACAACACTCTACTTTCCCCTTAGTCTTTCTCACAAAACTCCTGTTGAGTTTCTATGTTGTCTTAGGTTGGAAATGATTTCATCCCATCATTTTTTGGTTCTGCTACTCCAAAATTTACTCTGAGGCATTATTTTAAAATTGTTCTCACTAAAACTGGTATATGTTATTAGAAAAAAAGGAGTTCAGTTGATCATGAAAAAAGATGTGCAGAGCTAAAAACTCAACTGGTATTCATTAAATATTAAAGAACCCAGAGAAAGATGATATAGATTGCAAACAATATCTGTGGAAGATTAATGGAAGGTCATGAGATAGAATTATAGAGCAGGAAGAATGGATGATTTCTTTTTATTTATTATAAGTGGAAAAAGTACCTCTATTAGTGAGGTCATAGAACTATTGGAGGAATATAATATTAAACTGGAAAAGTAGGTTGTGTCTAGATTGTGGAAACTTTTGAATGTCTAGAAGATGAATGTATGCTTTATTTTGTAGGCAATCAGAAACATTGTAGAATCAGCACAACAATCAATTAGCTTATATTACTGTTTTACAAATGAGTAATGTTAAAGCTCTTTGGGTAGAATAATGAGACAAATCCTCAGGGAAATTTGTTCAATGGCTTTGGATTTATCAGAAGGCAAATGACTCACCACTTAAATGTCCATCTAGCTGATCTGCTTTGAAAAATGGGTCATGATATTGATTTTGAATTATAGAGATTACATTCTTGAATGCAATGGAATTATTTAAGAATGTATTTTCCCTTAATTCAATATCTTTGCTTTCTTGTGTAGCTTCATAATAAATTGTTCCTGTGAGAATATTTCATGGTCACTTTATTGATCTTGGAGAAGATATGCCATATTAATCTGTGTGAGTGTCTATGTGATGAGCATGTACCTTTATAATTGTGTCCATATTTGTCAACTTATAATAAATCATATGGCTTCTAAAAGTTGAATAGGAAATTATTATTATTACTATTAATTTAATTATTATTTAAATAATATTTATGGTTTATATAGTGTTTTAATGTTTGGAAAACACTTTACAAATAGAATCTATTTTTTCTCCTCAACAACTATGGGAAGTAAGTGATTTTTATCCCCATTTTTCTAATGTGGAACCTGAGAGAGGCAGAGTTTAAATGATGTGCTAAGGGTCACAAAGCTATTAAGTGACTAAGGCTAGATTTGAACTTAGATCTTCCTGATTCTAGATTTGATGCTCTATAGATTCTTCCATCTTGCAACCTTGAAGAAATTTACTTAAGGAATCCAGACTGTAGTATTAAAGTATTTACTTCTACTAAGGAACAATACACCAGGATTTTAGATAGTGCAGTTTCACCTAGCCTTTGCTTCAAAACATTGAGTAATAAGGAGCCCATAACTTTTATAGACACTGCATTCCAGATATAAGTAGTTCTTTCTCGATTCTGGCTTTTTTTCCTTTGTAACCTTCAAGTCTTAATTCAAGAACCAAGTCCTAGAATAGTCCTTTCCTAAATCTAGAACAATAACTCATTTTCCATATGTATAGATGTACATGTGTGTACACTTTGCTCATATGCATGTATGCACACAAAGGCATGGACATCAAAATTACATTACATTTTCATTGCATATTTCTTGATTTTATTCGTCTTTTAACCATTCCCATCATGAACCTATTTAAAAGGGTCTTTAAACTTTTTCATTGGATTCTTTAGATTGACTAAAAACATTTATTATTTAATTCTGGGAGAGAACTCAATTGCCTTTGAGTTGGTATTTTGCTTTCTTTTTCCCTTTTGAACTGAGACACAACAAGATGTTTATCCTATAGAGCACAAATGAATTTTTGCACCCCCAAATCTGTTTTCACATTTGTCATCTTTCCTCTAGAATGAGTGGGAAGATTTTGATTTTTTTAATGCTAGAATAAAACACCAAGGAAAAAGGCAAAAATACCATTCCAGAATAGCAATGAAGAATGAATTGTTCTATATGACATTTCATTTCTGGATGGCTAGGAAGATCAATGGACTTGCCTGCAGCTCATGAATTAATATCCTTAGCTATCAAGAAATGAACCATTGTGCACAGGACTTGTTCTTCATTGCTAACTTCTTGTCATAAGTAAGATAGTAATAAGGTGACTTCAGAATAGGTGTCACCCATGGGACAGTATATTACTATATCTTTAAAATCACTATTAACTAAAAGTACATGGATTTGACTTACATTTTCTATAAAAATGAGACAATTCTGTTAAGCTACACTTTTGGAGAGTAGGTTAGTGTGATATCTTATCTTGAGGGGCCTGATCCTTAATGTTTATCCTCTACTACATCACTCCACATGAGCCTAATCAGGTGCAGTAAATCCTTTGCCCCCCAATTCTTTCAGAGCTCCCCAGAATTTGAAAAAGACCTGAAAGACCATCCAATCCATACCTCAATAAGAATATAATCTTTCTTTAAAGACCTACAATGAAAGAAACACTCATTACTTCCCAGGAAATTCCAATCTACTTTCAAATAATTCCTCTTCTCATCCCTGTCTCTCTTATTGATGCCTTGTTGATTTAATTCAAGCACTACCTCAAATGGTAAAAGGATATGAACAGACAATTTTCAGATGAAGAAATTAAAACCATTTATAATTATAAAAATACTCCAAAGTACTATTGATAGAGAAATTGAAATTAAGATGACTCTGAATTAATATTACACACCTCTCAAATTGGCTAGGATGACAGGAACAGATGATGACAAATGTTGGAGGGGATGTGGGAGAACTGGGAAGCTTACATTATTGGTGAAATTGTGAACTAATTCAGCCACTCTGGAGAGCAATTTGGAATTATGCCCAAAGGGCTATCAAGCTGTGTATAACCTTTTATCCAGTAGTGTCTCTACTGAGTTTGTATCCCAAAGAGATCATAAAAAAGGAAAAGGAATCCACATGTGCAAAAATGTTTGTAGCACTTCTTTTTGTAGTGGCAAGAAACTAGAAATTGGGTGGATACTCATCAGTTGTAGAATGGCTGAATAAGTTATATTATATGAATGTCATGGAATATTACTGTTCTATAAGAAACAATCAGCAGGATGATTTCAGAAAGGCCTGGAGAGACTTATATGAACTGATGCTAAGTGAAGTGAGTAGAAGCAGGAGAACAGTGTACATAGCAACAGCAAGATTACATTATCTGGTGGACATGGCTCTTTTCAACAGTGAGATGATTCAGACCAGTTCAAGTGGTGTTATGATGGAGAGAGAGGACAATGGGAATAGAGTGTGGATCATAACATAGTATTTTCACCTTTTTTATTTTGTTTGACTGCATTTTGTTTTCTTTCTTTTTTTTTCCCTTTTTGATCTGACTTTTCTTGTGCATCAAGACATTATGGAAATGTGTATAGAAGAAGTGTACATGTCTCACCTAGATTGTATTACTTGCTGTCTGGGAGAGAGGGGTGGAAAAAGGGAGGGAAAAATTGGAATGCAAGGTTTTGCAAGGGTGAAGCTGAAAATTATGCATGTATTTTGAGAAAAAAAAGTTTTACACAACTACCAAACACTTTCCACACAAATAAAGTCAGATCTAAAAAATTGGAAAAATATCAAGAGCTCACGGGTAGGCTGAGCTAAGATAATAAAACTGACATTACTACCTAAATTAATCTACTTATTTAGTGCCATACCAAACAAACTCCCAAGAAATTATTTTACAGACCTATAAAACATAATAACAAAGTTCGCCTGGAAGAACAAGAATTTCAAGGGAATTAATGGAAAAAATGCCAATGATGGTGGCCTAGCTAAACGAGACTTAAAATTATATTACAAAGTAGAGTCATTAAAACCATTTGATACGGACTAAGAGACAAAGTAGTCAATCAGTGAAATAGGTTGGGATCCCAGGACAAAATAATGAATAACTATTGCAATCTAGTGTTTCACAAACCCAAACACCCCAGCTTTTGAAGTTAGAACTCACTATTTGACAAAAACTGCTGGGAAAATTGGAAATTAGTATGGAAGAAACTAGGCATTGACCCACACCTAACACCATGTATCAAGATAAGGCTGAAATGGGTTTGTGATTTAGACATAAACAGTAATATTAGAAGAACATAGGATAGTTTACCTCTCAGATCTGTGGAGGAGGAAGGAATTTGTGTCCAAAGAAGTGGAACTCATAATTGAACACCAAATAGATAATTTTGATTATATTAAATTAAAAAAATTTTGGACAAGCAAAACCAATTCAGACAAGATTAGAAAGAAAGCAATAAATTGGGAAAAAAATTTACATTTAAGGGTCCTAATAAGGCTCATTTCTAAAATACATAGAGAATTGACCCAAATTTATAAGAATTTAAACCATTCTCCAATTGATAAATGGTCAAAGGATATGAACATACAATTTTCAGAAGAAGAAATTAAAACCATTTCTAGTAAGAAGAAAAAGTGCTCCAAAATCACTATTGATCAGAGAAATGCAAATTAACACTGAGATAACACTACACATCTCTCAGATTGGCTAAGATAACAAGAAAAGATAATAATGAATGTTGGAGATGTGGGAAAACTGGGACACTGATACATTGTTGGTGGAACTATGAACCACCATTCTGGAGAGCAATTAGGAACTATGCTCAAAAAATTATCAAACTGTGCATCCCTTTTGTTCCAGCAGTGTTTCTATTGGGCTTATACCCTTAAGAGATCTTAAAGAAGGGAAAGGGACCTGTATGTGCAAAAATGTTTGTGGCAGCCCTTTTTACAATATCAGGAAACAGGAAACTGAATGGATGCTCATCAGGTAAAGAATGGCTGAATAAGTTATGGTATATGAATGTATAGAATATTATTGTTCTATAAGAAATTATCAGGAGAATGGTTTCAGTGAGGCCTGAAGAGACTTACATGAACTGATGCTAAGTGAAATGCACAGAACCAGGAGAACATTGTACACAACACCATCAACATTATAGGACCATCAATTCTGATGAACATGACTCTTTCCAACAATGAGAGGATTGAAACCAGTTCCAATGATCTTGTGATGAAGAGAGCCATCTGCCCCCAGAGATAGGACTATGGGAACTGAGTGTGGATCACAACATAATATTCTCGCTCTTTATGTTATTTCACTGGCATTTTGTTTTCTTACTAATTTACTTTCCTTTTTGAATTGATTTTTCTTATGTAACAAGGGAATTATACAAATGTTTACATGTTGGATTTAACACATTTTCACATGTATAACATATATTGGATTGCTTGCCATCTAGGGCATTGGGTGGAGGGAAGGAGTGGAAAATCTGAAATACAAGGCTATGCAAGGGTCAATGTTGAAAAATTATTGTGCATATGTTGTAAAAATAAAAAGCTTTTAACAAAGAAAATAAAAAGTTTTAATAAAAAATTCTAAAAAGAAAGAAAACCAAGAATGAACACTAATGACAACAGCAATAACACACACACACACACACACACACACACACACAAATATTTATGCACCATTTCTTGTAACCCAGCTTCTTTTTTTTTAATTTTTTTGAATTGTAGCTTTTTATTGACAGAACCCATGCCTGGATAATTTTTGTAACACTGTCCTTTGCACTCACTTCTGTTCCAACTTTTTTCTTCTCTCCCTCCATCCCCTCCCCTAGATAGGGGATTAGGCAGTCTCATACATGTTAAGCATGTTATATTTTAGATACAATATATGTGTGCAGATCCGTACAGTTCTCTTGTTGCACAAGAAAAATTGGATTCAGAAGGCAAAAATAACCTGGGAAGAAAAACAAAAATGCAAGTAGTCCACATTCATTTCCCAGTGTTCCTTCTCTGGGTGTAGCTGATTCTGTCCATCATTGATCAATTGAAACTGAGTTAGATCTTCTCTTTGTCAAAGAAATCCACTTCCATTCGAATATATCCTCATACAGTATCATTGTTGAAGTGTATAATGATCTCCTGGTTCTGCTCATTTCACTTAGCATCAGTTCATGTAAGTCTAACCCAGCTTCTTAAACCATGGTTCTCAGTCCCATATGGGTATTATAACTGAATGTCATGAAATTATGTTTTCTTATTGATAAATTTTTGATTTGTATACCTATATGTGAGATCATATAAACATTTTTCCAGTGAAAAGGGGTAGTAATAGAAGAAGTTTAAGAAGCCCTAGCTTATAAGATATTTTTTTCTGATCTTCCATTATATATCACACACACACACACACACACACACACACACACACAAATCACTTTGTATTTAATTTGAATATATTTTGTGTTTGGTTATCTACTTACCTATTGTTTCATCTTAATAAAATTTAAATTCTTTTTCAGGGATAGAATGATTTTCTTTTTCTTTCTTTTTTTTTTGTTGCATTCTCATGCCTATTGAGTGTCTTCTAGATGCTTCATAATCCCTTAGATGCTTAATAGTTACTTGGTCAATTAAACTGAATAAAGTTGAGTCCTGGACTCAACGTTTCACTAAAGTCATCATTTATTCTTTCAGTAAGGCATTTTAAAAGTGTGTAAAACCGTAAGGAAGGCAACAGGGATAATGTTATATTTTTTATATGGAAAGAAGTTGGTAGGTCATATGGAGAAGTTAGTTATCACTTGTTTTAGATTTTAGCTTTGACAGGATAAAATAAACCTAATTTTCTTCATTGTTCAATTATTTCCCTGTACCTTATTTTATCCCAACATAAAACTAAAATTAAGAGTGCTGATTTTAAAACTGCTTCCCATAAGCCCTCAACAGTGTGCTTGTAATTATAGTCAGTCAATTGGTACAATTAGCTCAAATCAAAATACTTAGCTTCCATCAGAAGAACAGAAGTACAAAACATTCAGTCCCCTTCCCATATACTTCAACAGACTCTTCCAAAACATATTCTATGTATTTTGTTTTATGCATTTTTATCATTATTTTGAGAAGAGGTCTACAGACTTCCATATTGCCAAAGCTGGTCTATAAGAACTGCTGCTGAGACTTGAACAGCTTAATCATCTCTTGGATTTGCCCATTATATCTTATAATTTCATCAATGGACTGGGGAGACCTCGCCTATTCTGAACAAGTAAACTGAGCAAATCCATTACTAAAAATATCAAATATTTTTCTTTTCTTTATAATGAGCTGCTTTCTGTCTCTCTGTCACTATCTTTTCCTCTATGTTCATAACACACTACTTTATAAAGTCAACTAGAAGTTAACAGAAGCAGCTGGACAAATGAAGCTCAGTGTTTTGATCTAGTGAGAAGGCTTAAGAAGAGAGACTTCTTGAGGGAAAAAAAGGCTTTATTACAGTGGGGAATTGTTTTAGGTAAAAGTTAAGGGGAAATGACTACCTTCAGTGCATGAAGGAATATAATCAAATTATTCAATACACTGTAGGTCTTGTGATAAGGTAAGGTAAACTGTTTCAGGTAGACAAGATTCCTGGTAAGTAGAATAAGCATGTTGGCTCAATGCCATATTTGGAACTTAACTAAGGCAAAGAGGAATAAAGATTCATATAATTTAGAGTTGGAATGCTACTAGAAGATCATTTGGACATCCCACTCATTTTACACTGAGGAAAGCAAAACTGAGAGAGCTTACATGACTTAAGATCACAAGGTAATAAAATACAGCTCCAAATCTAGATTCTTTGCTGCCAAATCCAATTCTTTCTAGAATGCCTTTCTAGAAACAAACCAACATGTGTGAGCTTGGAGATTTATGAGATCAGGGATGGTGAACGCACACTGGCAGATGGTGAACAAAGGGTCAGGGATCTAGGCAGGTGGTCTTAGAGAAAGAGAGTCAAGAAGCTGTGCCAGCAATTCTGGGAAACAAGAAATATCCAGATGCTGTTTTTTCTCTAACTGTATATGTTATTTAGTTTTGGGATGTGGATTACCTCTGTTGGAAAAGTTACTACTTCATGCCAGTCATAATGCCAACACTATAGAAAAACAAATTTAATTCTATTGACACTGAATTAAGAGGAAAAAAAGGCTGACCATAAGGAGACAAGAGGAATAATACATTAAAATTGCTTGAAAATGAAAGGGAAATGTACTATCAATACTGAGGCAACACATTCCCTTTGGGGTATGATCAGTGAAAACATGAGAAGAAGCAGGCTTTTCCAGGTTATTTCCCACAGCAGACTATAAATTTGCAGTCACACAACAGACTGACAGATGTAGAAAATTTAAATTCCTGCTGTGTTCATTTTTAAAAATTGATTTTAAGAAGGAATTTAACTTGGTAGAACAAAATGTGCTCTTGACAGCTCTCCTCAGATAAGATGCTTCTCAGATGTATTTTAGTATATTGACCTGCCATGTATTAGTTTGTACACATCACCAGGGAGAGAGGTTAGGGGCTCATTTGTCAAAACGATAAAGACCCAGAAAGTAGAAGACCCCATGAAGACTCACATAATGCAAACCTTGTCCTCTATAACTCTTTTGTCTTTTGCTATTGGGCTGAAGAAAAATTGATGGGGGGAGGGGGGGAGGGAGAGACAGGATTCAGATTTAAATTAGAAATAACTGTCTCTCTTTTTAATCTTTAGTTAGTTTAGACTTAGGATCTAAGTCAATCCTCACAGAATTCGTTTTTTTTTTTTAGTTTGTTTTGTGTGTGTGTTGTCTGTCTCTGTGTGTGTGTGTGTGTGTGTGTGTGTGTGTGTGTGTGTGACAAGAGACGGAATTTTCCTGGAATTGAAATGAAGGACAAATCAGGCCATATTTCACACAGCAAATTTTCCAATCCAGTTCAATTCAATAACCATTTCTTAAGCAATTTTTTTTGAGTAAAGTACTGTACTAGATTCTGGGCACATAAGGAGAAAAATAAAACAATACATTCATTCAAAGAGGAGTCGTATAATAGATTATATGTAGATAAGCATACTGAAGTGGAGCAAAAGAAAGATGAAAACAAAAAAAAAATAATAATAAGGGGGAGGAAATTAAAAAGGGACCCAAAAAACCTGAAGGAAAATTAAAAAGCCATCATAGAGAAATAAATTTTAATGATTCTAAATCATATAGCTATGAAAATGTCCATTAATTTGGAATTGATGAATATTTTCAATCTTTACCCGAACAAAAATGTTTCTTTTTTATTATTAGCACTATTAGAAAGATAAGATTGAGGGAATTCAATGGGAGAGAAATAAAACAAGAAATTCTGGATCTAATGGAATAGGTAGCAGCAAGAAATAAAAAGGAGGCAAGTCAATTAACAAAATAGAAGGTATAAAACAAAGAAAGAAAAATTAATACCATCTAGGTGGCAGGGGCTAAGGTGGGGAGGAGAGGACAACAGAAGAAACAAAATAAAAAACCGGATCGAAGGAATGAGTATGAGTTATGGTGAAACATAGTCATTGCCTCACCAAGAATGAGGTTTTCTTTAAAATAATAAGCAGCATCTGCCTAGAACTATCAACATGAATTATTTGTAATGGAGAGAAGCTGGATGCATTCCCAATAAGATCAAAGGTGAAATAAGGATATCTATTATCACCATTATTATTTAATACTATACTTGGAATGTTGACTTTAGCAATAATAAGAAAAGAAAAATAAATTAGCATAGGCAATGAGGAAATGAAATTATCACTCTTTGCAGATGATATTATGGCATATTTAGAGAATCCTGGAAAATCATCCAAAAACCAACTGAAAACAATTAACAATTTTAGGTAAGTTGCACAATATAAAATAAATCCACAGAAGTCATCAGCATTTCTGCATATAGTAATATATGTCAGTAGACAAAGCCCAGGAGCAAGAGATAGAAAGAACAATTCCATTTAAAATAAGTATAGACAAAATAAAATACTTGATCTACCTGTCAAGACAAACCTAGGGACTATATGAACACAATTATAAAAGACTTCTCCTGCAAATAAAATTAGACCTAAACAATTGAAAAAATATCAATTGCTCATGGGTAGATCAAGCTATATATAAAAATGACAGTTCTACCTAAATTGTTCTACTTGAACAATGTCAGACAAAACAAACTACCAAAAACTTATTTTATAGAGGTAGAAAAAATAATAACAGAATTCATCTGGAAGAACAAAAGGTCAAGAATATAAAGAGAATTAATTGAAAAAAAAATACAAGGTATGGTGGCCTAACAGTATCAAACCTAAAACTCTATTATAAAGCAGCAATCATGAAAAACATTTGTTACTAGCTAAGAGTCTGTGGAATAGGTTAGATACACACAATAATCAAGTTAATATACATGTAAAAATAAAATAAAATACATATGTGGGGGGGGGAGAAGAAAGAAAAAAAAAAGAATCTGTATTGCATTGGTACAAAATAAACCACTATACTTTTTGACAAATCCAAATAACCAGGATCATTTTTACCTTTTAAGATCCAAAATGTTGATACAAATACTTATTATTTGCCAATAGCTGCTGGGAAAATTGGAAAATAATTTGACAGAAAGTAGATGTGTACCCAAATCTCATACAATATAGCAAGATAAGATAAACAAAAAGTACATTATTCAGACATAAAGGGTGACATCACAAGCAAATTTGGGAAGTACCAAATAGTTTACCTCTCAGATGTAAAGTTATAAAATAACTTATGAAGAGAGATGAAATAGGATTGTGGGATGTGCAAAGAGTGTTTTTTTTTTTTAGATTAAATTAAAAAGGATTTGTACAAATGAAACAAATGCAACAAACATTAGAGGGAAAGCATACAGCTGTGGAAACATTTTTATAATCTTTCTCTGACAAATCCTTCAATTTTCAAATATACAAAGAAGTGATACAAATTTATAAGAATAAAATCATTGCCCAATTGATAAATGCTCAACGATATGAATATGTAATTTTCAGATAAAAAATCATTGTTATCTATAGTCATATAAAATGCTCTAAATTATTATTAATTAGAAAATTGAAAATTAAAATAAATTTGAGGTATCATCTTATTCTTATCAGATTGACTAATATGACAGAAAAGAAAATTTTTAAAAGTTGGAATAGTTGTCACAAAATAGAACACTAATGTACTGTTGATAAAGTTATAAAACTGGTCTAACAATGTAGAGAACAATTTGGAGCTTGTTCCAAAAGGGAAGATAAATAATTTTGCATGACTGTATATGTACCATCTATATCAAAATGCTTACCTTATTAATAAGAGTGGAGGGGAGAGAAAAAATGAGAGAATTTGAGAACTAATTTTTTTTTAAAAATTAATATTTTACATGTAATTGAAAAATTTTAAATGAAAATATTGTTTCAATTTTTGGATTTCTAACCAAAAAATCTAGATTTTTCAGGCACATCGTAGATGCTTAATAAAATCTGTTGGTATTCAGCTCTCTTGATAATTGAACCTCTCAGTGCCATACCAATTGTGTTATCTTCTGTTCAACACTTAGTTTAATGCAGTTGTTTTTCTCACCCTTTTTTCCCTTAACTTTAATTTTATTTCCCTTCTTTGTAGACCCCTTTGGGTCAATGATTTTGGGTGAAATTATCAGGAATACATATTGCCTTTGACAATGAAAACAATTTATTATAGAATATTTGCAGGTAATTTTCATTTTTCTATTGTCCTCTTTCCATCATTTTCATTCTTAAAAACTTTATCTGATTACATTTCTGGGTTATCTTTTAACATACACTCCTCAAAATGGGTTTAATCTTCATTGTTTCTTTATTTTAATTAGTACTGCTCATTCTTCTTCTTACTTCTCCCTAATTTTTAAATAACTTTACATTCTAAATTAGTTTTGATTTTGAAAGTCATATCTCTTTGTTCTAAAAAGTAAATCAGCCCTTTTTGTTGTAAAAAGGGCTTCTGGGGACAAATATAATATGACAGAGTCAAAAGAGCATCGCTTGAGATCCCCAACATTCTCTTCAAAACAACTTTAAAATATCATCTCTAATTTAATTATGGAGTATTAAATCCACAAAAGGTTGGACTGAAACAATTTTTTCATCTTAAAACAACATAGAATGTCAGATGAGTGATCTATGGCAGTCCAAAAGGCTGGATCAGATCCCATGTGGCTGAAAATACCACTGGTAAGATTAGGTGGTGATGACAGAAGCAGAAGTCATTTCAAGAATTCTTAAATCAGAGATAATAAAGGAGCCTAACAACTAATCTGAAAGAAATTACACAATACCATTTGTTGTCAATAAATACAGTACTAGATGCTGTTTGGTAACACCATTACCTATATCATCTCTAAGTCATTGTTCAATGAAGGAGAGGAACACTACTGATCCAGGAATAAAAGCACTAACAGGCACTAAACTCTTCTGGCCCCAAGAGATCAGAAACCAGAAGGAACAGTAACATTTCTGGTCTCAAATGGATCCTGAGGAATAGGATCAATTGTAATCCCAATGTGTTAGGGACTTTTTCTCGATAAAGACGAAAAGGTTGAGGTCTCTCCCCAAATCACACCACCTTGAAAGCACGAAAGGCTTCTAAACCTTGAGAACTAGTTCTGAAATAGCAGTACCAAACAGTCTGAAGCTTGAGTTAGAGTCCCTCCTTCTCCTGCACTGGGAAGAGAGCCTAACATTAATATAAAGTTTCAGATCAAGAAATAGGGTGAAAATGAGCAAACAATGAACAGAAGAACCTAACCATAAAAACTTTTTATGATGAAAGGAAACATCAAGACACATATTCAGAAGACAATGAAGTTAAAACATCTACAAGCAAAATCTCAAAGGAAAAAAGGAAACAGTAAATTGGATGCAAGCCCAATAAAAATTGGTTTTTAAAAAAAAGCCAAAAAATGTTCATACTCATACAAAAGTGGTTGAAAAAAATAAAGAAAATAAATTAAAACAAAGGAAGAAAACTTTGGAAAGACAACAGCTTGATGAAAGACATATGAAAAATATTGAAGAAAATAACATTAAAAAAACAGAATGGAAAAAGAGGTACAAAAATTCACTGTTGAAAATAACCGGGGGCGGAGCCAAGATGGCAGAGAAGGCACACACAACTTTCTAAGCTCTTCTCTTACACTCTTTATCAATATTATATCGAGCCTCAAAAATAGTCTTGACTGCTACAATTCGTAAAGATAAGAAGTAGAACAACTCACCAGCCGAAGAAAATCTGCAGTCTTGCCAAAAAAAGGTTGGTTCCGTGGCCAGGGGGGAGATCAGCGCAGACAGGGAGAGAAATTAGGTTCTGAGGAGAGTCTCAACCCGAAAGTGAAAGCACAGATCTCAGCACAAGCCCTTAGCCTGTGCTACCCGCACAGGGGCTTTTCCTTGGGGCAGTTGTGATCCTACACGGCAGGAGGACGCAGCCCGGGTTAGCCTCTAATCTGTGCAGTGGGGGGCTCGGCTTGGGGCCATAGAGCTTTTCCAGGGCTGATTTGCATTGGGCAGAGACACTGGGGCAGAGTTTGGGGCGGTCTGCGGTCTGCAGTCTGCTGTCTCTGGTCTGCGGTCAGCTGCTAATACTCACAGTCCCACAAGAGGCTCCGGCCTGGGGCAGTGACATTACCTTTCAATTTAGTCCTCAGCCGAGGGCAATCCGCTAACCCACACAGCCCAACTGGGCACTTCAATAGCTCGGCCAGTGCTGAATCCACTTCCTGTTGGGGAAGGGAAAACTCTCACCAGAGCACTCCCATACCAGAGCCGGAAATCGGTTTACATCTTCCTGCTCTGCAGAGGAAGCTGGTAACCCCTTGCCTAGGAGACCTACCCTAAAGGCTTTAAAACATGAATAAAAAAATGAAAAGAATGATTGACAGCTTCTATGCAGAAAAAGAGCAGGTCAGCAAACCTGAAGAGACCTCAAACAGCAAACATGCATCAGACTGTCCTCCTTTACATGATGCTCTCATAGAAGACACCATTAAAAGTCTCAAAGGAGAGTTAGAAGATAAATGGGGAAAGGAAAGAGAAGCCTTACAAGAGAGCAACAACTTCCTGAAATATGAATTGGAAAGTAAAAATCTAGGAAAGTAAGAATTGTGAATTGAAAAATAAAGAATCTCACTAGAAAGTAGGATTTGTGAATTGGAAAAGACAAAGAACTCTGCAAAGAAAGTAGGATCTGTGAATTGAAAAGAAAATAATTCACTAAAAAAAAATTAGTGAAATGGAAAAAATTCCACAGACCAAAACAATACATTTAAAAACTCAATTGGACACATATACAGAAAGAAGTAAAAAGGCTAATGAAGAAAATAATTCTTTAAAATTAGAACTGAACAAATAGAAACTAATGATTCATTGAGACAGCAAGAATCAGTCAAGCAAAACAAAAAAATGACAAACTGGAAAAACCATGAATTATCTACTTGCAAAATGACAGACTTGGAAAATAGATCTAGGAGAGATAATCTGAGGATTATTGGACTTCTGAAACTATGATGACAAAAAAGAGCCTAATACTATTTTACAAGAAATCATCAAAGAGAACTGCCCAGATGTAATAGAATCAGAAGGTAAAATAGGCATTGAAAGAATTCATCGAACACCTTCTGAAAGAAACCCTAAAATAAAAACCCAAGGAATATTGTGCAAAATTTCAGAACTATCAGATTAAGGAAAAATTTTACAAGCAGCCAAAAAAACCATTTAAATACTGAGGTGCCACAATAAGGATCACCCAAGATCTGGCTGCCTCTACATTAAAGGAAAGAAGGGCCTGAATATGATATCTGAAAGGCACAAGAACTTAGGGATGCAGCCAGGAATAAACTACCCAGCTAAGTCTGAGCATTTTCTTCCAGGGAAGAAGATGGATCATTTAATGAAACAAATGAATTCCATTTGTTTCTGAAGAAAACAACCAAACAAAAAAAAATTTGATCTCCAAGCATAGAACTCAAGAGATGCAGAAAAGGTAAAATAACTCTTGAGAATTGTATTTCTGTTGTGGATATACAAAAAGAATACATGTATAATTTGATTGTACTGATATAACATAAAAAAGGGAAGTAGATATGGAAAAGGGATGATGGCAGAATAAGGTGCGAAGGAGGATAAAAAGAGGAAACCACATCCCACAAAGAGGCAAAGGAAACTTATCAATCTGAGGGAACTTAGAGAGGGGAGGAACATTGTGTGAATCTTACCTCACTCAGAGTTGGCTCAAAGAAAAAAATAATTGACATTTATTTTAGAGAAAATTCTCTCTGCCTCATTAAAAACGGGGAGAGGAAATGGGAAAAGAAAAAGAGTAATAAGGAAGGAAGGGGAAAAAGACCTCAAAGTGGGGGAGGGAGGGATTATAAAGAGGATAAGCATCGTGATACAAGAAGGGGCATAGTAAATTAAAAGGGGAAGAGAGGGTTGGGGAGGAAGAATAAGTAAAGCATAATCTGGGGTTATTAGGATGGTAGGAAATACAGACTTAGTAATTCTAACCTGTAAATGTGAATGGGATGAACTCCCTCATAAAGAGGAGGCAGATAGCAGACTGGATCAAAAGTCAGAACCCTACAATATGTTGTTTACAAGAAACACATTTAAAGCAGGGAGATACATATAGAGTAAAGGTAAAAGGCTGGAGCAAAATCTATTATGCTTCAGGTGAATTCAAAAAAGCAGAGGTAGCCATCCTTATCTCAGATCAAGCAAAAGTAAAAATTGATCTAATTAAAAGAGATAAGGAAGGAAACTACATCCTGCTAAAGGGTAGTATAAACAACGAAGCAATATCAATATTAAACATATATGCACCAAGTGGTATGGCATCCAACTTCCTAAAGGAGAAGTTAAGAGAGTTGCAAGAAGAAATAGACAACAAAACTGTAATAGTAGGAGATCTCAACCTTGCACTCTCAGAATTAGACAAATCAAACCACAAAACAAATAAGAAAGAAATTAAAGAAGTAAATAGAATATTAGAAAAATTAGGTATGTTGGATCTTTGGAGAAAATTGAATGGAGATAGAAGAATATACTTTTCTTCTCAGCAGTTCATGGAACCTATTCAAAATTGACCATATATTAGGACATAAAGACCTCAAATTAAATGCAAGAAAGCAGAAATAGTAAATGCTTTCTTTTCAGATCATGATGCAATAAAAACTACATTCAACATAAAGTTAGGGGGAAATAGACCAAAAAGTAATTGGAAACTAAACAATCTCATCTTAAAGAATGATTGGGTGAAGCAGCAAATTATAGATACAATTAATAATTTCACTCAAGATAATGATAATGAAGAGACATCATACCAAAATTTGTGGGATGCAGCCAAAGCGGTAATAAGAGGGAATTTTATATCCTTAGAGGCTTACTTGAATAAAACAGAGAAAGAAAAGATTAATGAATTGGGCTTGCAACTAAAAAAAACTAAAAAAGGACCAAATTAAAAACCCCCAATCAAATACTAAATTGGAAATTCTAAAATTAAAAGGAGAAATTAAAAATATTGAAAATAAAAAAACTATTGAACTAATGAATAAAACTAAGAGTTGATTCTATGAAAAAGCCAATAAAATAGATAAGCCTTTGGTAAATCTGATTAGAAAAAGGAGGGAGGAAAATGAAATTAGTAGTCTTAAAAATGAAAAGGGAGAACTTTCCACCAATGAAGAGGAAATTAGAGAAAGAATAAGGAGTTATTTTGCTCAACTTTATGCCAATAAATTTGATAACCTAAGTGAAATGCATGACTACCTCCAAAAATATAGACTTCCCAGACTAACAGAGGAGGAAGTAAATTGCTTGAATAGTCCCATTTCAGAAAAAGAAATAGAACAGGCAATTAAACAACTCCCTAAGAAAAAATCCCCAGGACCAGATGGATTTACATGTCAATTTTACCAAACATTTAAAGAACAATTGGCCCCAATGCTATATAAACTATTTCATAAAACAGGGAATGAAGGAGTCCTACCAAATTCCTTCTATGACACAGACATGGTACTGATACCTAAACCAGGTAGGCTGAAAACAGAGAAAGAAAATTATAGACCAATCTCCGTAATGAATATTGATGCTAAAATCTTAAATAAGATATTAGCAAAAAGACTACAGAAAATCATCTCCAAGATAATACACTATGATCAAGTAGGATTTATACCAGGAATGCAGGGCTGGTTCAATATTAGGAAAACTATCAATATAATTGGCCATGTTAACCAAATTAACAAAAACCATATGATCATCTCAATAGATGCAGAAAAGCATTTGATAAAATCCAACATCCATTCCTATTAAAAACACTTGAGAGTATAGGAATAAATGGGCTTTTCCTTAAAATAATCGCAGCATCTGTTTAAAACCATCAGTAAGCATCATATGTAATGGAGACAAACTGCAACCATTCCCAATAGGATCTGGAGTGAAACAAGGTTGCCCACTATCACCGTTCCTATTTAATATTGTATTAGAAACGCTAGCTTTAGCAATAAGAGCTGAGAAAGAGATTAAAGGAATAAGAATAGGCAATGAGGAAACCAAATTATCACTCTTTGCCGATGACATGATGGTATACTTTGAGAACCCCAGAGATTCTGCTAAAAGTTATTAGAATAATCCACAACTTTAGCAAAGTTGCTGGTTATAAAATAAAACCCACATAAGTCATCAGCATTCTTATATATCACTAACAAAATCCAACAGTCAGAGTTACAAAGAGAAATTCCATTTAAAGTAACTACTGATAATATAAAATATTTAGGAATCTATCTGACAAGGGAAAATCAGAAACTTTATGAGCAAAATTACAGACCACTTTTCACACAAATTAAGTCTGATCTAACCAATTGGAAAAATATTAAATGCTCTTGGATAGGGCGAGCAAATATAATAAAGATGACAATATTACCTAAACTAATCTATTTATTTAGCGCTATACCAATCAGACTCCCAAAAACTATTTTAATGACCTAGAAAAATAACAACAAAGTTCATATGGAAAACAAAAGGTCAAGAATTTCAAGGGAATTAATGAAAAAAAAAATCAAATGATGGTGGCTTAGCTGTACCAGATCTAAAATTATATTATAGAGCAGCAGTTACCAAAACTATTTGGTATTGGCTAAGGAATAGATTAGTTGATCAGTGGAATAGATTAGGTTCAAGGGATAAAACAGTCAACAAATATAGCATCCTAGTCTTTGACAAACCCAAAGATCCCAGCTTTTGGGATAAGAACTTACTGTTTGATAAAAATTGCTGGGAAAATTGGAAACTAATATGGCAGAAACTAGGCATTGATCCATACTTAACACTGTACACCAAGATAAGGTCAAAAACAGGATAATTTCAGAAAGGCCTGGAGAGACTTACATGAACTGATGCTGAGTGAAATGAGCAGGACCAGGAGATCATTATATACTTCAACAACAATACTATATGATGACCAGTTCTGATGGATCAGGCCCTCCTCAGCAATGAGATCAACCAAATCATTTCTAATGGAGCAGTAATGAACTGAACTAGCTATGCCCAGAAAAAGAACTCTGGGAGATGACTAAAAACCATTACATTGAATTCCCAATCCCTATATTTATGCACACCTGCATGTTTGATTTCCTTCACAAGCTAATTGTACAATATTTCAGAGTCTGATTCTTTTTCTACAGCAAAATAACGTTTTGGTCAGGTATACTTATTGTGTATCTAATTTATATTTTAATATATTTAACATCTACTGGTCATCCTGCCATCTAGGGGAGGGGGTGGGGGGGTAAGAGGTGAAAAATTGGAACAAGAGGTTTGGCAGTTGTTAATGCTGTAAAGTTACCCATGTATATATCCTGTAAATAAAAGGCTATTAAATAAAAAAAAAAAAAGAAAAGAAATTGAAACTATTTCTAGTCATATGAAAAGATGCTCCAAGTCATTATTAATCAGAGAAATGCAAATTAAGACAACTCTAAGATACCACTACACACCTGTCAGATTGGCTAAGATGACAGGAAAAAATAATGATGATTGTTGCAGGGGATGCGGGAAAACTGGGACATTGATGCATTGTTGGTGGAGTTGTGAACGAATCCAAGCATTTTGGAGAGTAGTTTGGAACTATGCTCAAATAGTTATCAAACTGTGCATACCCTTTGACCCAGCAGTGTTACTACTGGGATTATATCCCAAAGAGATTATAAAGAAGGGAAAGGGACCTGTATGTGCACGAATGTTTGTGGCAGCCCTTTTATAGTGGCTAAAAACTGGAAACTGAATGGATGTCCATCAGTTGGAGAATGGCTGAATAAATTGTGGTATATGAAAATTATGGAATATTACTGTTCTGTAAGAAATGACCAACAGGATAATTTCAGAAAGGCCTGGAGAGACTTACATGAACTGATGCTGAGTGAAATGAGCAGGACCAGGGAGATCATATATACTTCAACAACAATACTATATAATGACCAGTTCTGATGGATCAGGCCATCCTCAGCAACGAGATCAACCAAATCATTTCTAATGGAGCAGTAATGAACTGAACTAGCTATGCCCAGAAAAAGAACTCTGGGAGATGACTAAAAACCATTACATTGAATTCTAATCCCTATATTTATGCACACCTGCATTTTGATTTCCTTCACAAGCTAATTGTACAATATTTCAGAGTCTGATTCTTTTCACAGCAAAAATAACGTTTTGGTCAGGTATACTTAATGTGTATCTAATTTATATTTTAATATATTTAACATCTACTGGTCATCCTGCCATCTAGGGGAGGGGGTGGGGGTAAGAGGTGAAAAATTGGAACAAGAGGTTTGGCAATTGTTAATGCTGTAAAGTTACCCATGTATATATCCTGTAAATAAAAGGCTATTAAATCAAAAAAAATAAAATAAAATAAAAAAGAATATCAATATCTTTATCTTTGTGCAGTGCTGATCTTCACAAAATGCTTGTATGATTTTATAGACTGCTAATTCAAGAATGACTCCAACATCTGTAATAAATCCTTTCCTGTCTGTTAAAATGCAAACAAATTCATTTCTTTTCTTTTGGGGGCGGAGGAGGATAAAGGAGAATGGCATTTTTCAGTAATTTTTTATAGAAAATATTTGTGATATTCAGGTATCAGATTTCTGTTTATTTAGTCTACAAATTTTTGACCTCACTTTAAACGTATCCCTGATTATAATTTTTTAAATATATTTTATCACTATCTTTTACATCTACATTTTAAGTTATCAACACTAAAATTATATGCTAGTTAAATTCAGAAGGTCTTAATTTGAATTATTTAATGTAATTTTACAGTTATTTATAAAATCTTTCTGTCTCTACATTCTTGGCAATAATTAACATGGCAGTCATTTTCCACTTCCCTCTCCTGTTTAATAATTATACTTGGAAGAATTTGAAACACATCTAAACTCTTTGGAACTATGTTCCATTATCTTAACCCTAGAACTTTTCTGCCTTATCACACAGCATAGATACCCTGTCTTGCCATTTCTACCTCTTGGTAGGAGAATTGAAAAACTAGGAGAAAAAACATAACTGTAGGTCATTCTAGCATTTTTGTAGGCATCCCAATGACTTCTAGAGTCATCAGTTCTGTGCATGCTTTTACAATGTAGTATTTTTTAAATGATATTTAATACCACAAAATGAAATTACCCAGTGTTGTATATAATTATATTTCTTATTGCCCCATATGTATAATAAAATCAAATCCACTATTAGTCTTACCCACAGAGGGAAGTAACTAAGAAAATTTATTTGAATGAATATGCCAGCTGAGAGGGTTTACATATTGTCTTTCATATTCTTAGGATATGGTTTTGACTTTGAGCTGAAAATATATTTTTATGAAGAAAAAAAGGAGGTTCTGAGTTTGACAAATATGAACTTGGAAAAATGATATAAAAGAATAAATGTGGTGAAACTATCAGAGGTAATAGAGGTTGTTTAAGCACATGGAAAAATGATGGCCAAGAGTAATCTTGGAGAAGGCAATAGAGACCTGCCTTGCTGACCATCATATAGGCTGAAGGGATGAAACATTAACACTTATCTAAACCTAATCTACCTATGTGCTGGCACATAATTGTCACTTAATAAATGCTCATTGACTGACATTAATAGTGATTTTGTCATTTTTTGTGTGAAAGATTATAAAGAAAAAGCGGAAAAAACTATCTTCTTTCAAAGGTAATTCAATAGTATAAACATTTTAAAGTTGTTATGTCCCAGCTATTCTACTAAATATTAAGGATACAATAAGAATAGAGCATACAAAGACTCAAGAACTCAGAGCTTACAATTTGGGGAAAGACAATACATAAAAGGAAATTGGAAAGTGTTGACAGAAAGGAAAGACACAGGAACTACTTGGTATTAGGGGACTCTATAGTATATTGTTCTGTGGAGTGTGTTGACAATCTAATTCCTGATCTCTATAAATGAAAACTTTGGAAGGAAATGTCTCTTGGCAAAGAGTTTAAAACCTAAGCAACATAGAAGCCGAAGCTATATTTCCCATAATCTTTGTAGAAGTATTTGAAAACAGCAATTAGCACAATGCCTGACACATAGTAGATGCTGGATAAATGTTTATTAAGATTACAGTGTTTTAAAAGGGTTTTCTATGCCATATAAATGGCATTTTCAACCACATCATTAATTGCTATGGGTCCATTTTCTCTATATTATTTTATCTCACATTTTCCAATATACAATTCAGTTTTATTATCATTTTTTTCTTATTTTTCATTTTATTGTATAGAACACCTAATCTTCAAGTTGTACATTAATGGATGTCTAACACACATCTAAATTGAATAGGCACAAATTGAGTAAGTGGTTTTCTTATGCCTGCTTGAAGATCTCCAGGGAAGGGACACCCATCAATTAACACAAACATTCATTCTATTACAAATTACTTTGTAATTGTTAGGAATTTTTTTCCTGACATCAAACCTAAGTGAACTTCTTTTCTACTCCTCCCACCCCAACTACTTGTTTTTCACTCTGCAATCAAATAGAGCTAGTCTAATTCTTTCTCCATGTTATTCAAATACTTAAACAATTAAATGTCTTTCCTCTAAGACTTCATTTCTCAAGGTAAAACATGCCCATTTGCCTTGTCTCAATTCATCTTTATATTTCATGAGCATATTCATCATCTTATTTAGCTTCCTGTAGACACCATTGTATCAAGATCCTTAAACAATGAAAATGAATGCTGGGATTATCCCCTCTTTCTTCTTTCTTCCTTTCTCTCTCTCTCTCTCTCTTTCTCTTTCTCTCTCTCGCTCTCTCAATACACACACATACATCTACACATATACATTACATATGTGTCATATTCAATTATGTGTGTATACGAACTGATGCTGAGTGAAATGAGCAGGACCAGGAGATCATTATATACTTCAACAACAATACTAGATGATGACCAGTTCTGATGGATCAGGCCATCCTCAGCAACGAGATCAACCAAATCATTTCTAATGGAGCAGTAATGAACTGAACTAGCTATACCCAGAAAAAGAACTCTGGGAGATGACTAAAAACCATTACATTGAATTCCCAATCCCTATATTTATGCACATATGCATTTTTGATTTCCTTCACAAGCTAATTGTACAATAATTCAGAGTCTGATTCTTTTTGTATAGCAAAATAATGTTTTGGTCATGTATACTTATTGTGTATCTAAGTTATATTTTAATATATTTAACATCTACTGGTCATCCTGCCATTTAGGGGAAGGGGTGGGGGGGGTAAAAGGTGAAAAATTGGAACAAGAGGTTTGGCAATTGTTAATGCTGTAAAGTTACCCATGTATATATCCTGTAAATAAAAGGCTATTAAAAAAAAAAAACAATTATGTGTGTATATATAAATATAACCCTATAAGTTTGTAACTGGTGATTATTTCGTTTATTGTATTTATATCCCCACCATCTAGTTCAATGTTTGACATAGAGCAGACAATCAATAAATACTTATCAATTGATTAAGTCTTTTCTTAAGAATTTCATCTTTGTTCATAAGATTCTTCACAAGATAACTTATGTTCTCAAAAATGTTATCTGAGTCTTTTTTCCTCTCTTTCCTCTCTTTAGTCATCAAATTTAAGTCACTCCAAAATTATTATTAAACTGTTGAGCCCCTGATGGATTCATAGGAGCCTCATGACTGAATAGAAAAAATACACAAACTAGACAAATTATCTTTTGGATTTCTTTATTGCTTAATGATCTGTCATTCTGCTAAAATTATATCTCCCATGTTGTGATTTCTACACGCATCTGACATTACTGTTTAAGTAATTCATTGGTTTGACTGTTAGTATATTGGCAAAGAACCACAGAGATGGTCCTTTTATATCTGCAAGAATCATGTCATTTCTGGCAATTCCTCTAAGAAAATTTTGTGCCCAAATTCTCAAACTGTAAAATTTATATTTACTCATGAGAAAACTTGAAAAGCTAATGTTTTCCAGGAAGTCTCCCAAATTCTGCTAATAAACTAAGCTGATGGGCAAGATTATGTAATAGAGCATAAAAGTCCTTTTTAAACTTTTCAGTTTTTTCCCCTCTAAAATGAAATGATCAGAAAAAGACAAAGATGGAATGCTGAAGAAAGAGACAGAGAGAGACAGAGAATCAGATACAAAGAGAGAGAAAAATAAAGGATGAGAGAAGTAGGCAAAAAGAGAAAAATGGAATACCAATCAAATAATCATTATAAAATATTTGTATATTTGTATTTTAGTAGAAAGGCTCCAATAATCAAATGAATATTAGAAGGAATTCTGGAATTCTGAGTCATATGACCAACATAATGAAGGACTAGATATTTTTCTCCAAACCTCCTGTACTCTCGCACAACTCGCTAATATAAGAATGATGTGTAAGAAATAAATTAATTACAAATGTCTCCACAGACAAAAGATACTGAAAACCTTAAGTAGGTAAAAATGGTCTGAAAATCCCTCATTCCTAATGTGTCTATTCATCATCACCTTCTCCATCAACCACATTCAGGAATAGTTTCTCAATGAAACTCAAAGATCTTTATTCTGGAATCCACTTAGGAAACTTTTCTGTTACTGCAGTTTAATCCTCATAGCACCATTTTCCCTTCAATTATTTCCCCACCTCTACCCTATGAAAAAGAGGCAGAAATGTTAAGTGTGCTATTCATAGAATAGCAGCATTCTCTGTTTTGTCAGAGACTGTAAATTATAAGTGGAAGAACTAGAGTAGGGAACAAGCATGTTGGGGGGGATATATATATGGAGCCAACGGAAAGAAAAGTGGCATTTAGCTGGAGTTAGTTCTGTCTCCCACACTCCCAAGAATTCACTTGAGGCACAAAATGAGATTAGGGAAAAGTGAATGCCCCAAAAAGTAAGAAGGCTGAGATATCTTTGAGGTCCTATCATGAGAACTAGTATCAAAAGGAAAGTCAGAAAGTGAGTGGTGAGAGGAGGATAAGGAAGAAAAACTGAAATTACCAAAAATGTCATGAGGAAGAAAAGTTAATTATAAACCATGAGATCAAGTACATAGATCAAGAGAGAAAATATTAATAACAGAAGCAAATATGATCTAACACACAGAATCTCAAAATAAATATTTCATGACAAAGAAAAAGCAATAAACATGTGAGGAGGCAGAAATTCCTACAAAGTTCCCAAGAAAGAATTGAACCCATAGCAGGTTACCACTGAAAGGTTCATGAGAAAGTGTCAAGTAAAACAGAAATAATTAACAAAATTAAAAACATTAATGCCAACAACACTTGAAACTATACTGGTGAATGTCTCCAAAGGGGGAGGGGAGTGCAGAGTGAGTATGTGAGAGAGAGGACAACATAGTTGGAATAAAGGTATGTAAAAGAAAATGATGTACTGGAAGAAAAGAAACAAAAAGCAATAATGTCAAAAGAACACATCTCCATAAAAGTAAAACATATGAATCTTCAAAACAGGATGCATAGAAAAAAATTTTCAAAGTAATCTAAATAAAACAAAGAAATCAAAAAGCCAGAAAATTGTAAGAAAAATAATATAAGAATATTTCTCAAAATTTACAAACACTGCAACTAAGTATGAATTAACAGAATTTACTTTTCATCTCTGGGGTAGGGAGGAATGTTTCAAACATCAGGATACACGAAGATTAAATTTATTAAGCCCAGTAAGAAATAACACATTATATGAAACAACCACTCATTCAATAAATATTTTTAAGTACCTACTATTTAGACCCTAGGAACAGAAAAATAAGCAAAAGACTGCCTCTGATTCCTTTTGTTTTATTTTATTTTTTAATTTATGTATTTATCTAATTTTCCCAATTACATTCAAAACGATTTTGTACATTTGTTTTTAAGATTTTTGAATTTATAAACTGGGAAAACATTTTTACATTCAAAGGGTCTGATAAAGGCCTCGTTGCTAAAATATATAGAGAATTAACTCAAATGTATGTATAATAGTTCAAGCCATTTTCCAATTGATAAATGGTCAAAGGGTATGAACAGACAATTTTCAGATGAAGAAATTGAAACAATTTCTAGTCATATGAAAAAGTGCTCCAAATCACTAATGATCAGAGCAATACAAATTAAGACAACTCTAAGATATCACTACATACCTGTCATACTAGTTAAGATGACAGGAAAAGATGATGAATGTTGGAGGGGATGTGGAGCTGTTGGCGGAATTGTGAACAGATCCAACCATTCTAGAGAGCAATTTGGAACTATACTCAAAAAGTTATCAAACTATGCAAACCCTTTGATCCAGCAGTGTTAGTACTGGGCTTATACCCCAAAGAGATTTTAAAGAAGGGAAAGGGACCGACATGTACAAAAATGTTTATGGCAGCCCTGTTTGTAGTGGCAAGAAACTGGAAACTGAGTGAATGCCTATCAATTAGAGAATGGCTGAATAAATTATGGTATATGAATGTTAAGGAATATTATTATTTTGTAAGAAACCATCAACAGGATGATTTCAGAGAAACCTGGAGAGACTTACATGAACTGATGCTAAGTGAAATAAGAAGAACCAGGAGATCATTATACACTGCAACAAGAAGACTATACAATGATCAGTTCTAATGGATGTGGCTCTCTTCAACTATAAGATGATTCAAATCAATTCCAATTGTTCAGTGATGAAGAAAGCCATCTATACCCAGAGAGAGGCCTATGGACCACAGCATAGCATTCTTACTCTCTCTGTTGTTTTTGCTTGCCTTTTGTTTTCTTTGTCAGGTTTTTTTCTTCTTTCTTGATCTGATTTTCCTTGTGCAGCAAGAAAACTGTATAAATGTGTATTCATATATTGGCCTTAATATATAAATATATATTTTAACATATTTAATGTATTGGACTACCTACCATCTGGAGGAGGAGGTAAGGGGAAGGAGGGAAAAATTTGGAACAGAAGGTTTTGCAAAGGTCAGTGTTGAAAAATTATCTGTGCATATGTTTTGTAAATAAAGCTTTAATAAAAAATTAATAAAAAGATTTTTGAGTTCTAGGCTCTATTATCCCCACTCACAATTAAAAACCACATTTGAAGTTATGCAAAACATTTCCATAAAAGTCAAGTTGTGAAGGAAAATATATATCTCCTATCCAAATGAAAATAAAAATCCTCAAGAAAAATTAAGTTAAAAAAGAAAGATATAGAAAGAGCCTGTATTCAGATATGGATAGAATTTTTCATCATAAGTCCTTCAGAGCAGTCATGGATGATTGTACTACTGAGAATAGCAAAGTCATTTACAGCTGACCATCTCAGAACATTACTCTTATTTTGTATACAGTATATTTCACTTTGCTCATGGAGAACTTTTCAATTGTTGCTGTTGGTTAGTTTTTTTTTTTGTTCTTTTTTTTCTGGAGAGCATTCTGCTCATTATTTCCCAGAGAAATATAATATTCCATCACAAACATATACTGCAGTTTATTGAGCTATTCCCCAATTGATGGGTGTCCCCTCAATTTCCAATATTTTCTCCTGAGAGCAGAGGTCATATTGAATATTTTTTGTACATATAGGTCATTTTCCTTTTTTTTTTTCCCAGAATCTCTTTTGGTATTCAGGATTAGTAGCAGTGTTGTTAAGTCAAAGGATATTCATGAATTTAGAGCCCTTTGGGCACAGATCACATTTTTGGATCATTTATTAATTGGGCATGGCTCTTATTTTTTTATATAAATTTGGCTCAGTTCTCTGTATTTGAGAAATGATCTCTTATCAGAAAAACTTGGTTGGAAATTTGTTTTTGTTTTTTTTGCAATACTATTGTTAATTCTATTTTTCCCCCATTTATTCTCCCTCTCCTTTCACTCTGTCCCTCCTCAAAAGTTTTTTGCTACTGATCATTCCTTCCTTCAATATGCCCTCTCATTTATCACCTTTCCCCCTTCCCATATCCCATTCTTCTCTGATTTTCCTGCAGGATAAGATATCTATACCCCTATTGAGTATGTACCTTATTTTTCTCTTTGAGCCAATTCTCATGAAAGTAAAGTTCACTCTCTCATTCTCTCCTCTCCATTATCCTCTACACTGTAAAACCTTTTTCAGATAATTTACACCATTCTTCTTCCTTTCTATTTTTTCCAAGTGTGTGTGTGATATACACACACACACACACACACACACACACACACACATACACACACACACTCCTTCTAACTGCCATAATGAGAACTTTATATTGGGTTACAAGTATCATCCTCCCATGTAGGAATGTAAACAGATAAATCTTATTGAGTACATTATGATATGTCTTTCTTGATTACCTCCTTATGCTTCTTCAGAGTCCTGTATTTGAAAAATAAATTTTCCATTCAGCTCTGGTCTTTTCATCATGGTTGCTTGAAAATCCTGTTTCATTGAATAACCATATTTTCCTCTGAAAGATTATAATCAGTTTTGCTGGGTAGATGATTCTTGACTATACTCTTTGCTCCTTTGCTCTCTAGAATATCATATTCCAAGCCCTCCAGTTCTTTAATGTAGAAGCTGCTAAATCTTGTGTTATCCTGACTGTGGCTCCACTATACTTGAATTATTACTTTCTGGATCCTTGCAATATTTTCCCCTTGATCTAGGAGTTCTGGAATTTGGCTATAGTATTCCTGGGAATTTTCATTTTGGGATCTCTTTCAGGATGTTTATCAGTGGAATTTTTAAAAATTTCTATTTTACCCTCTATTTCTAGAATGTCAGGACAGTTTTCCTTGATAATTTCTTGAAAGATAATTTTTTTGATCATGACTTTCTGGTATCCCAACAATTTTAAAATTATTTCTCCTATATCTATTATGCAAATTAGCTATATTTCCAGTGAGATATTTCATATGTTTCCTATTTTTCATTTCTTTTTGGATTTGCTTTATTATATCTCAATTTTTTAATAAAGTAATTAACTTCCATTTGTTCAAATTTTCAAGAAATAATTTTCCTTTTTGAATTTTTGTATCTCTTTGCCAATTGGCCAATTTTGCTTTTTATGGAATTGTTCTCATCGTTTTTTGGTATGTCCTTTTGCACTTCTCTCAGTTCTTTCTTTATTTTTTCCTCTATCTCTCTTACCTAATTTTCAAAGTTCCTTTTGAACTCTTCCATAGCCTGAGCTCAATTTTTATTTTTCTTGGAGGCTTTGGATGTAGGAGCTTTGATTTTGTTATCATCTTCTGAGTGTGTTTTGATTTTCCTTGTCACCATAACAACTTTCAATGATCAGAAACTTGTCTTGTTGTCTGCTCATTTTTCTAGCCTATTACTCTGTTTTTAACTCTTTGTTAAAGTAGGGCTCTGTTTCCAGGATGGAGGGTGTACTGTCCCAAACTTCAGGGGTTTTGTGCTGCTGTTTTCAGAAATCATTCTAGGAATCTGACCACAAGCACTCTTATTTCCCTGGAGCTGTTAGATGTGTCCCTGTCCCACAGTCCCTATAATGTCTAGTGTGCTGGTTGAGGCTGGGTCTCTGCTGACCAGAATTGTGCAGGGATTCCACACTAGATTCCTTCCCCCTTTTCACAGACCCCTCCTTCATGTCCCTGGGCTGAGAAGTCCAGAAGTCTCCAGCACTGCTGCTCATTCAGAAATCTTGCCTCACTGAGGGGTGTGGGCCAGAACTGAAGCTGGGATTGCATACTGAGCTCCCACTCTGGTTCCACAGATCTTTTCTTTGTACCTTTCAGATTCCTTTTGGTGTCTCTGGGATAAGAAGTCTGAAAGCTACCAGTACTGTCTGATTCAGAGATTGGACCCAGAGAGGAGTTAGGGCTGGGTCCTGGACTGCACTGTTATGTCCTGTACCAGCGTTGTACACTGGACTCCTACCCTAATGTCACAGACCTTTTCTGCTGAGCTTCTAAGTTGCCTTCAGCTAGAAAATATTGTATTTTGTCTTTTGGAATGTTCTGATGCTCTAAAATTATTTAAAGGAGTTTGGAATAGTGTGGGGGACAGATTGGACAAGTCTCTGCCTTTACTCCACCATCTTAACTCTGCTCCCTAGATAGTCTCTGATTTCTAAGAGTTTATAACTAAACTAAAACTAAACTAAACTAAACTAAAACTAAAACTAAAACTAAAAAAAGCCATTCAGATATAAGGGAAGTCTAATTAAAATAATACAAAGCTACTCTTGACTACAAAACAATGCAGAAAGGAATGGAATAATGTTCTCTGAAAGTAATGGAAGTTGGAACCTAAATATGCACACCTAAGTTTAATCAGTGGGGGGAAAAGATTTAAGTTCATTTAAAAACAGGCATTTGAAATATTGCTACTAAAAACTAAATGTGAGTAAATATGTGAGTAAATTTATTTGTTTTTAAAGCACTCTTAAAAAAGAAATACAATTTAAACAAATGTAGAAATTGATAAATGTATGAGTAAAAGCAGCAACAAAACAATCTTACCCTAAGTGGGGGAAGATTTAAAAAATAAAACTAGAAAGAGGTATTTATTATTCCTTAAACAAAGAGGGAAATAAAATGAGAAAGAGATATTTATTGTGTTAAAAATAATTAACAAAATAACAGCAAGGAGACTATTAAGATTTTTCTTTCTAAATATTCACAAGCATAAAAATGGATGTTAATAGAATTCACAGTGGGAAAAAAGGAAGATATTCAATAATGAGAGATGGAGACTTTGTAATGGGAATTATCTGCAGGGAACTGGGTTTTAAAGAAATGACCACCTTTTTCAGAACGTTGCTTCTTTTGTGCTTTGACAACATAGTAAATCAGGAAAAGAAGGAAAGTTTATAGTTTTTGGCATCTGAAATTCTTAAGAGTGGGAAGACATGAACAAAGGAGAGGAGGTTTTAGGGAAAATTAGGGGGAAAATCATCATGGAAAGACAGGGTACTATTGGACCAGATAATTAGGAACAAGAAAAATTTCTCCTATTGGTATTATTTCTTTTCTACATGTTGCTAGAATTAATATATCTAAGAGTGAGATATAATAGAAAAAATGAGTAAAGGAGAAATGTCTACATAGTATTAATTAGAAACATTTTAGAAGAAAAATTTCAAAGTATCTTAATTGTTTTTAATTTTATGAGGATGCAGAGACTAAATAAAAACAAATAAAGAACTGGCCTTGAAAAATCTAAATCAGGGGCAGTCCTGGTGACTTCCAGACCTTATAGTCCAGAAACACCAAAGGTTACTTTTAAAGTCAGGAGGAAAGGTTTTTCCATAGGTTGAGAAGGCCTTAGGAAATCAGCAGACCAGAGGGGGTATGGGCTGTGGAGGCTATGGCAGCTTCCTGAAGCCT
Source organism: Sarcophilus harrisii (assembly GCF_902635505.1). NCBI lineage: Eukaryota > Metazoa > Chordata > Mammalia > Dasyuromorphia > Dasyuridae > Sarcophilus > Sarcophilus harrisii. The sequence continues at coordinate 78,667,191 of NC_045430.1, forward strand.
CACCTCACAGGAGGCAAAGCTCTGCTTTGTTGGTGCTGGTGCTGGTGGCTGGGCTTTGCTGCCACAGAGGGCACAGAGACTGCAAACTGGACTACCACTCTGGTGCCATAGATCTTTCCTGCTGACCTTCTAAGTTCTTCAGCTGGAAAATTGTATGTTCTGATGCTCTAAAATTTGTTTAGCATCATTTTTTTTACATTGTCTTCTGTTTTTTTATTTTCAAAATATACACAAAGATAATTTTCAACATTTATCTTTGTAAAACCTTGTATTCCAAATTTTTCTGCTTCCCTTCCCCTTACCCTCTCCCCTAGACAGCAAGCAATCCAATATATGTTAAACATGTGCAATTCTTTTTTATATATTTCCACATTTATCATAGCATCATTATTTAAAGGAATTTGAATCAGTTTGGGGGGACAGCACAGTGAGTTCCTGCCTTTATTCTCCCATCTTGGCCAGGCTCCTGCACATTCTTAATTTGAAATAACTCTTTTCTTATACTCACCTTGAATATTCATATATTATTAAAATTATACATATTATAAAATTGCCTTTAGCAAGGATAAATATATATATATATATATCTGCAATATAAATGATAAATTATATCATTTTAGTAATACTATCAAAGAATATCTAAAGAGGTATTATTTCATTCTTTCGTATTCATATTGTACATAGCTCAAACCTTATTTGAATATGAATAAGAGAAAAATGTTACCTGCACAATCAACTGGTCATTCATTATAACTTGTAATATTTTATAAGTTTGGAGATAAAGTCATAAGATCCCAGTATGCATAGTATATAATTTAAATTATATGTGATCTTTGCATGGTTGAGAGGGTTAAGTAAGGCTATCACTTTAATTCTATTTTGCCATTCTGCAACTGAAAATTTATTAGGTAAGAAGGGTTATCTTCTTTGAAATACTGAGTTTCAATTTAGCTCTATGCTTCTTTCCTGGAGGTTATTTTAATTTCTTTATCATTAATAATTTAGATAATTTTGCCTCTGAGGGAACAGCACTAGCTTATGAAGCAAGTTGATCTGCAGGAAAGAATTAGTATCAGCTTCAACAAGGTACAACAAAGATGAGTTTCATTCTGAGCATCTCTTACCTAACGTGCTTTCATAATAGATGGTCAAGTCAAAAGAGAAGAGGATCATAACTCAACATCACTTTTACGTTTGCACTCACTTGATTCCTTTACATATTTTTTTCCTCCTTAAAATGAATATAATTGCATACATCTCAGAAAATATTAGTTTCAGGCTGCTCTGGATCATTATAAGAATCAAATAGGATAATATATTAAAAAAAACTTTACAAACTTTATAGCACTGTATAAAACTTTGTTGTTGTTGATTAAGAATATAGCATTATTTGATGCCTCATTTTTTTATTGTGTGTGAAAAAATTTTTAGTCTTATTCTTAGAGTCAAAGCAGATGATTCAATTTATAAATAATCAAGGTCCTTTCCTTTCCTTTCTCCTTTCAGTGGGTGAAATTTAGCTAAGTGAAAATAACTTAGAATAAATTCATTCTTGTGGGCTTTTTAAAAGGTACAATTGTCTCTCTATTATGTTGATGGTTAAAGAAATAATGGGTTATTCCACTTTATTAGTTATAATGACTAATGAAGAAGAATTTCATTCTTCAAATGAATCTCTGATAAAACTTCAGTTGATGTATGTTTAAATAATTAACAGCTGATTCTAGAGGGGAATTTATTCCTAAGAGTAACATAGCCATCTGGTTAGCTTGTAAATAAATCCTTAATATATGATCTGCAGGATGATGCTAACCTAACTTAGCTTTGGAGTAGCTAACAATGAAGAGGCAGTAGCATAATTGCCAATCACATTTTGATAAGCTTAACCAAACTAAGATTTCTGCCCCCAGTTTGCCATCTGAGAAAATATCATTAATGAGAATTCTTTAAGATTGCTACATGCTTCTTCTTCAGCACTTCTACTCTAGACCCAAACAGAGAGTCAGCAATTGAGGCTTCTCTGCTAAAGTTTGGGCATCCCTATGACTATTTCAGTCCTGTTTTGTTAAGTCATGAAGGTTTTTCATTAACATCTGAGAATAATTAATGGATGCTATCAACTTCTTGCTCATTAAACTAGATTTTGCTAAAGACTAAGGTCTGCATGTAGCAGTAATGCTAGCAGCTCATCAAAAGCATATTGGCAGTACTTGTGGATGAAATAAACTTTTGTCAGTCATCCACAATAGAGTCGTCCCCTGGCATTCAGAACCCTTAGACCATAAACAGAGATTTTAGAAACTAAGAATCCATGGAATATAGGGGGAAATTATTAAATATTCTGAGAAACCAAGCAGGTAAAAAAGATGTCTCAGTTCAAGTATGATGCTATGTCTGGAATTCTCTATTTCCTGCCCCTCACTGTCATTCCAACAACTCACATTTGAACTGATTATGGCAGCTCTACACTCTGTGGATTTATCGAAAAACTCATGAGCCCTCAGTCAGCCCATTTATCTTTTTTCTAATCAATTATACAATACGGATATCTCAAAATAAAGATATTAACTAAAATTGCACAATAAAAAAGTAACATCAAAACATTGCCATCCTAAACCTAAATTAAATTCTTTTACAGATGCATAAAAAATATTATTGGGAAGAAAGAAAATAAGCAATAAGGACAGGTGGAATAATATTGAAAGGAACAGACATGTAAGGCAAGGAATACCTCAGCCGATGCCTGGTCCCAAAGACTTTCTGTTTTGATATCCCCACACAATTATACTTGAGAATATTACCACATGGAGATGTATAGATCTACTCTACTCCACAGCTCAACTTGACTCCATTGCTCTTCTTCCCAGTTTGATTGGATATTCTGAGCTACTTTTTTTCTACATTTCCTCCAGTGCAGATTTCTTTGCTTCAAGATGGAGAAGGTATAATTTCTTGCAGTCCCCTTCACTCTGTAAGAGTTGTAAGACAAAAGGAAGAATTATTTTCCTCACAAGAATGGGTTCTTTCCATTAAGAAATACAAAATGAATAATTTTGATTACATTAAATTAAAAAGGTTTTGTACAAAGAAAACCAATGTAGCCAAGATAAGAAGGGAAGCAGAAATCTGGGGGGAAATTTTATATCCAGGGTTTTTGATAAAGACCTCAGTTCTAAATACATAATTGACTCAAATTATATGAGGACAATCCATTCTTCAGTTGACAAATGGTCACAGAATACGAACTGACAATTTTCAGATAAAGAAATTAAATTCATTTCTAGACATATGAAAAAATGCTCTAAATTACTATTGATTATATACATACAAATTAAGACAATTTTGACATCACTTCACATCTCTAGATTGGCTAAGATGACATGAAAAGATAATGATAAATATTGAAGGGGATTGGAAACCTGGAACATCAATGCATTGTTAGAAGAGTTGTGAACTGATCCAGCCATGATGGAGAGCAATTTGGAGCTGTACTCAAAGTACTATGAAACTGTGCATATTTTTGTTCTAACATTCTCATTGTGGGTATGAATCCCAAAAAGATCATCAAAAGAGGAATAAAACCCACATGTGCAAAAATGTTTGTAGTTGCTCTTTTTGTAGTGGAAGGAACTGAAAATTGAGTATTTGCTCCTCAGTTGGGGAATGGCTTAATAAGTTATGTTATATGAATGTAATGGAATATTATTATTCTATAAAAATAATGAACAGTTGATTTCAGAAAAGAGTTACATGAACTGATGGTAAGCAAAGCCAAGAGAACATTGTACACAAGAACAACAAAATTATGTGATGATCAGCTATGATGGATTTGTTGCCCTTCAACAATGAGGTGATTCAAAACAATTCCAATAGACTTATGATGGAAAGAGCCATCTATACCCAGAGAGAAAACTATGGAGACTGAATGTAGATCAAAACACAGTATTTTCAACTATTTTTGTGTTATTTCTTTGCTTGAGTTTTTTCCCCCATGTTTTGATTTGCTTTTTCTTGCTTAGCATGCCAATTATATGAAAACATGTTTAGAAGAATTGTACATGTTTAATCTATATCAAATTACTTCCTGACTAGGGAATGGGGGAGGAGGGAAGGGAGGGAAAAATATTTGGAACACATTTGCAAAGGTGAATGTTGAAAACTATCTCATGTATTTGAAAAAATAAAAAAGCTGCTAAAAATAAAAAAAAAAGAATGGATTCTTCATCCATGTTGTTGTTGTTTAGTCATTTCAGTCTTGTCCAACTCTTTATGATCCCATTTGGCAAAAATATTGGAATGGTTTACCATTTCATTCTCCAACTCACTTTGCAGGTCATGAAACTGATAAAAACATGATTAAGTGACTTGCCCAGAATCATATAAGCTGAGACAGGATTTGAATATAGGTTTTCCTAGTGCCCTATACATTCTGCCACCTAATCCCTTTCTTCTTTCAAAAATGATTCTTTAACTCTCAGATATACTTACTTTTTTAGAGATTGTTTTTGCCTTAAGACTATACAAGGGTTAGCTGATCATTATCTAGGCAATGCTGTCTTTAAAATTATTAAGATGTTTAAAGAATACTTTTACTTGCCCTAAAAGTATAGACACTTTTTATGTATCATTTTACTAGGGCCAACCAAAATTTGAAAGAAGCACATCCTTTACAAGGTAAAAATGCAACACTTCAAAGTCTTAAATGTATGAATTCATACAATTTCAATGTTTTATAATACATATCAACTTTACTTTAAATTTTAGAGAAAAGCAGAATATTTGTAAAAACAAATAAAACAAACAAACAAATAAAATACCCAAATTAAGTGAATAGGTACAAAAGATACTAAAGACATCAACAAGAAATATTTTGCAAGCCACTTCAATCATTTTATGCTCTGTGTCTGGTTTTGAGATTGTTGCACTAGCATCCATACTGTAGTTCTTAAGCAATTCATGGGAATAGGTATGCCACTGGGTTCTATACTTCTTGAATCCACATATCCTCAGCTTTTCTCTGGTAATTTTCTATCATTCTGTGGGCATTCCTTCTCCTCGCTGCTCTATTCCCCAATTTTACACGTCTGAAATATCTTCAATCTTTTTTGTTTCTGAGAACTGTAATAAAATCCTGCCAGGTGAACAAAGCCCAACTTTAACATGAAGTTCAAAATTTAAAAATAAGCTGCAAAAAAAAGCAAACAACAACAAAAAAAGGCTTGACTATTAAAAACAAAAGAACAATAAAACAAATAAATACTACACTGGCAGGAAGGACCAAGACATAATTTCAGATGAAAACCACAGTATGAAAACAGTTGGATGGGTCAAAGAAAAATGTTAATTGGGCACAAGTCCAATCCAATTTAACTGACCTAGAAATAGATTAAGGAGAAATAATTTCAGAATTATGAATATACCTGAAAGTAATGATTTTAAAAAGAATCTACACTTCATTTTTCAAGAAATTACACAGGAAAGCTGCCCTGGTATCTTAGATTCATAGTATAAAATAGAAATAGAAAGAATCCACCGATCACCTCCAGAAAGAGATCCCAAAATGAAAATTCTCAAGAGTATTATTACCAAATTCAAGCTTCTGCAGAGTCAAGGAGAATATATTGCAAGCATCCAGAAGCAAATAACTTATGAAGCTACAGAGAAGATCACATAAACTTTAGCAGATTCATTTAAGGAATGGTGGCCTTGTAATATGATTTTCTGGAAAGCAAATGAACCAGGATTACACCAAAAAATAACCTACCCACAAAAACTGAGTATAATCCTTCAGGAGGAAAATGGATATTTAAGGATAGAAACGTTTACTTTTTCCTGATGAAAATGCCCAGAACTGAATAGAAAATTTGATATTCAAGCATAAGAATCAAAAGAAACATAAAAAGGTAAACATTAGAATAATTATAAAGGATTCAATAAAATTGAACTGTTTACATTTCTATATGGTAAAATGATATATGTGACACTTAAAACTTTTTCATTTTTCAGACAGTTAGGAGTTTTTAAGAATAGAAGGCATAAGTGTGAGTCTATTATGTTGGGATGATTAAAAAAAATGAAAAGGTAAGAAAAAGGGAAGTTCTGGGAGAAAGGAATAGGGAGAAGCAGAATGAAAAAAAAAATCTCATGTAAAGGAGATGCAGAAGAAAGAACTTTTACAGGGGAAAGGAAAATAGGAAGGTGTAGGCAAAGCTTGAACCTGATTCTTATAGTAATTGGTCCAAAGAGGAAGGAATTATGAACCTAGGAATAGAAATCTACTTTTAATCAATAAGGAAATAGGAGGAAAGGTAATAAGGCATTTAGGGATAATAAAAGAGAGAACAGATTAAAGGAAGTAGTGGTCAGAAACAAAATAGACTTTTGAAGAGTAACAAGAGAGAGGGAAGGCGATTGTGGGGAGAGAGAGAAAGAAAAAGAAAAAAATGGAATGAGAGAAATATATAGTAATCATAATGGTGAAGGTGAATGAGATAAGCTCACCCAGGAAATGGAAGTGTATAGTAGAATGGATTAGAAACTAGAGTCCAATACTATGTTGTTTACAAGAAATAAAAATGAAACAATGACACAGGGTTGCAGTAGATTATATCGTAGCTTATTTTTTTAAAGGTAGTGGTAGCAATAATGCTATCAGACAAAGCAAAAGATTAACCTTATTAAAAGAGAAAATCAGGAAACACATATTTTGCTAAAAGGTACCATAAGCAATGAAGTAATATCAAACATTTTAATAGCCATGACTCACTATGACTCACTTCTCAGAGGATTCCAGGAAGATGGAAGACTTTTGGTAAATTTCAAGCTCTTCCAATTTTTTCACAAATAAAACAGATTTGTGCCTCAGGGCAAAGATTGGTAAAAAACCAAGACTTGGGGCAGAAAATGAGTCCTCCAGATTCAATCAGACAAGCTCTGAAGAAAGACCTCAGGCTGGGATTAATGTGTCTGAAGTGCAAACACCTTCTGGCTAGCTCCATAGAAACTTCAAGTGGAGATCCCTCAATCTATCTGGATGTGCTGAACTACAGAGACTTTCACCTCCAGGATTGTTTGTTGACTAGGGGCTTGAGTCCAGGAAGACGCCAGTGAACCTCAGCTGATTGGGAAGGCAGGGCCCAGCTGGGCTGCTGAGATGTAGCCCTAGGTGAGAAGGAACCAGCATCTGGTGAGTGCAGAAAGAGTGGGGCAGGGACACTGCTGCCTGAGGACACTTGCAGGAGGATAGGACTTGTAGTTTGGGATTCCCAGTCAGAGTGGAGAGCTGAAGGGACACTTGAGGAACCATCTCCTGACCCCTCATTAAAAAATTAACCCACAAAGAAGAAAGAACCCAACAATTAGAACATATTCTTTAAATAAGGAAGATCACTGTTTATTTTCAGAGGAGGATACTTTAGTTAAAAAAATAAATAAATAAAAAAGCTTCAACCTCAAAGAGTAAATAAAATGGCTCCCTCTCCAGAGAGAATCTATAGAAGAACTCAAAAAAAGAATTCAAAATCAAATGAGAGACATTAAGGAAAAACTAAAGATAAAAAAATAAAACCATCCAGGAAAAAACAAAATTATGAAAAAAAAAAGTTAACCAATTAGAAAAGGAGGTACAGAGTCTCAAAGATGAAAATAACACTTTGATAATTAAAATCTGACAAAAGGAAACTATGAGAGACCAAGAAATAACAAAACAGATTATAAAGAATGAGAAAATAGAACAGAATGTGAAACATCTCATTAAAAAAAAAAAAAAAACAGATCTGGAGGACAGATCAAGAAGAGAAAATATTAGGATAATTGGACTGCCAAAACATTTTAACTAAAAAGAGAAACTTGACACAATAATACAGGAAATAATCCTAGAAAATTGTTCAGGAGTGATAAAACTTGAGAGGAAAGAAGAAATAGAAAAAATCCACTGATCACAATCTCAATGAGACCATTTATGGAAAACACATAGCAATATTATTGCCAAATTTTGAAACTCCCAAATCAAAGAGACAATTTTAAGGAACTCAATATGGACAAATTGTTTATTTTTTTTTTACATGGAAAATGTATACTTTATAATTTAGCATTTACATCAACAATAGGGTAAACTCAAAAGAAAAATTGGTAGAGTAAAGGTAAAAATTGTAATCATGTTATACAAATGAGATGTAGAGGAAAAATAGACACAGAGATATTAGAGGCAGGAGAAGGGTTCATTGTTCTGAAAATCTACTCACATCTACTATGGGTTCAATAGGAAACACTACCAATACACCTTAAAGGGTGTAGCACCTTCCAAAATCTATAAAGAAATAAGGAGGTATATTATGGGCCAGAACTCTGAACTTGAAACAAAGGATTCTTACAAGGTACTAAGTCAGTGGAATTGTTAGAGATAATAGTTATCTAATTCAGTATGGTTCAGTTGATTGATTTAATCCTACAAGGAGATGTTATGGGATAGAATTTGAAACAAGGTACTAAGTGGAATTGAGGAGACAATGGTTAAATCTAGTTTAGCGTTGATTTAATCCTACAACAAATAAAGGTTTCCTAGTGATATAATGACTGGTGTATACTCAGTGTGGAGCATATAAACTAGGATCCTGCCTTAGCCAGGAAGGACATTCAGAGAGAAGGCAAAGGACTGGCATCAGGAGCTTAAGCTCTTAGAACCAACCAAGGGGAGAAATTCAATTTGATCTTGATCTTCCTGGTGTCTGACCTGGACTCCTGCACTTCCCCCACTAAGATCAAGGCCAGACTGAAAGGCTCTCCAGAAAGCTGCCCAGTATCAGGAAAAGAGACAATGAAGGATCTGGATTATAAGAAAGCTAACCAGGTCCCAGGAGATGAGACAAGGCTTTGAAAGAGATAATAAATGATTTGGAATTTAACTGGTTGTACTCCTGTAGTGATTACTGAACTGAAAAGAAGGCTGCTCCCAGAGAACCCCAAGAAAACCTCAACAGAGAACATTACATTTTAGAGAGAATGTTACAGGGGTAGGGATAGGTGGATGAGTAAGCAAAAGATGAGGAAAAGACAAGGGAGTGATCCCTGCTGGGAGCAGGGAAAGTTAAGTATAATAAGTCAAGTTATTGAGCAAAATCTAATAAAAGCATCAGCAGGGATAAGAAAGACATGTGTATGTGGAGTACATGTGTGTAAATGTAGTATATATCTACATATGCATACATAAATATATATTTTCTTAACTGTAGCTTGCTTGAGGTTGGTGGGGGGATCAAAGTGAGATTTATGTGTGAATGTATATGTATGTATACATATGTATATATAAATATATTATATCCTTTCCTAACTATATATAGCCTGATTGGGGATGGGAATGGGAAGATGAAAAGGGGAAAGAGGAATAAAGTAAAAAAGATGTATAGCAGAGAACAAAAAAAACAATTTAGAAGAAAGTAAAGATAGACACTCATGAATATAATTTCTTCGATTAATATATATGCTTTCTTAAATTGGTATTTGTTGTTATATATTTTGAATCTTCCCTGATGTTCTGCTGGACACATGATAATGTTCTCTTTTCTTTTGTTTCATTTTCTTTTGTATTGCTTTTCTGTTTTTCTTTTTACTTATTGTTTTTTCAAATAAAATAAATTTGGAGAGGGAAAGGGAAAAAAGATTCACTTCCTAATAATATGAAGAACTGAGTCAAATTTTTAAAAATAAGAGCCATTCTTCAACTGATAAATTGTAAAATAATAAGAAGCAGTTTTTAAAAGGAAAAATAAAATCCAAGCTCTCTGTAGTCATATACAAAAATGTTCTAAATCACTATTGATTAGAGAAATATAAATTAAAACAACAGCTATCAGAAATGAAAAATGCTGGATTGGATTAAGGAAAAAAATATGCTAATAAACTGTGGAGCTGTGAACTGATCCAGCCATTCTGAAAAACATCTTGCCTTAAAAGCAATAAAATTGTGTTAGGTCTATATTTCAAGAAAATGAAAGAGAAAGAGAAAGAACCTATATGTACAAAAATATTCATAGCAGTTTTTTTTTTGTGGTAACAAAAAATTAAAAATTGAGAGGATGAATATCATGATTACAACTGAGTACTATTGTGCTAAAAGAAATTAACATTGGGATGGTTTCAGGGGGAAAAACATTCAAGATTTATAGGAAGTGAATGCAAAATGAAATGAGATCTGGGAGGTCATTGTGCATAATAATAGCAATAGTGAATAATAATAATGACAACCTGTGAAAGACTTGACTGCTGTCATCAATATGATTATCCAAGATAATTGAAAAAAACTGATGACTTAAAAAAAAAAAAAAAAAAAAAAAAAAAAAAAAAAAAAAAGCTGTGTGCCCCTAAAGAAAGAATTAATGATCTTGTGAATGGATATTGGAGTAAAATTTTCTCACTTTCTTTTTTTCTTTTTCTTGTGTGTGTGTGTGTGTGATATGGTTAATATGGAGATCTGTTTGGAATGATTTTATATGTTTAACAGGTATAATTTTACTTGCCTTCTTTTTGAGTGAGAAAGATACAAAAAAGAGGAAGGCAATTTGGAATTCAAAATTTTAAAAGAATGTTAAAATAAATAAAATATTTTTAATAAAAAGCTAGTAGAAGGAACTGAAAAACTCTAATTCCAAATAAATTTAGAAATAAATTCTATAAAATACTTACAATCACTTACTATGCTAAACAAGCTTCGAATAAAGAGGAGGGTACCCTGGTTAGAAGAAATATCTTAATCCCCTTTTCCCTTGTGAGAGGGGTGTATCAAAAGGTGAATTCTCATAGGAAGTTCACTCAGTTTGAATCTATTCAAGGATTTTTCAGTGCTAATCCTTGTAGAAAAGCTTTTATAAATCTCCTTTTTGCTAACTGTTGAATGACCTTTAAGTATCTCATTTTATTCCAATATTAAGTCTGTCTCAATCCAGAATAATCTACATTGTCTTGAGAGATCATAACATAATGTGTTTATTAAAGTGGAAGATAGATAGTGAAGAGGAAGGTTAGTTCAAATTGGTCTTCATGCTTCTGGAAGTACTTTAGATGATATTTTTGGAAAGGGTGTTTACTTATTCTGATGCAGACCCTTCCCTTCCATCTCCCAATGTGGAATTGCCTAGCTCTGCTAAAGACATTATTTTCATTTTGTTTGCTTGTTTTAATTAGAAATTTCAGAGACCCACTACAGTTCTAGTAAATGGGATTTCTTGTGATTTCAGCATATGTCATTATAAAGGACAATATTAAATTCTTCTTGGAGACACTTCTCCAATTGTGATTATGAGCAAATATTCCATTTACACAGTTTAAGTAAATGAGGAGAACTTGGGGGGGGGGGTGTTACATCAGTTTTAACAGTTATTCATAAATTATGAACTACAACACTTTCGGTAGCTTCCAATGGGGGGCCCCTAAGGAGCATAAAACTCAGAACCTAGGAGCATTTCCCCAATTCTAGCACAAATGATAACCGACTCCAAATGTACTGGCCCAGATGATGGGGGAAAGTTAGGTCTGCCCTCATGGAGCAGTTAGGGCTCAGCAGTGTCAGTACAATATTGCTCAGACCTACAGACAACATTCCAACAGTCCGTATATTCTATAAGACAAAGGAGGGTTAGGGTTAGGGTTAGGGCAGGATCTAAGAGGGGAACTTTTCCTGCCTTGGTATAGGGGGTAGCAGCTGACCCTAAGAGAGTAGGTACCAGAGTAGCCATCAGAAACACGGACAGAGCAGAAGGGAAGTGGGACAAACTGGAATTCCAGACAGCCATTGACAGGAGCCAAGGATATGAGCCTCTAGCAGCAGTAGCCAGCACCAGGAAGGGGGTACTTGTCAGAGACTTGTGTACCCTGAGAGTTGATCCCAAAGCAAGACAGCAGAAGGCAAAGACATGGTACCAGTGGCAGTGGACACCTGATTGGGAGCCCAGTGATAGAACCCAGGACATTAGCGTGCAGAATAGAAAATGCAAAGCCTATTAGATCCCACTAACTACTATAATATAAGCTAAATGAGCCCTCCACATTACTGCAATAGAAGACTAAGTGATCATTCTGTAACTAATCATCAGGTAGAGGTGGAAAACCAAGATCTGGAATGATTGTGAAGCAACAAGGGGAAGGAATTGAAATATATTTTTCACTTTATTTTTCTTTTACATTCTTTTTTGTCTTTATTTTCTTTTGCATCATGGCCAATATAGAAATGTGTTTAAAACTTCATATTAATAATATATTGAATTGTTTGCCTTATTAAAAAGGGAAGAGGCAGAAGGAAAAGGGAAATTATTTAAAACTTCAAATAAAAAAAAGAATGAATGGTAAAGTTATTTTACATGTAATCAGGTAATATTTAATTAAATAAAATATATTTTAAAATAGAAAGGGGGAAGTGAAAATGTTTAGCCAGGGGAACAAATTAATTCAATCACCATTTATTAAGCACTTGCCTGGTACTCTAGCAAACACTAAAATTACAAAGCAAAAAAAAAAAAATGAAAGAAAAAAATTATTTGTCATAATTTTATATTCTATTAGGGAAAAATAACATGAAATAGAAATAGAACTAAGCCTGCAGCCAAAAAAAATCATATCCGCCAAAATTATCTATTATAGAAAAAAAAAGGACATTCAACAAACTTGCAGAGTTTCTTTCTATCAACCAACTTAATAGAAAATTTAACATATAAAACCCAATATCAGTGATCAGTTTCAAGGACATTAGCATGGACAAATTGTTTATGTTTTTTTTTCCCCCCACATAAGTAATGTATACCAAATATTCAAGACTGACATTAATAATAGTGTAACAAAAAAAAAATTGGGGCAGAGTTAAGGTAAAAATAGTAATTATATTATACAAATGAGGTGCAGAGGAAGAATCTGTACAGAGACCTTAGGGGGAGGAGAAGGGACCATAGTTCTAAAAACCTACTCACATTGGGAATGGATTAAATAAGCAACACTACTGTGGAGGATATAAGACCCTCCAAAATCTTTAAAGAAATAAAGAAAAAGGGATTGGCAGATGGGCAAGTAAAGGGTGAGGGAAGAAGAGAAGGGAGGAATCCATGGGTGAGGGGAGATTAAATAATAGCAAGGCAAGTTAGGAGCAGAATTAAATCAAAGAGTTAGCAAGGATAGTAAAGATATTTGTGTGTATATGTGCTGGTGTGTGTGTGTGTGTGTGTGTGTATGTATGTATGTATGTATATGTTATCTACATATGTATACATAAATATATCCTTTTTTTAACTATAGCCTGCTTGGTGGTTGGGGGTGAGATGAAGTGCGGAGAAAGAATAAATAAAAAAAGATGTGTAGCAGAGAACAAAAGAACAATTTACAAGGTAGTAAAGAAAAGATGGACACTCATGAATAAAATTTCTTCTACAAACATATTACTATATATGCTAACATAGTAATTTCTTGTTATATATTTTGAATCCTCCCTGATGTTCTGCTGGCACATGACAATGTTCTCTTTTGATTTGTTTTATTTTGTGTTATATTCCTTTTCTGTTTTTCTTTTTTCTTATTTTATTTTTAAAAAATAAAACAAATTTTAAAGAATAAAAAATGAAAATAAAACAATCTAAAAGGCAGGGACAATTACTCACAATTAGGGGAATCAGGAAAGGATTCTGGCAGCAAGTGGCACTTGAACTGAACCATGAAAGCAGCTACCTCAAGAGCCAGAAACATGGATAGAGTACAATCCATTCATGGGAGATTCCCTTTGCAGTGGTCCATAGATAAAACATGGAGTTTTATGCCTGGAGAATACCAAATATAACAGGTTTCCTGGAATATAGAATAGATGAAATAGAATAAAATAAAATCAATTTGTAAAGATAGGTTGGAAAAAGATTTTTAAGAACTTTAGATGCTAATCAGCAGAATGCATATTTCTTCCTATTGATAATAGGATCCACTGAGAGACAAAATTGATGTCAATGGTAAATCAATGTTTCTTCAGTGTGAACAATAGTATCAGTATAAAGCCATAAGATACAATTATTTATAAAAGTAACATTTGTATTAGTGAAAAAAATAGATGATTTCTTGAGCCCAAATTGAAAAGTATACATCTAATTATCTCCAATTTTGACATAGTTATAAATTTGAGCTGTAAAAAAAATAGACCAAAAAAAAAAAAAAAAAAAAAGACTTGGAATAAGTACATACAAATAGGAGGCAAAACCACCTCTAGTTGATAAAACAATAGATTATTTTCAAAACTCCAGAACACCAGAAATATTCAGCCTTTCTGAATATTATCAAGAAAAACAAAAATTCCAAGGTCTAGAAAGAAAAACGGTCATTCCAAATGTCTTCTAAATTGTAACATAACAAGATATATTCAGAAATTATATAAAGAGATATTTCTTTACAGATATAGGAAAGAGAGGTACTTTTATTTATAATTGGATTCTACATATATATATATATATATATATATATATAATTACTAATTTAATGAACAGAATTAATGATATATCAACCAAATGGTCAAGGAGTTTGAGTATTTAGAAATATGTATATATACATACACACACACACACACACACACACACATACACACACCAGAATTTGGAAAAAAAATGATGTTATGAAAACAATGAAAAAAAAACCATAAAGAAACATTTATGAAGAGGAGCCCACCACCACATCTCAGTCAAGTCAGTCAACAAAAATTTGTTATTTATTTATTATATATAAAACATTATGGTAGGCACTAGGGAGAGAAAAAAAGTCAAATACAAATTCACTACCCTTAAATTTACACATCTATTGATTTATTTATTTTAGTGTTCATGTTTAATATTTATGTTTTCATGGTTTTTAGTTCCAAATTATTTTCCTCTTTCAAGCTCCTCCTCTGCTAATAGAAAAGACAAACATTATTTCAATATATATGTGTGTGTGTGTGTGTGTGTGTGTATACATATATATGAAATCATGCTTTATAATTTAAAATGTTTTATGTTTCCATATTAACCATATTATTTTAAAAAACAGGCAAGAAAAGCAAAGTAAAAAAAATATGCTTTAGTTTGTATTTAGAGTTTATTAATTCTTTCTAGAGGAGAAAATGGTGTAAATCACAAACTTGTGCCTTAGTAATAGAAGAAAGGCAAAATGGAAGCGTAAAGCAGGAATTCATCTGACCTCTTCTAAATTCATATCTAAACATCTTTGAAATAACTACTCAAACTAATTTTTGAGCAGGAGAACTAACAAAGAATGTGAAATAACAAGTTTCTACCCAAGACAACAAGAAGATTGAAAGAAAAAGTTTGTCTTACTGAGGTGAGAGTAGAGTTAAGTCCAGTGCAGGATGCCAGGAATGCCTGAAGTAAGACTCATAAAACCTAGTGTAAGCCAGTACAGGTTTGTAGTGGATACTGCAGCAACTCCTGAAGCTCTCAACCCACAGATAATAAAGGGGTTAAACAACTGGTCAGAAAAGAGGGAAGGTTGCTGTCAATGACTGCAGAACTGTTGCATTGCCCTAAAGAGGTATTTGGGTCATAGAACTAGCATTAGGAGGAGTACTGGCTCACTAACACATGCTGCTCCAGGGCAGTGGGGATCTTGATCACAGTTTCAGGGTAGAAAAGAATGCTTATAATTGCTCACAGACCAGTTCATAGGCCAAGTGACCACTGATCCCACCCTCTTCTTAGATCATACACTTTGATAAAATAAACCCACACAAGTCATCAGTATTTCCATATATTAATGACAAACCCCAGTTATTTAAAATAACTGGGCAAAATAAACTATTTTGGCATCTATTTGCCAAGATAAACCCAGGAATTACATGAACACAATTACAAAAGACTTCTCATGTAAATAAAATCAAATCTAAACAATTGGAAAAAACATCAGTTGTTCATGACTGAGCTAATATAATTAAAATGACAATTCTGTCTAAATTGGTCGACTTGTTCAGTGCCTTACCAAAGTGCCAAAAATTATTTTATAGAGCTATAAAAAATAATAATAAAATTCATCTGGAAGAACTAAAGTTCAATAATATCAAGGGAATTAATGGGGGGGAAAACCCCACAGAGGATGGTGTCTTAGCAGTATCAGACCTAAAACTCTATTATATAGCAACAGTCATCAAAATCACTTGGTACTGGCTAAGAAATAGAGTGATGCACTTAACACCGTATACCAAGATAAGGTCAAAATGGGTTCATCACCTAGGCATAAAGAATGAGATTATAAATAAATTAGAAGAGCATAGGATACCTCTCAGACCTGTGGAAGAAGAAGGAATTTATGATCAAAGAAGAACTAGAGATCACTAATGACTACAAAATAGAAAATTTTGATTATATCAAATTGAAAAGTTTTTGTACAAACAAAACTAATGCAGACAAGATGAGAAGGGAAACAATGAACTGGGAAAACATTTTTACAGTCAAAGGTTCTGATAAAGGCCTCATTTCCAAAATATATAGAGAATTGACTCTAATTTATAAGAAATCAAGCTATTCTCCAATTGGTAAATGGTCAAAGGATATGAACAGATAATTCTCAGATGAAGAAATTAAAACTATTTCTAGCCATATTAAAAGATTCTTCAAGTCATTATTAATCAGAGAAATGCAAATTAAGATAATTATGAGATGCCACCACACACTACACTACTCAGATTGGCTAAGATGACAGGAAAAAATAATGTGGAATGTTGGAGGGGATGTGGGAAAACAGGGACACTGATACATTGTTGGTGGAATTGTGAGCACATCCAGCCATTCTGGAGAGCAATTTGGAACTATGCTCAAAAAGTTATCAAACTGTGCATACCCTTTGATCCAGCAGTGTTTCTACTGGGCTTATACCCCAAAGAGATACTAAAGAAGAGAAAGGGACCTGTATGTGTGTTTGTGGCAGCCCTGTTTGTAGGGGCCAGAAGCTGGAAAATGAATGGATGCCCATCAATTGGAGAATGTTTGGGTAAATTGTGGTATATGAATGTTATGGAACATTATTGTTGTGTAAGAAATGACCAGCAGGATGACTACAGAGATGCTTGGAGAAACTTACATGAACTCATGCTGAGTGAAATGAGCAGAACC
Source organism: Sarcophilus harrisii (assembly GCF_902635505.1). Lineage (NCBI taxonomy): Eukaryota > Metazoa > Chordata > Mammalia > Dasyuromorphia > Dasyuridae > Sarcophilus > Sarcophilus harrisii. The sequence continues at coordinate 78,684,302 of NC_045430.1, forward strand.
AGGAGATCATTATATACTTCAACAACGATACTGTATGAGGATGTATTCTGATGGAAGTGGATTTCTTCAACAAAGAAATCTAACTCAGTTTCAATTGATCAAGGATGGACAGAAGCAGTTACACCTAAAGAAAGAACACTGGGAAATGAATGTAAACTGTTTACATTTTTGTTTTTCTTCCTGGGTTATTTATACCTTCTGAATCCAATTCTCCCTGTGCAAAAAGAGACCCGTTCGGTTCTGCACACATATATTGTATCTAGGATATACTGTAACCTATTTAACATGTATAGGACTGCTTGCCATCTGGGGGAGGGGGTGGAGGCAGGGAGGGGAAAAATCGGAACAGAAGTGAATGCAAGGGATGATGCTGTAAAAATTTACCCTGGCATGGGTTCTGTCAATAAAAAGTTATTAAAAAAAAAGAAAAGAAAAGAAATAGAGTGATGGATCAGTGAAATAGGTTAAATACAAATGACAATCATCAATGATTATAGTAATCTAGTTTGATAAACCCACGAACTCCAGCTTTTAGGATAAGAACTCACTATTTGACATAAATTGCTGAGGAAACTGGTAAATAATATGTTAGAAACTAGGCATAAACTTCATCTCACACCCCATACCAAAAATGGGTATGTGATTTGAATATATATGGTGATTCCATAAGCAAATTCGCAGTGCAAGGGATAGCAGATCTTTGGAGGAGGAATTTATAACCAAAGAAGAACTAGAAAACATAATGAAAAACAAAATTTTACATTTAAGTAAGTTTTTGTGCAAACAAAACCAATGCAAACAAGATTAAAAGGGAAGAGCAAAGCTGGGAAAAATAAATTTATAGCCAGTGTTTCTGATGGGCTTCATTTCTAAAATATATAAAGAACAGTATCAAATTTATAAGAAAATAAGTCATTCCCCAGTTGATAAATGGTCAAAGGATATGAATAGGTAATTCTTACACGATGAAATTAAAGACATCTAAAATCATATAAAATGCTCTAAATCACTATTGATTAGAGAAACGAAAATTAAAACAACTCTGAGATACCACTACACACTTCTCAGATTGACTAAGATGATAGGAAAATATAATGATAAATGTTGGATGAGATGTGGGAAAACTGGAACACTAATGCACTATTGGAGGAAATGTGAAATGATCCAATACTTCTACAGAGTAATTTGAAACTATGCCCAAATTACTATAAAACTTCCTACCTTTTGACCCAGGTATATCTGTATCCCAAGCATATCATAAAGGAAGGAAAAGAACCATATTGCAAAATGTTTGTAGCAGCTTTCCTGATTAACTACTTTAATTAGTTCTACTTTTGTTTTAAATTTGTGTGAGATAAATTTCAATGTCAAATTTTCTATTAAGGGTTGATCTTTTCATCAGGAATTTTTGAAAGTAATTGATGTCATTAAATATATTTTTAACCCCTAAAGAAGATTACTCAGTTTTGGTGGGTAAGTTATTGTTATTAGCTCCTTTGCATTCTGGAATATCATATTCTGAATCTTCTACTCCTTTAAAGTAGAAACTTTTAAATATTGTGTGATCCTACCTATGGTTTTATGATATTTGGATTATTTCTTTCTGAATGTTTGTTCTGTTTTCTCTTTGACATCAGAGCTCTGGGATTTGACCATAATATTCTGGAGAATTTTCATTTGGAGATCTCTTTCAAGAAATGATAGGTGGTTTCTTTTAATTTCTGTTTTATCCTCTCAATCTAAGATATTAGGGATTTTTTGTATATTATTGAAATATATATGTAGAGTCCTTTTTGATCAAGGCTTTTACACAGTCCAGCAATTTTTTTTTCAACTCACTTTTTTTCTGGTTTCTTTTTTTTTTTTTTTTTTGGTTTCTTTATCATTGTTTCCCCCACTTTATTCTGGTTTTTTTTTTTTTTTTTCATGACATGACTAATGTGGAAATAGGTTTAACAGAATCGCACAGGAATTATTTATATGGAATTGCTTGCCATCTTGGGAAGAAGGGAAGGTGTGGTTAGGGGAGAAAAAATGGGACCTCAGAATCTTGAAAACTGTCTTTACATGTATTTAGAAAAAGCTAAATACCATTTGCCAAACAAACAAACAAACAAACAACAAACAAAAACAGAGTTTCATTGAATATATATGGACTTAGTAAGTGGGCATCATTTCACTCTTGTTAGAGATTTTATTCTGATATACTACCCAATTCCTCCTGATTATATATGCTCTTTTATTATTTTCAAAGAACTCTATTTTATATTCCAATAATTGCTCTTGATTAGTAGAAAACCTGTTTCTTTGAGAAGGGGGTTCATCTTTTCTTTACCAATATTGCCAGAGCTTGTAGACTTAATCCTCTAGCTTCCACTGTGGAATTCCTAACATTTTTCATAGTCTATTGATGACTTTCCTTCTATTTTACCTTTGACTAAATTAGCTACAAATACAACTCCCACCAAGTTGTGACATCCCTCTACTTTTAGAGCTAACTGTTGCACACTTATTACTTGAATAGAATGTCACTAATTGCTTGCTACTAAGGTTATTGATCCCTTGCTAGAAAGCACACTGAATGACTCTCCTTATGCAATTGTCTTATATGTAAATTTTTTGAGAAAAGTTTGGTTGTCATAAGTACATCATCTACTCAAAGAATTCTAGGTCTGAAGAGCTAATCATATTTAATCGTTATATCTATTCATCAGATATATTTGAGATGAATTTATACAGAAGCAGACCAATTTATAGTTAATGATATGTCACATGATAATAACATTCTACTTTCATTATTATGCCATCCTGCAAAAATTAGTAAAAATAAGCAAAGCTTTAATAATGAGTGCTTCTTAATTCCCTCTCTTTTCACTATTCTCCAGTTTTCAAAGCATCATTCATTGGAAACAGGGTATTTCTGGAATATCCATCTTCTTTTCAGTTTTCCTATTGTTGTTGTAATTTAGGCTCTTATTATCTTAGTTGTGTCTTGTTAATTACCTCCTAGTAGGCCTCTGATTCCAGGTCCCCTTGATTCCAAACTCACAGCATTTCTAATATAACCTTTTTAAGTTCTGTCTCAAAACTGAAATCTTTTCCCACTGACTGTCAAATAAAATTCCAATCTCCTAATTTTTTCTTTCAAGGTGACTTGCCCAGTATATGTTTTGTCAGAAAATTAGAAGCTATGAAGAAGCTTTAAAGATTTTTCTCTCCAACTTTTCCCTCCCCATGCTAACTAAAATCATTGATTCTTTCATAATTTTATTTTCTTGCATTTTTAAAATTATGATTTTATCCAGATTTTTCCCTTTTCCTTATATAATGTCATTGTTGACCATGAAAATTGTGTATTACATATTTTTTTTTACATAATGGAATACAGAGAGGATAAATAAGAGATTCCAGTAATTAAAATTCTTATGAGTTATAGAAGAGAGGAGACTGTATTTTCTGCAAATAGAAAATGTCTAACTAGGAATTTCAAAAGCTATTCTATCATTTTAGTAATGATTCATTAAATTTCCCAATAGGTGGAGTTTAAACTAGACTTCAATTAATCAAAGGTATGGCTGATTAAATATTTTCTGACTCCTTCTCTCTCTGAAAATAAATAAATCTATTAAATTATAAACACAATGATAGGAAAAAAAGCAAGGTAAAGAGATGGGGAAGGACCATATAGTATTGAAGCAAAATCTCCATCACTGTAGACTTTTTCTAATTAAACCAAGTGCCTAGCTTTTCAATCTATAGTGATATCTGTTAATTATATTTCCAATGTGTACTTCTTAGGTTTATTGTGAGAAAGCGTTTTGTAAATTTTAAAGTTTACAACTTCAAATTCACAGACTCACAGGTGAACCCCTCCCCACACCACACAATATGAAAAAAAAAAAAACTTTGCATGAGACTTTTAAATCCTTGAAAATAGCAACCTTGTGCTGATGATGTTTTCTCCATCACCAACCTTCTCAGTTTCTTCAAAGGATGCTCATTTCTCACCATCCTCTTAATAATCTCTGGAGATATTTATAAATTACTTCTTTTTTCCCTTAAAGAAATTTTAGAAAAGAACATTATTTCAAATATTTCAAATCACTGTGTATATAATTTTAGTTTCCCATATTTCTTTCCTTCCAAATTAAAAAGATTGTGCATTTTTTTCCTTTCAAAGGAAAGAACATTGGCTAGTGAGTCAAGTGCCTCCTACAATCCCTTTCTGATCTAAATTGGGGATCCTATCATTCTAGGAGATTCAAGCTTCAGACTTAGGAATTCCAGACTTTCTGGATTCATAGATGCCCCCAAAATACGGTTCCATGAATATATCCGGCCAATGCAAATGGAAAGGTTTGATGAAAACATTGAAGTGATAAACAGTGGTCAAAAATCAATGCATAATTATATTCTGATATTTCCTATGTGGCCTGGCTTTGAGAGCATTTTTCACTTAAATGGTGAATTGTTCAAAAGGCAAAAATGAAAACAAATTAGGATCTATGAAGCATCTGAAATGACAACTTATTTGACAATTGTTCAGCAATCCAAATAAATAATAAACAATTGTTTATCTAAATGAATAAGTAAAACTAAATACTAAATAAATCTAAATAAATAAGTAAATAAAAAATTGTTCAAGAATTGAAATAAACAAATAAATAAATTACCTTAATAGAATGACAGTTCATTTTTGCATTACCTTCTATAATGTTATATGTCCATGAACTTTCTTTCTCTCCTCATTTTATTCCATATAATACAATAGCAAATGACAAGTTAAAGGAATGATGGCTACTATAAAATGAGCTGAAATGCTACTTACCATTATTAATAGCAAACAAGTCCATTTGAAATAAAAGATGGTGTCAAGGCATTACAGTAATTTCTCAAACGTTTTCCTTTCTTTTCTGGAAAGATAGTGCTATATAAACTGTTTATAAGTGAAAGGACAAGAATTTCTTTGTCCTTCCTTCCTAAAACACATGAGAAGATAGCTCCTTCTAAAATTATGAATTAGGGACATTTTTACAATGAGAGCCATTTGTAAATCACAATTTTTGGGTAATAATACAATCTTAAAAGTTAAGCAAGAATTAAATAATAATGATTGGGACAATAAAGTAAGTAACATTAATGAAATTTGTTCATTTAATGTAGTATCTTGAACTATTATCAAAATGCTTATTTTTTTAATTGCTAGTGAGAAAGGAACAGGTTTCCCATAACCCCATAGCTAACCACAGTAATCTGATACTGAAATGATATGAGCAAAATAATTTTAACTGATAGATTCAAAAAATCTAGTTTTGATGTGCCATCTCTATGGTTTTTTTTGCTTTAAGATCCTTAAGTTATTTTTTTTCTAACTTACTAATATTTGACATGGAATTTTCATGTTCTATGCTTTATCTGATTAATAATGCCTTAGCGGTCTGTTGGGTAAAGATAACTGTTCTTTATATCTTATACTAAGGTACAACTAAGTTAAACAGATGAAGGGTGCATGGGGGAGGGGCAAAACCAAAACAAAATTTCAATCTAATAGAGCATGGCATTTATTATCCAGCATTAGAACATTCCTTACCTTGCCCCACTTGTCAGATTGTCATACTTGCTAAGAAAAAAAAAAACTGGCTTTGAAGCTAGATTTTGTATTTCCTCACTTGAAGTAATTTGTGAAAAAGGGCACAAGGAATATAAGGAATGTTTAGCCATGATTAACAATCCTTTAGGTAAATTTGTTTCCATCTATTCTTCTATATTATAGTCATTTATCCCGATGTTCTTTTTCTTCACTATCTGTTATTATGTTGAATGGATATCTCTAAATGCCACACCAAGAACTATTACTCGACTGACAATATTGGAATGAATGAAGCAGGTTCAACAAAGGGAAGTGATTAAAGTATCCTAGAAAATAGTATTCCATTAAACATAATAGTATATAATAAATTACAAACACATTTATAGAGCTACACTGCATTTAACAGGGCTTGCTATATGTAGCTTCTTGCCAGAAGATTATATATAATATATATATATATATATATATATATATGTGTGTGTGTGTGTACACTTTTCTTTAAAGAAACCTGCTCCATGTATTTATATTCCTTTTCCAAATTTTACATTTTCATAAGAACATTCTGTTTTTTGCTGTTGATATATATCTATATCTATGTCTAAATATATCTCTGTCTGTGTATACTTGTATATGGCATATAATGAAATTTGTTTTGTCACAATTTTGCAATTTGTTAGTTTTTTTTCTCCTCCTCCCCATATTGGGGTCAAAGATAAGATTTCTGTTGATTAAAAATATACTATTCAATTTTAAATTATTATAATATCTGAGGGTTGCCTGCTTTAAAATGTATTAATTTGTGTTATATAAATTTAAAATTTTTGAAAACCTTAGGAGGAAGAACAATAGAAAGAGAATACATCACAATTCCCCATAAAGTTTAGTGAATTATAAAGACCTTTCGATTGAAATTGTTTTTAACTTAGCTAGTAGAATGGTGCCCTGAAGATATTCTTAATAAAGACATCAAAGAGTACAGATTTTGACTATACTATTCATATGTATCTGTCAGAGCTTTTCAGGCCAAGGTCATACACTTAAGACCTGAGCTCAGGCTAGGAATTCTATGCTTCCCTAAGTGTTTGTAAGAATGGATACCTAGATCTTGATAAAGTGACAAGCTTTTAAGATATCTTTTGAATGAAGAGGGAAATTGCCATGATTTATATTTTTAAAAATCAATTTAGTGGAAAAAATGGGTTGTATGAAAAAGTTCATTATGGAATAAGAATATGGCATTATTCTTGGACTGTGCTTCTGAATAAAATAAGAGAAATGTGTCATGTGGTGTCCTTTTAATATGCATTCTTCAATAGAAATATGGAACTATACTAAGTGATTACCTTTTACTCTAAGCCTTAGAGAACAATAGGATGCTTCATTATTTCCATTACATATTAGCCTTTATTACAAGATATCTCTGTTATTTGCAATGACAAAGTTGCTCTTTTTTTCATCCCTTTCCTAGCTCTGAATCACCAGTTATGATCCCTGGAATATATTACCTAATAAAAATGTATTTCAAAATGTAGACACCTATGTATTAATATTTTTTTTTCATTTACTCTTTGAACTTACAACATTCAGAAACCCCATAGAAATCTCTACACTTAAAGCTGCTCTGACTTTGACTACAGCTAGTTCTTGGACCAGTTAGCTGGTGTCATTATTTCCAGAATATCTTTTATATTATAAATTTGTCTCAGTTCTTAATTTTTTTAAATCTTCTTTAACTGATGCTTATGTACTCTTATAAGTTTACAACAGAGGGTTTACCTAAAATATTAAAGATTTTCATCAGTTTCTATCTAACATCATGAGCATACCTGGAAGTTCACCTATCACTCCTCATCATCGACACAGGACAATACAATCATCTTTTGCTAACCTACATTTCCTTGATGGTTGTTTTCATCTCCTACTTTTGCTTTGCAAAAATGGATGGCTACATGAACAATGACAATTTGAAGAGCTGGGGAAAACATCAAGTAATAAATTAGTTCATCATTTGTCTTCATAAGCAGAACTATGTGAAAATTATCTACAAAACAATTAAAGAATTTATATTGGGTTAGAATATATGAAGAATAAAATCAACAAGAATGTTTAAGTTGGAGATGCCATCATCAAGTAGCATAGATCTGAGATGTGAGAAGACATGCAAAATAATCATTAAGCAGAGTGACATTATATATTGTAGAGAATTCCATTTTGTTTTTGCCCAATTATATTGAATTATATGAGGTAAATAAATCTAAGATATATTAACTATTTTGTTATATATATATGTACATATATGTACTGATATATATATACATACATATATGATTGATATTATATATATATTTGTACAATATGATTATTTTTAAACATAAGGTTTATGAAATAAAAGGCTAAAAATATAATTAGAAACCCTTAGGAAAAATACAATAACACCATAATCTAATGAACACTATAAAAAGCAGGACCCTCCCCCCCCATACACATAGAGACGCATACAACTACTAGGAAATCATCTCAGAAATAAAATAAGGATTAACTGTGGAAAATAGTGCTTACTGTGTATCATATTGTGCCAAATTTGGGATCTGCATGGACAGGTTGGTGGGGTGCGGGGCGGTGAAGGAAAAATGTAGAGTAGGGAAGAAAAGAGGGACCCTTAGTTAAAGCCTATTATCTCTGGAAAATCAGGGTAGAATGGGGAAAAAAAATTAAAGTGTGTTCATATTTCACATTTTCAAAAAAAGAAGAATACACAAGATGGAAGAATACAGTAGGAATTCCTATAGAATTCATAGGATAATTGACCAGCAAAAAAGAGGGAAGAGATTCAGAGACAAAAAATAATAAATTATTATTTGTTATTTATTATTAATAATTAATTAATAAAGAGAATTAATAAATTCAAGAAAATTGAAATCAAGCAGCATAATGGAGGAGGTTGAGGATTTGGAAAGAGTTTGGGGACTGGGATCAGATGAATGATTAGAATAAGCAAAACAAAATATATATTTAAAAAAACTAAATTAAAAGAAAATAAATGACAGATTATTTTACATAATATAAACAATTAAAATTGTAAAAGGGAATGAAATAAATTCTCTAACAAATGAAAGAATAATGTAGAGTGGATTTTTTAATTCAAAATTTGATACATATAAGAAAACATTTATATAATTCAGTCATATACTTTAAATGAATCTGTGATTTCATTAATATTCATATTCCCTCAATGATGCATATTAAGAACCATATTGATTTGTCCGATTCTTATGTACTCTGATACATTTACAACAGGGGGTTTGTCTAAAATGTTAAAGGTTTTCCTCACTTCCCACCTAACATTTTAAGTATAAAGAACATTCCTCATCATTGCTACATGACTATTCCATGTTTTTTTGCATGCATTTCTTTGATGATTGTTTTTGTTCCTATTTTTCTGAGTTTCGCTTTGCTTCTATATTGCCTTTTGTTCACATAAAACACATTCATTCCCAATATTCTCTTTGTGATATTTATTTTTAATTTTTCATAGGTTATTTTATTCTAGATATTATTGCCATATCACCAAATCACTAAAAATTTATTACATGCCTGCTATGTGCCAGAATTGTGTTAACCTCCGGCCATACCAAAAGGGGCAAAAAGAAGTCTTCCTTCAGGGAACTTATACTCTAATGGAGAAATTCACATAAAAGAAATAAATATATTTCAAGTAAGGCATATACAGAATAAACAAGAAATAATTAACAGAGGGAAGACAGTGAAATTGAAGCTTGAAGAAAGCTTGTGATAGGAGGTGGGATTTTAATAAGGACCCAAAGGAAGCCAGTAAGATTGTGAGCTGGAGATGAAAAGAAAAAGTGTTCTATCTGTATAGGGAAGAGTCAAAAAAATATCCAATTATAAAAAGAAGTACCTTGTTTGTAGGAAAACCAGGAGACCAGGGTCTCTGGATCAAAAAGTACATGTTGGAGAATAAGGTGTAAAACTAGAAAGACAAGGTTATGAAAAGTTTTTCTCAAAAAAAAATTGTATTTGCTCCTGGAAGCATAAGAAAGTCACCGAAGTTTATTAAGTAGAGAGATGACAAAATCAAACCCAAGTTTAAGGAAAATAATTTTAGTGGCTGAATGGAGGATGGGTTGTAATGAAGAGAAATTTGAAACAAGCAGACATACTGCTATAATCAAGATATAAAATGATGAAGACCTACACTATAGTGACGGTATTATCAAAGAAGAAAAGGGAGTGCATATTAGAGAGATGTTGTAAAAGTAAAATGGGCCAGCCTTGGCAAGAGTTTGGATGTGGGAAGCAAGAAATAATGAAGAATATTGAATTACTCCCAGGCTATGAATGTTGTGGCCAAGAGCATGGTGTTACCTTGTATCAAAGTTAGTGCATTGTTGCTACTAAAAAGACTGAACTTGGTTGCTAGAGAAAGTTGGTGTCATTAAAAAAGCTTTACAGTTTCCCACAGGCTTCCTTTTTCCTCCTGTTAAATATTGCTTTGAACCGTTCTGATGAGATATCCATATTCCTCTCCCCTCCTTCATTCTATTGACAAGACAATTATGAAAAAGTAGTATGTTATTGTCATTTCTTCATTTTTTATCTAGTGAATCTTTTTTTAAAACTTTTAAAAATTTTTTTTCTTTAAAAAACAGAAGAAAATCCAAGTAAGACCCTATATTTGACTTTTTTAAATTCCAAAATGTTGAAAACAATGGTTTTGTAAATTTCATTATCTTCAATTTCACAAAGGGAGTTTTTTTAAAGAGAATTTATTAGAGAAAAGTGAAGAAAAGGAACTATTTTCTCATTTTTAAAAATATTAACAGTTGACATCAGTCTCTATTAATTACTCAAATTCATTAACATTTCAATTTATTAAGGACCTACTATGTGCAAGAAACTGTGCTAAGCTTTGAGAATGTTAAAAAAAAAAAAAGTCAAAAGACAGTCATCGGTCTCAAGAAGTTCATAGTCTAATGAAAGACAATGTAAAAATAGATATTAGAAAAAGAAGCAAAGAGAGGGAGATTGCAGGGTAGGAAGGGTAGGGAGAATGAGGGTGGAGCATAATGAAGTCCTCTAGCCAGATGGGAAATTATTAGGTGTTTGTCTTTGACCTCCTTCTTAAACAAGGCATTTGGAAAGAGCTCTCAGAGGTCTACCTTATATCCTTTTCAATTAAAGAGAGGACTCAAGAGGAAGAGAGTATTAAGGTACTGAGGGGGTGTGAATTTCAGGGTTGATTTGATCTTGTAGGAATACATGTTTCTCTACAAGTATACTAGTTTTCTTTTGTCTTTTGGAATATTATTTTTCAATATTTCCTCTCTTTTTGTGTAGTTGTATTGTAGTGTTTCACAATCCTGACTATAATTCCTTAGTACCTGGCTTCTTTCTTTCAGCCTGCTTACAGGCTTCAATCTGAAAGCTCTCAATTTTGGTTCTGATATTACTTGGTATTTTCAGTTTGGGGATTCTTTTAAAAGTTGACCCATGAATTATATTTGTACTTTAACTTTTTGTTCTTATCTTTCTGCCCAATTTCTTTCCTTCTTTCCTTTCTTCCTTTTTATTTTTAATATATTTTGGGGGGGTTTGGTCATGGTTTTCAGGGTGTTTGATGGTTCTTAAATTATTTTTCCTCTAACAATTTTCCAATTCTGTAAAGTTTTTTTTTAATTGAAGATATCTCACTCAATATAATGTTTTTTCTTCTAATTCTTTTGACTTTGTTTTGATATTTCCACAGTTCTGATTTACTTCTGATTTACTACTGTGGATAGATGTTATCAGTACCTATCGCCACTGAAGTCTGATTGCTAAGTCCATTAATCTGCCTTAAATCTGAATGAAATTGATACTTTCTGGTCCCCTTCTATATAACCTCTTACTCAGTCCTATCTTGTGATATAGATTTGTGTCCAGAGCTAGGAGAAGATTGTACTCTTTGCTATATATTCTAGTTTCCAAAGAACCAACCTGGATGCTGGCCTCAATTCTGTCATTTTTTTTCATAATTATTAGTCAGCTGATAGATTTTCAATATGTGTACAGCCTCCCAGTGGCATTAAGTAATAGAGACAATGCTATTCTGGGCCTTATGGAAGATTGTCTGGACACTTTCTGCCCAGAAAATATGTCTTTTTCCCCATTAGGTAGTATCCATTAGTAGTAGGGCAGATTTCAGTCCTCCATGATGTGCTACACAGTTGAGTTTTATCCATGTTTTGGATACAGATGGATAGTTCTTTTTTATTAATGTTTACCATTGGATTTTAGATCATTGTTCTTTCTATCAGGCTATTTTAAAATACTTTTAGTTTCTTTCTTAGGGAAACTGTTTGGTTGTACCTTTTCATATAACTATCTTTACTAAAATTTTATTCAATATTTTCAAGAAAACTTTGATATGTCATTTTTTCCTTTGATTTTCACAAAAGTTAAATATAAGGTGGATAAATAGACATTCATTTCTATTTCACCAATGGGGAAACTGAGGATGAGGAAGCTTAAATAACTTGATTAAAGTAACCCTACAACTTCATGAATAGGGTCATTAATAATGATAACTTACCTTATTAGCAAAGTCTTTTATATGTAATATCTTATTAAATCCTCCTTATCACATGTGAGTTAAGCAGGATAATTACTATTCTCATTTTTCAAGTGATGAAAATATATATACTAGGTATATAAACTTCCTAAGTCCAAACAGCAAAGTCATAACTTGAGTCCAAGTTGCAAGAAATTTTTCTTACCCCCATTTAATAGTATTTTATTTTATCCAATTACATTTAAAGATGGTTTTCAACATTCACTTTTATAAGATTTTGAGTTACAGATATTCCTTCCTCTCTTCCCCTCTACCCACGATGGCAGGCAATCTGGTATAGGTTATAAATGAACAATCATATTAAACATATTTCCACATTTGTTGTGTTGTGAAAGAAGAATCAGAACAAGAGTGAGAAAAATCATGAGAAAAAAAAAAACAAGGAAAAATATTATGTTTCAATCTACATTCAGACTTCATAATTCTTTTTGTTTATCCGGTCAGCATTATCCATCATTAGTCTTTTGGAATAGTCTTAGATCATTGTACTGCTGAGAAGAGCTAAGTCTTTCAAAATTTATCATTGCATAATTTTCTTTTAGTTCTACTCACTTTACTTGTCATTATTTAAATCTTTCTAGGTTTTTCTGAAACACATCTGCTCATTGTTTTTTATAGCACAATGGTATTTCATAACATTCATTTACTGAAACTTGTTCAACTATTCTCAATTGATGGGTATCCCTTCATTTTTCAGTTCTTTACAGCAATAAAAAGAGCTACTACAAACATTTTTGTATTTGTGGATCTTTCCTCCCTTTTTATGATTTTTCTGGAATTTAGATCTAGTATTGGTATTACTGGATAAAAGGATATTCACAGTTTCATTAACAATTTCAGTTAAAATTGTTGAATTATTTTATTCCCATTCTAGTACTCCTACTCCTCAAATATCATACCACTGAATGCTTTTATGAAGTGGTGGTAGTTTATTTTATTCCATTTACATTCTATTTCATAGAGAAGCATTATACTTTGTGATTATGTACTTTTTTTGAACTAAATGCACTTTACAATAACTAATTTTTTTTACCTTAGTCTGCCTGATTAATGTGATATTCTATCCAGTTGAGCTAATGAGCCCAGATTTCACAACTTGTCCCAGGACCAGTATGGCAAAGTTGATTGTATGATAAGCATGAACAATTCTGATAGAATAATTAGGTTATAGAACCCCATGGTAATGGCTTTGTCTTGTCATCTGTTCATCAGGGTAGAGAATAGAGATTACTGATGAAATGTATCCAGGAATTGAATATTCTATAGGCTCAGGGCTGAATAATTTCATCACATTTTCTTTGAGAGACTTAAAAGTATCAGACATTTTGTCAAATGTTCAAAATACTGTAACCAAGCCTTCATTATGTTGGAAATTTGAAGAGAAAAACAAAGTTATTGTGCTTCCTTACAAGACAAAAAGATGTATAAAGGTATTTTTATCTGCCCATTTCCTTACAATTTTAACTTGCTTAAAATTCAAAGCAATATGTATGCTTTCTATGTAATCACTTTATTTAACCACCATTTTTTCCCTCTCTTGTTTTTATTGCCACGTTTTTTCTTCTTTTCTTATGTATGTGTGTGCATTTCTTTCTCTAAAGTCATACCTTTAATTTTCATCTTATTTCCTATTTCTTACTTTTAACTTTCCCTTGTAACTTCCTTTCATCTGAATGCTTTCCTTTTTGTGAGCTAGCATGGTGATATACAAATAACATTGCATTTGGAATTGAAGGATCTGTGTTCAAATCTTAGCTATCTTACTTACCATCTGTGTAGCTTAAGCTTAGTGACTCATCTATAAAATAAATTGGCCCAGATTTTTCCTGAGATATCTTCTATCACCAAATCAAAGATCTATAAATAGGATCATTAGATTTAATAGATATGAATATTAGGTTTTTTTCCCTATATAGATATCTTCTGATAGAACTGAATATCTGTTAGTTAGCAATATTTCTTGTTCCATTAATGGTTGAAAGGGTTCTCATGGGCAATCAGTTTCTTGAGATTCTTTGACAATGAAAGTACCATGTTTGGACTGTTAACACCTAAGTTATTGGTATAATATATGAGTATAAATAAATGGCATTTAACAAATGAAGTTGGAAAGAGAAGTACTACAAGATGAAATACACATGATTGAAATCCATGTCATTGATTACATAATTCTCAAAGCACTAAGGAATCAATTTCAAACATACCTAAAAAGGGAGAAATACTAAATAATTTTTTTTAAAAATCACAGATATTATTGTCTAAAAAAAGGGATAAAGGCTTATTATTAGTATACCAAAAGCTTGATTTATATGACAACTTTCTCATATCTATGAATTCTTTATAGATAGATGACTCACAGGTTTTTCTTGGAAAGGCAAATGACAGAGTTGCTAGAGTTGATCTATCATGTATACAAATGTACATAGAATGAAAATCTATCCCATACGTAGTTATTCCATGTTGTTGTGTTTGGGGAAAAAAAAAATCACAAAAAGTCTCCCACAAAACAAAAATAATCAATGCAAGAAAATAAGGAGTTATGTAAATTATATGAAGGACTTCATAAAATTTAAGCATAAATTGATGTTTATCTTAATACTTGGTGATCATACAAACAGGTATAGAAAAGGATGGTGAAAATAATGTGTTGAAGATGAATTGAAAAACATACTATAAAAACCAGAGATTAAAGAAGTTAAAAGCTTGTAGATGTTATAAGTTTTTAAATGACAAATACTCTGGGGAAAAAAAAAAACTAAGAGGTATTGGATATGGAAAATACCACATAGCAACATAATAAGGAAATTAATTATACTTTAATGGGCAGGAAATTTCTGGGCACTTATGTAAGTCATTTCCAAATCATGTGTGGAGGTACAGTAAGACCACTGATCTGTTAGACCTAAGATAAAAATCAATACCAAGAGAATAAACTTACCAATGGATCTATAAAAACTATCCTCGTGGGTGCTTTGTGGGTCTGAATCCTTATTAAATTAGAGCTCATAAAGTTCCATTGACATTTTTATTTTACTAATAAGTAAAGACAATAAGCTAGGAAAACCATAATTGAAAAGAAAGCCAATTAAGCAGCATAAAATAAAATTAAACATACAATGACTACAAGAGAGGAAACAAAAAGAAAAATGAAATGAAAGTAAATATTGTATGCATTTGTATTTTTAAAGTTATTTATTTTTAATACACATTGCTTTATTAATCATGTTGGGAGAAAAAAATCAGAAAAAAAGGGAAAAACCATGAGCGAGAAAAAATATTTAAAAAAGAAGTGAGCATAGTATGTGTTGACTTACATTAAATCCTTATAATTCTTTTTCTGAATTTTCTATCCAAAGTCTATTGAGATTGCATTGGATCACTGAAATACTGAGAACTAAGTCGTTCATAGTTGATCATCTCACATTCTTGCTGATATTGTGGACAATGTATTCTTGGTTCTGCTTGATTCATTCAGTATCAGTTCATATAACTCTTTCCAGACCTTTCTAAAATCAGCTTGTTCAACATCTTTATGGGCAATAATTTCCATTACCTTCATATACCACAACTAGTTCAACCATTCCCTAAATGACGGGCATCTACTCATTTTCCAATTCTTTCTTACCACCAAAAGAGCTGCTACAAACATTTTTCTTATCTCCTTTATGATTTTCTTGGCATATAAACCCATAGCACTGCTAGATCAAAGGTCATACAGTTTTGTAGCCTTTTGGGTATAGTTCCAAATTACTCTTCAGAAAGGTTGGATCATTTCACAATTAAAGCAACAATGCATTATTTTCCCAGTTTTCTCACATCCATCCACAATATTGATCATTATCTTTTCTTTCATTTTAGCTAATCTGAGAGGTGAGATGGTACCTCAGAGTTGTTTTAATTTTCATTTCTCCAATTAATAGTGATTTAGACCATTTTTATATGACTATATATGGTTTTAATTTCATCATTTGAACACTGTCTGTTCTTATCTTTTTAACTATTTCCCAATTGGGGAATGACTTGTATTCTCCATTCTGGCGAGCAATCTGGAAGTATGCACAAAATGCTATCAAACTGTACATAACTTGTCACCCATCAGAGCCATTACTGGTTCCGTATTCCAAGGAAATCATAAAGGAGACAAAAGGACCTACATTTGTAAAAAATGCCTCTGACCCCCAGAAGAAATCAGGACCTGGCCATGCTCACCCAGCACCAGAAGTCAGAAAGCAGCACTGAACAAGGGCAAAGTAAATCAGCTGTTGCCCCTTTGCCCTAAGAGTAGACCTCAACCTTTAAAAAAAAAAAAAAAAAAAAAAAAACCTTTGACTATGCACAGATTTCATGGAGAAAGAGAAGAACAGACCTCAAACCCTGAGGATACTGAAGGCAAATTGGCTCCAGATGAAGCCTAAAAGGTGATATGAATTGGTTCGCATTTCACAAGGCTCTCTTGGAAGAATTAAAAAAGGATTTTGTTATGGGGCAGAACTCTGAAATAAGGATTCTTACAAGGTGTTAAGTCAATGGAATTGATAAAGACAATGGTTATTTAGTTTAGCATAGTGCTTAATAGTTCTCTAGTTCAGTACATGTACTTAGTACTTAATATACTTCTACAAGATTCACACCTATGATAATGTAATTATAAGAGCATATAATTATAATTATAAGAAAGAAAAGGGGAAGGCTAATAGACAAGAGAACAGAATTGGAAGGGGAAAGGTATAAGAAAGGGAGTGAGCTGTTACAGAGAGACACTGATAAGTAACAAATACTGTGGAGGAGGGAAAGGGAAGAGAAAAGTATAACTGGGATAAAACAAGATGGCATGAAATTCAGAGTTAGTAATTTTATCTGTGAATATGAATGAAATGAACTCTCTCATAAAACAGGAGTGGATTGCAGACAGGATTAAAAGCTATAATCCTATAAATAAATGAGAGAAACATAGGATAGTTTACCTCTCAGACTTGTGGAGGAGGAAGAAATTTGTGACCAAAGATAAACTAGAGATCATTATTGATCACAAAATAGAAAATTTTGATTATACCAAATTAAAAAGCCTTTGTACAAACAAAACTAATCTAAACAAGATTAGAAGGGAAGCAACAAACTGGAAAAACATTTTCACAGATAAAGGTTCTGATAAAGGCCTCATTTCCAAAATATATGGAGAATTGACTCTAATTTATAAGAAATCAAACCATTCTCCAATTGATAAATGGTCAAAGGATATGAACAGACAATTTTCAGATGATGAAATTGAAACTATTTCCACTCATATGAAAGAGTGTTCCAAATCACTACTGATCAGAGAAATGCAAATTAAGACAACTCTGAGATACCACTACATACCTGTCAGATTGGCTAAAATGACAGGAAAAAATAATGATGAATGTTGGAAGGGATGCGGGAAAATTGGGACACTGAAGCATTGTTGGTGGAGTTGTGAACAAATCCAACCATTCTGGAGAGCAATCTGGAATTATGCCCCAAAAATTATCAAACTGTGCATACTCTTTGATCCAGCATTGCTACTACTGGGCTTATACCCCAAAGAAATACTTTTTTTTTTTTTTTAATAGCCTTTAATTTACAGGATATATACATGGGTAACTTTACAGCATTAACAATTGCCAAACCTCTTGTTCCAATTTTTCACCTCTTACCCCCCCCCTCCCCTAAATGGCAGGATGACCAGTAGATGTTAAATATATTAAAATATAACTTAGATACACAATAAGTATAATTGACCAAAACATTATTTGCTGTACAAAAAGAATCAGACTCTTGAATTATTGTACAATTAGCTTGTAAGGAAATCAAAGATGCAGGTGTGCATAAATATAGGGACTGAATTCAATGTAATGGTTTTTAGTCATCTCCCCAGAGTTCTTTCTGGGTATAGTAGTTCAGTTCATTACTGCTCCATTAGAAATGATTTGGTTGATCTCGTTGCTGAGGATGGCGATCCATCAGGACTGGTCATCATCTAGTATTGTTGGAAGTATATAATGATCTCCTGGTCCTGCTCATTTCACTCAGCATCAGTTCATGTAAGTCTCTCCAGGCCTTTCTGAAATCATCCTGTTGGTCATTTCTTACAGAACAGTAATATTCCATAATTTTCATATACCACAATTTATTCAGCCATTCTCCAACTGATGGACATCCATTCAGTTTCCAGTTTCTAGCCACTACAAAAGGGTTGCCACAAACATTCGTGCACATACAGGTCCCTTTTCCTTCTATAATCTCTTTGGGATATAATCCCAGTAGTAACACCTGCTGGATCAAAGGGTATGCACAGTTTGATAACTTTTTGAGCATAGTTCCAAACTACTTCCAAAATGGTTGGATTCGTTCACAACTCCACCAACAATGAATCAATGTCCCAGTTTTCCCACATCCCTCCAACAATCATCATTATTTTTTCCTGTCATCTTAGCCAATCGGCAGGTGTGTAGTGGTATTTTAGGTTGTCTTAATTTGCATTTCTCTGATTAATAATGACTTGGAGCATCTTTTCATATGACTAGAAATAGTTTCAATTTCTTCATCTGAGAATTGTCTGTTCATATCCTTTGACCATTTTTCAATTGGAGAATGGCGATTTTATAAATTAGAGTTAATTCTCTATATATTTTGGAAATGAGGCCTTTATCAGAACCTTTGACTGTAAAAATATTTTCCAGTTTTTGCTTCCCTTCTAATCTTGTCTGCATTAGTTTTGTTTGTACAAAACTTTTCAGTTTGGTATAATCGAAATTTTCTATTTTGTGATCAGTAATAATCTCTAGTTCTGCTTTGGTCATAAAACCTTCCCTTCCACAGTCTGAGAGGTAAACTATCTATGTTCCTCTAATTTATTAATAATTTTATTCTTTATGCCTAGGTCTGAACCCATTTTGACCTTATCTTGGTGTACGGTGTTGGTATGGATCAATGCCTAGTTTCTGCCATATTAGTTTCCAATTTTCCAGCAATTTTATCAAACGGTAAAGTTCTTATCCCAAAAGCTGGGATCTTTGGGTTTAAAGACTAGGTTGCTATATTTGTTGACTGTTTTATCCTTTGAACCTAATCTTTCCACTGATCAACTAATCTTATTCTTAGAATCCAAATAGTTTTGGTAATGTGCTCTATAGTATAGTTTTAGATCTGGTACAGCTAAGCACCATCATTTTGATTTTTTTTTTCATTTAATTCCTTGAAATTTTGACCTTTTGTTTTCCATATGAATTTGTTGTTATTTTCTAGGTTAAAATAGTTTTGGGAGTCTGATTGGTATAGCTAAATAAATAGATTAGTTTAGGGTATATTGTCATCTTTATTATTTGCTCTATCAAGAGCATTTAATATTTTTCAATTGGTTAGATCAGACTTAATTTGTGTGAAAAGTGGTCTGTTAATTTTGCTCATAAAGTTTCTGATTTTCCCTTGGCAGATAGATTCCTAAATATTTTTATATTATCAGTAGTTACTTTAAATGGAATTTCTTGTAACTCTGACTGTTGGATTTGTTAGTGGATATATAAGAATGCTGATGACTTATGTGGGTTTATTTTATAACCGGCAACTTTGCTAAAAGTTGTGGATTATTTCTAATAACTTTTTAGAGTCTCTGGGTTCTCTAAGTATACATCATGTCGTCGGCAAGATGATAATTGGCTTCCATTGCCTATTCTTATTCCCTTTTTAATCTCTTTCTCAGCTCTTATTGCTATAGCTAGTGTTTCTAATTACAATATTAAATAGTAACGGTGATGTGGGCAACCTTGTTTCACTCAGTCTTATTGGGATGGTTGCAGTTTGTCTCCATTACATATGATGTTTACTGATGGTTTAAATAGTGCTGCTGATTATTTTGGAAAAGTCCATTTATTCCTAAAGTGTTTTAATAGGAATGGATGTTGGATTTATCAAATGCTTTTCCATCTTTGAGATGATCATATGGTTTGTTAATTTGGTTATTAACATGGCCAATTATATTGATAGTTTTCTAATATTGAACCAGCCCTGTTCCTGGTATAATCCTACTTGATCATAGTGTATTATCTTGGAGATGATTTTCTGTAGTCTTTTTGCTAATATCTTATTTAAGATTTTAGCATCAATTTCATTAGGAGATTGGTCTATAATTTTCTTCTTGTTTTCAGCCTACCTGGTTTGGGTATCAGTACCATGTTCTGTGTCATAGAAGGGTTTGGTAGGACTCTTCATTCCCTATTTTATCAAATAATTTATATAGCATTGGGGCAATTGTTCTTTAAATGTTTGGTAAAATTCACTGTAAATCATCTGGTCCTGGGGATTTTCTTAGGGAGTTGTTTAATTGCCTGTTCTGTTTTTTTTTCTGACAGGGACTATTCAAGCAATTTACTTCTTCCCTGTTAGTCTGGGAAGTCTGTATTTTTGGGGTGTCATCCATTTCACTTAGGTTATCAAATTTATTGGATAAAGTTGAGCAAAATAACTCTTATTATTTCTCTAATTTCCTCTTCATTGGTGGAAAGTTCTCCCTTTCATTTTTAAGACTACTAATTTTTTCCTCCTCCTTTCTAATCAGATTTACCAAAGGCTTATCTATTTTATTGGCTTTTTCATAGAACCAACTCTTGTTTTATTAATTGTTCAATGTTTTCTTTCAATATTTTAATTTCTCCTTTTAATTTGGAATTTAAATTAGTATTTGATTGGGTTTTAATTCTTTCTTTTTTAGTTTTTAGTTGCAAGCCTTCATTAATCTTTTCTTTCTCTTTTATTCAAGTAAGCCTCTAAGGATATAAATTCCTTTATTACTGCTTTGGTGCATCCCACAATTTTGGTTGATGTCTCATCATTGTTTTATCTTGAGTGAAATTAATTGCATCTATAATTTGCTGCCACCCAATCATTCTTTAGTGAAGTTGTTTGGTTCAATTACTTTTGGTCTTTCCCCTAACTTGAATGTAGTTTTTATTGCATCATGATCTGAAAGAAAGCATTTACTATTTCTGCTTTTGCATTTAATTTTAGTCTTTATGTCTAATATATGGTCAATTTTGAATGGTTCCATGAACTTTGAAAGAGGATATTCTTCTATCTCCATTCAATTTTCTCCAAGATCCAACATTTTTTCTAATATTCTATTTACTTTTAATTTCTTTCTTATTTGTTTTGTGGTTTGTTTGTCAATTCTGAGAGTGCAGGTTGAGATCTCCTACTATTACAGTTTTGTTGTCTTTTTCTTGCAACTCTCTTAACTTCTCCTTAGGAGTTGGATGCCATACCACTTGGCATTATGTTTAATATTGATATTGCTTCGGTTTATGTCCTTTAGCAGGGATGTAGTTACCTTCCTTATCTCTTTAATTAGTCAATTTTTACTTTTGCTTGATCTGGAGATAAGGATGTTTCTTTTTGATTTCACCTGAAGCATAATAGATTTTGCTCCAGCCTTTACTTTTTACTCTATATGCATCCCTTTGCTTTTAAATGTGTTTCTTGTAAACAACATTTGTAGGTTCTGACTTGATCAGTCTGCTATCTGCCTCCTCTTTATGGGGTTCATCCATTTACAGTTAGAATTACTTCTGTATTTCCCCATCCATAACCCAATTGTATTTATTATTCTTGTCCCCCACTTCCTCTTTCCCCTTTTAAACTTTGACCCTCTTTGTATCAATGATATTTATCCTCTTTATAATCCTCCTCCCCTTTGAGTCTTTTCCCTTCCTTCCCTTTTATTATTTTTTTTTTTCCTTTTCCTCTCCCCTTCTTTATGAGGGGGAGAATTTTCTAAAACCAATGTCAATTATTTTTTCTTTGAGCCAACTCTGATGAGGTAGATTCACTGTTCCCCCCTCTCTAAATTTCAGATATGATGTTCCTTAGCCTTTTGTGGGATGGTTTCCCTCTTTTTTCCTCCTTCCCACCTTTATTCTGCCATCATCCTTTCCATATCTACTCCCTTTTTTGTGTTATATCAGTACAATCAAATTATACATGTATTTCTTTTTGTTATCACAACAGAAATACAATTTCCAAGAGTTATTTTTACCTTTTTCTGCATCTCTTAGTTCTATTCTTGGAGATCAAATTTTTTTGTTTAGTTCTGGTTTTCTTCAGAAACAAATGGAATTCATTTGTTTCATTAAAGTCCATCTTCTTCCTGGAAGAAAATGCTCAGTTAGCTGGTTAGTTTATTCTTGGCTGCATTCAAGTTTTGTGCTTTGGATATCATTTCAGGCCTTTTTTTCCTTTAATGTAGAGCGCCAGATCTTGGGATCTTATTGTGCACCTCGGTATTTAAATGGTTTTTTTTGCTTGAAATTTTTTCCTTAATCTTATAGTTCTGAAATTTTACCATATTCCTTGGGTTTTATTTTGGTTTTTCTTTCAGAAGGTGTTCGATGAATTTTTCAATCCTATTTTTCTTCCTGATTCTATTACATCTGGCAAGTTTCTTTGATGATTTCAAAATAGTATCTAGGCTCTTTTTTCGTCATAGTTTTCAGAAAGTCCAATAATCCCTGATTATCTCTCCTAGATCTATTTTCCAAGTCTGTCGTTTGCAAGTAGATTCGTGTTTTTTCCAGTTTGTCATTTTGTTTTTGCTTGACTGATTCTTGCTGTCTCAATGAATCATTATTTTCAATTTGTTCAGTTCTAATTTTTAAAGAATTATTTTCTTCAATGCTTTTTACTTCTTTCTGTATATGTCCAATTGAGTTTTTGAATGTATTGTTTTGGTCTGTGGAATTTTTTTCCATTTCACTAATTTTTTTTTTTGGTGAATTATTTTCTTTTTCCAACAAGATCCTACTTTCTTTGTGAAGTTCTTTATTTTTTCCAACTACCAATTTTGTTCCCTGCACTCCTGAGAATTTTACTTTTTCCAATCGTATTTCAGGAAGTTGTTGCTCCTTGTAAGGCTTCTCTTTCCTTTCCCATTTATCTTCTAACTCTCTTTGAGACTTTAATGGCCCTTCTAGGAACATATGAAGGAGGACAGTCTGATGCATTTTGTGTTTGAGGGTCTTTTCAGGTTTGCTGACCTGCTCTTTTTCTGCAAGAAGCTGTTGATTGTTCTTTTCATCTTTTATTCATGTTTTAAACCTTTTGGGGTATGTCTCCGGCAAGGGGTTACCAGCTTCCTGCAGAATAGGAGAGATGTAAAAACGATTTCGGCTAAGGTATGGGAGTGCTCTGTGTGAGATTTTCCTTCCCCCAACAGGAGGTGGATTCTGCACTGGCGAGCTATCAAACTGCTTAGTAGGGCTGAGTGGATTATCGCTTGCCCTTGGCTAGAGACTAAGTGGGTGAAAGTGTCACTGCCCAGGCCGGAGCTCTTGTGGGACTGTGAGTATTAGCAGCTGAGCCAGACAGCAGAAAGCAGAAGCCACAAACTCTGCCCAGTGTCTCTGCCGTGCAAATCGGCCCTGGAAAGCTTATGGCCCCAACCGAGTCCCCTGCGCAGATTGGAGGCTAACCCGCTGGCTGCGTCCTCCTGACTGCAGGATCACAACTGCCCCAAGGAAAAGCCCCACTGGGGTTGGGCTGCTTTGCGAGATCTGTGCTTACCCTCGGTTTGAGACTCTCCTCGGAACCTAATTTTCTCCCAGTCTCGCCGATCTTCCCCTGGCCCTGAACCAACCTTTTTTGGGAGAGAGATTTGTTCGGCCAGTGAGTTGTTCTACTTTTATCTTTACGAATTGGCAGCGACTATTTTTTGAGGTTGATATAAAATTGATAAAGAGGGTAAGAAAGAGTTAGAAAGAGCTGGTGTCTTCTCCCATCCTTGGCTCCCCCAAAAAATACAAAGAAGGAAAGGAACCCTATATCCAAAATGTTTGTGGCAGCCCTGTTTGTTTTAGAAACAGAAAATGAATGGATGCCCACCAATTGGAATGGTTTAAATTGGGTATATGAATGTTTAATATTATTGTTCTGTAAAAAATGACCAGCAG
This sequence comes from Sarcophilus harrisii, assembly GCF_902635505.1. Taxonomy (NCBI): domain Eukaryota; kingdom Metazoa; phylum Chordata; class Mammalia; order Dasyuromorphia; family Dasyuridae; genus Sarcophilus; species Sarcophilus harrisii. The sequence goes on from NC_045430.1 coordinate 78,708,477, forward strand.
GATGAATACAAGAGGCTTGGAGAGACTTACATGAACTGATGCTAAGTGAAATGAGAAGAACCCAGGAGATCATTATAAACTTCAACAATGATACTCTATGAGGATGTATTCTGATGGAAATGGATATCTTTGACAAAGAGAAGATCTAACTCAGTTTCAATTGATCAATGATGGACAGAAGCAGCTACACCCAAAGAAAGAACACTGGGAAATGAATGTAAACTGTTTGCATTTTTGTTTTTATTCCCAGGTTATATTTTACCTAATTCTTCCTGTGCAACAAGAGAACTATTCAGTTCTGCACACAAAAATCGTATCTAGGATATACTGTGGCATATTTAACATATCTAGGACTGCTTGCCATCTAGGGGATGGGGTAGAGGAAGGGAGGGAAAAAATCGAAACAGAAGTGAGTGCAAGGGATAATGTTGTAAAGAATTTTTTTCTAAATAAAAAAATAAAGAAAAAAAAGCCAGAATCCTACAATTTGTTGTTTACAAGAAACACATTTAAAGCAGAATGATACAATTTGAGTAAAGGTAAAAGGTTGGAACAGAATCTATTATACTTCAGCTGAAGTAAAAAAAAAAAAAAAAAAAAAAAAGGCTGGAGCATGCTTCAGGTGAAGCAAAAAAAGCAGGGGTAGCGATCCTGACCTCAAATCAAGCAAAAGCAAAAGTAGATCTAATTAAAAGAGATAAGGAGGAGGCAGAGCCAAGATGGCAGAGTACAGACTTGACTTTCTGTGATCTCCTCTGACCTTCTCTCAAATAGTACATTGAGCTTCTAAACTGATTTTTGAAGTGACAGAACCACAAATATTTGCAGTACAACACATTTCCAGAAGGAGATACCTTGGAAGAACTTCAGAACAGATCTGTTTCAAACAGGCAGGGAGACAGTCTTCAAACCCAGACTATAGCACAAGAAGCCTGAGGCAAAAACCTGGGATAAGGAAACAGAGCATTGTGTGTCCCACAACTGGAAATCTTCTGTGAACCTCTTAACTATTCTGTCCTGGTTGTAAGCAGGTGGTTTGGAAGATTAGCTACAAAAGATAAATTGTAAACAGCTGAGTCCTGGAAGAACATGGGACCGGGCTGCAATTGCCCAGCACAGGAAGTCCATCAGCAGAACTGCCCCAGGGCAAACTAAAGTAGCTGTCACTCCTTTGTGTTGAGAGCAGACCTCAACCCTTAAAAAGATGATGAACAAAAAAACAAAAAAAGAACTCTTACCATAGACAGCTTTTATGGACAAAGAGAAGAGCAGGCCTCAAATCCTGAGGTTCCTAAGGGCAAATCAACTCCAGATGAAGCCCCAAAGAAAGATATGAGTTGGTTCCCATTTCACAAACTTTTCATGGAAGATTTCAAAAAGAATCTTAAAAGAGAGAAAAAAAAAATGAGATCTTTAAACCTCTCAGATCTGTGGAGAAGGAAGGAATTTGTGACCAAAAAGAACTGGAACTCATAATTGAACAATAAATAGATAATTTTGATTATATTAAGTTAAAAAAAAATTTGTACAAACAAAAGGGATGCAGAAAAGATTAGAAGGGAAGCAATAAATTGAGAAAACATTTTGTAAGGGTTATGTTTAACAGAACCTCATCTGTTTATCAGACTTCATTGCTAAAATATATAGAGAATTGACTCAAATTTATAAGAATTCAAGACATTCTCCAATTGGTCAGTAAATGCTCAAAAGATATGAATGGAAATTTTCAGATGAAGAAATTAAAATAATTTCTAGTAATATGAAAAGATGCTCTAAATCACTACTGATCAGAGAAATGCAAATTAAGACAGCTCTTAGATATCACTACATACCTCTCAGATTGCCTAAGATTCCAGGAAGAGATACTGATGATTGTCAGAGGACATGTGGGAAAACTGGGACACTAATACATTGCTGATGGAACTGTGAACAGGTCCAGCCATTTTGGAAAGCAATTTGGAACTATGCTAAAAAGTTATCAGACTTTTCATATCCTTTGATCCAGTAGTGTTTCTACTGGGCCTATATCCCAAAGAGATCTTAAAGGAGAGAAAGGGACCCACATGTGAAAAAAATGTTTGTGGCAGCCCTTTTTGTAGTGGCAGGAAACTAGAAAATGAGTGGATGCCCAGCAGACAGAGAATGGCTGAATAAGTTGTGGCATATGAATGTTATTAAATGTTATTGTTCTATAAGAAATGATCAGTAGGCTGATTTCAGAGAAGCCTTGAGAGACTTACATGAACTGATGCTAAGTGAAATGAGCAGAACTAGACAATCATTGTATGACAACAATAAGATTATTCAATGATCAGTTCTGATAAACTTGACTCTTTTCAATAATGAGATGATTCAGGCCAGTTGCAATGATCTTATGATGAAGAGAGCCATCTCTACTCAGAGAGAGGAGTATGAGACCCAAGTATGGATCACAACATAGCATTTTCACTCTTTTTGCTGTTGTTTGCTTGCATTTTATTTTCTTTCTCTTTTTTTCCTTTTTGATCTGATTTTTCAAATTTAACAAAATAATTTATTTTTTAATTAAAAGTTTTTATTTTAAAAACATATGCACTGATAATTTTTCAACATTGACCCTTACAAAACCTTGTGTTCCAAATTTTCCCGTCCTTCACCCCACTCACTCTTCTAGAAGGCAATTAATCCAGTATATGTTAAATATGTTAAAATATGTTAAATCCAGTATATGCACACATATTTATACAATAATCTTGCTACACAAGAAAAATCATAAGAAAAAGTGAAAAAATGAGAAAAAAAATGTAAACAAACAACAACAAAAAGAGTGAAAATGCTATGTTGTTTTCAACACTCAATTCCCACAGTTCTCTCTCTGAGTGTAGTTGCTCTTTTCATCACAAGATTGTTGGAACAGGCTTCAATCATCTCATTGTTGGAAAGAGTCACATCCATCAGAATTGATCATCATATAACCTTGTTGTTGCCAGCATAATGATCTCCTGTTTCTGCTCATTGCACTTAGCATCAGTTCCTGTAAGTCTCCCTAGGCCTCTCTAAAATCATCCTGCCAATCATTTCTTACAGAACAGTAATATTCCATAACATTCATATACCATGTTATTCAGTCATTCTCCAAGAATGGGCATCTAGTCAATTTCCAAATAGTTTACTGTAAAGTCCGGGTTAGCCCCCTGGAGGCCTCAGAATCAGCTGGAATAAGATAAGCAAAAGTCCTTTGTCTTTAGGGGGAGAAGTGAAGGGGATGGACAAGACTGCCACAAGCTCTTCACAACCTCCCTTCTCTTTTCCACCTCCAAAGTGACTCAGGCTTGTCTCACTCCATCCCCTAATCCCTCCTTACAATTCTCTTAACCCCAAACATTGAGCTAGCATTAACTTCAAGAAGAGAAATTCCAAACATGCTAATAGAGTTGTTGTCCAATAGATAATTAGCCTTAAGTGCTTGGTTGTCTGATTCAGGTGCACCTATTTAGAGTTTCAGCCCTTTACAAATTACATCTTATTTTAATTGTGTTCTTTAAATGTTTTCAAAAAATCAACTTGTAAATCCATCTGACCCTGGAAGTTTTTTGTTTGTTTGTTTGTTTGTTTGTTTTGGGGGGGGTGGGTGTTGATAGTTTGTCCAGGTTTTTTTTTTTCCTAAAATGGAATTATTTAAGAAATTTATTTCTTCTTCCGTTAATCTGGGCAATTTATCTTTGTAAATATTCATTCAATTTGATTAGATTGTCGAACTTGATGACATACAATTGAGCAAAATAGCTTCTAATTATTGTTTTAATTTATTTTTCTTTGGTGGTAACTTTTCCCTTTTCATTTTTGGATGCTGGTGATTTTCCTTTTATTTCTTTCCTTTTTCTAATCAAATTAACCAAAGGTTTATCTATTTTTATAAAACCAACTCCATTTATTAGATAGTTCAATAGTTTTTTTTATTATTTTAAATTTTGTTAATCTCTCCTTTATGTTTCAGAATTTCTAATTTGGCATTTAATTGTAGGTTTCTAGTTTGTTCTTTTTCTAGTTTTTTTTTTTTTTAGTTACATGCCCAATTCTTTGATATTTTCTTTCTCTGTTTTATCCATGTAGTTATTTAGATGTGTAAATTATTTCCATAAGTACTGTTTTAACTGCGTCCCATAAGATTTCCCATGTTTTCTTCTTATTGTCATTCTCTTGGATGAAATCATGGATTATTTCTGGGATTTGTTGCTTCACCCACTCATTTTTTAGAATTAGATAATTTAATTTCCAATTGGTTTTTAGTTTATTATTCCTTGGATCTTTGTTGAATATATATATATTTTGCATTGTGGTCTGAAAAAGAAGCATTTACTATTTCTGCATTTTTGCATTTGATTGTGAGGTTTTTATGTCCTAACACATGGTCAATTTTTGTGTAGATACCATGTACTGCTGAGAAAATATGTATCCTTTTCTGAATCTTTTCAGTTTTCTCCAGAGGTCTATAATGTCTAGGTTTTCTAGGGTCCTATTAATCTCCCTACCTACTTTCTTGTTTATTTTGTGGTTAGATTTGTCTGATTCTGAGAGGGGAAGTTTAAGATCCCCTAAAATATAATTTTGCTGCCTATTTATTGCTGTAACTGGCTTAATATTTTTTCTAGAAATTTTATACAGTTATTACTTCATTGTTTAAGGTACCCTTTATCAAAATGCACTTTCCCTTCTTATCTTTTTTAATTAGATCTATTTTTACTTTTGCTTTATCTGAGATCAGAATTGCTATCCTTGCTTTTTTTTTTTTTGCTTCATCATAACCAAAATTAATCCTGCTCCAGCCTTTTTCCTTTACCCTTTATGTATTTCAAATGTGTTTTTTGTAAACAACATATTGTAGGATTCTGTTTTTTAATCCACTCGGTAATTTGTTTACATTTTATGGGAGAGTTCATCGCCTTCACATTCACAGGTGAGATTACCAGTTTTGTATTTCCTTTCATTCTATTTTCTCTGCTATATATACTTTGTTCTCTCTTTCTGCTCTGTCTTCAGTGTTGTTACATTTTGGAACCACCCTACCTACTACCCTTCTATTTAGTCCCTACCTCTTCTTTCCTCTTTCATCTTCTAATTCTTTATAGGGTCAGAAAAAATTCTATACACATCTGAATTATTAAATTATTCCCTCTTAGGCCAAAACTGATAAGATCAGGTTTCAGACAGTGATGATACCCCTCCTTCTTTCCCTCTATTCTAATAGGTCTTTTGTTTCTCTTCATCTTATCTAATTTGTCCCATGATATTTCCCCTTTATTTTTCTTTGATGCCATTACATCAGAGTCCATTCACAACCACACCTTCCATCCATGTGTTGCCATCCTCTGTCTGCCCCAGTAACAGGTACAGTTTTCAAATGTTATAAATATCATTTTCCCATCTAGAGATGCAAATAATTTAATCTTAAAACATATTTTTACCCATGCTACCTTTTTCTGATTTTTTTGAGTCTTGTGTTTGAAAATTAAGTTTCTGTTTAGTTCTGTTTTTTCAGTAGAAATGACTGAACCTTTCTTATTTGATTGAAGATCCATCATCTCCCCTGAAAGATGATGCTTAGTTGCTCTGGGTAGTAATTTCTTGGTTGTAACCTCATGTCCTTTGCCTTCCAAAATATGGTATTCTAGGCCCTCTGATTCTTTGCTGTACAATCTGCAAGATCCTGGGTAATCCTGACTATTGCTCCTTGATATTTGAATTGTTCTTGTCTGGCAGATTGCAGTATTTTTTCCTTAAGACTGTAGTTTTGCAACAATGTGCCTTGGGGTTTTCCTTGTGGGATCTCTTTCTAAAGGTGATTGATGGATTCTTTCAATGAGTATTTTTCACTCTGTTTTTTAGAATAATGGGGCAGTTTGAAGAATGCTATCCAGTCTCTTTTTGGGTCATGGCCTTCAGGTAGGCTAATAATATTTATATTGTCTCTTTTGCATCTGTTTTCCAATGAGATATTTTACATTTTCTTCCATTTTTTCATTCCTCTTAGTTTGCTTGACTGGTTCTTGCTGTCTCCTAGAATCATTAGTCTCCATTGCCTTGTTCTAGTTGTAAATGTATGATTTTCTTCAGTTAACTATTGTGTTTGTTTTTCCATTTGCCTAATTCTGCTTTTGAAGATATTGTTTTCTTCAGTGGATTTTTTTTTTTTTTTTTTTTTTTTGCGTTTGGCCAATTGTATTTTTAAAGAATTACTTTCCTTTTGCAAAGTGTTTACTCTCTCTTGCATACCTATAACTTATTTTCTCATTTTTCTTCTTCCTCTCTTATTTGTCTTTTTAATTTTTTTTTTTTCTGAGCACTTCCAAGTATCCTCTTTCATCTTAAGATTAATTAATATCACTCTTTGAGATTTCCTGTGTGGACATTTTGTCCTCTTCTTAATTAGTGTTTTGGTCTTCCTGTCATTATAGTAGCTTTCTTTGATCAAAGCCCTTTTCTGTTTCTTGCTCATTTTCTTCTCTTTTTTGGGGGGCGGGGGGTATTTCCAACCTTTTTTACTTTTATGGTTGAGCTCTGCTCCTGGGATAAAGATGGGGCTCTGCCAAATTTCCTGTGCATCTCTTGAGACTTAGCTTTGGGCATAGGGGCTCCTTGTATTTGCAGGGAGTAGCTTTTTCTTCTTTTCAGCCATCCCAGTGGTTTTCCTCTGTAACCTAATCTGTCTTTCCTTTACCACTGTTTATTGAGAAAACAAAACAAACAACAACAAAATATTGTCTAGAGAAAAGATTTAATTTTTTTTTTCCTTTTTATAGTACTTTTTTAAAGCTACTCCAGAGCTATGTAATATCTAGGACCCACGGAAACTTCAAACACATGGACTTGGCTCACTTGTACCTTTATGGTGTCTTGCCACAACCACCTCCAAATTAGATTCCTATAACATCATAATCTACAAAAAAGAAAATATGGGCCTTTGCCCCAGTATCAGAAAAAAACATTCAGTCCAATCCTTAAAAATTTTAAGGGTTTTACAACGAAATTCTACAGGTAAAATATAGGAGTTACGATGATAAATCACTGCTAAAAGCAGTAAGACATCCAGGGAGAGAGAGACCAGAAGCAATATGTGACAGTAAAGTTAAACTATAATCATTACCTTGACTTCTGTGCCTCCTATGATCTTGATAAAGGAATTTCAGGATCATGAATCCATAAGCCTGAGATCAAAAAGAGAATTATATGACAGTGGGGTGGAGATCTGTCTGGAGCACATGCATGTAGCATCAGCAACAGAGGCAGCAACAGTTTTACTCTCAACTTGGAGAGAGTAAGGGAGTTATACAATTCTTCAGAAAGAAATTACAGGTATCCTTTTCAGGCACTGGATACAATTGCCTCTGCCTGGCAATTCTATTATTACATACAGATTTGGATCCTGTTCTAGAAAGGAAAGGAGTGCTAATGTATAGTCACAAGTAAGCAAGTGCCCTGGTCTCAGTTTCCAGGCAAAGTGGAACACTAGTTGTAGCTGAGGGACATAAGGGAACCTGGTCCCAAATCCAGAGCTGAGGGGAGAGGTAGTACTTGAGGTTCTAGTGAGCAAGAAGACCTTTTCAGGTGAAGACCAAAAAGAAGATCAGGAAAACAATTATTACACTTCACCTCACATTACACCAACTTGGAAGCCACAAAAAAATTGCAGAATCTTTAAAATAGCTCTGAAAACAGCAGCATTAAAAAAAATAAACTCTGAAAGTTGAGACAGTACTTCTTTTCCAGTATCTGAGTATATTATTCATGACTGTAATCATGATTCCTTTTTCTGCTGAAATAGCATATTCCGATATGAAATATGTTTAGAAGTTCTACATGAAAGCTGCTAAATCTTATGTGTTCCTGACTGCAGTATTACAATATTAGAACTGTTTCCCTCTTTCTTCTGGCAATATTTTCTCCTTGATTTGAGATGTCTAGGATTTGGTTATAATCTTCTTACGAGTTTTCATTTTGGATCTTTTTCAGGAAGAGATCAATGGATTATGTTTTTAATTTCTATTTTAGTCTCGATCTAAGATACTGGAGCAGTTTTTTTTGATAATTTCTTGAAATTTGAAATATGATGTCTAGGCTATTTCTTTGATCATGGCTTTTAAGTAGTCCAATAATTATCTTTTCTCAATCTTTTTTGGGGGGTTGTTTTTCAAATAAAATATTTCATCTTCTCTTCTTTTTTTCATTCTTTTGACTTTTTTTTTTCTGGATGTCTTATAGGATCATTAGCTTCCAATTGCCCAATTATAATTTTTAAGGAGTTATTTTCTTAGAGAACTTTTATATCTCTTTCTACCCACTTGGCTAATTCTAGTTCTAAAGAAGATGTTTTCTTCAGTGAATTTTTGTGCCAAGATTTAAATCTTTTCCAAAATTTTCTTGCATCATTCTTGCTTCTTTTCCATTTTTCTTCTTTCATGTTTATTGCTTTAACTCTTACAGGAATTCTTGTTAAACATGGGCTGAATTAATAATTTTTTGAGGCTTTTTTGGTAACTTTTTTTACATTGTTTTCTTATTGAACTTCCCTGCCACTATAGTAATTTTTTTGTGGTCAGTTGATCATTTTTCCAGCCTATTTTTTGACTTCAAAATTTATTAAAGTTGTATTCTGCTCACTAGGTGAAAGTAGACTCTGACCCAAGTTTCAGGTTTTTTCATGCTGCTATTTTCAGAGCTAGTGGTTAGACTAAGGTATATTAGCTTTTTGGTGCTTTCATAGTGTTATAATACTGGAAAAGTTATTGTCATTTCTCTCCTTATCTGCACTCTGGTCTTTACTCAAAAAGGACCTATGATTCCCTGATTGTGCACCTGCTAGTCTCCTGTCCCCCTTAGTAGTATGACTGGTACTCCTGATCCCCTATGACTGACTGAGCCTCAGAATTCCTTTCTGCCTTAGAACTGCAACCTAAAATTGTACCAATAGTTTTCCTTATACTGTATCATCCTTGCATTCCTTTTGGTCATAGAGTATTATCTGCTGATAAGTTGTTGTCATCTCCTTGCTAATATTTTATGTAGAATTTTTGCATCAATATTCATTAGAAAGATTGAACTTTCTCAGTCTTGGCTCTTCCTGGTTTAGGTAGCAGCACCATATTTGTGTCATAAAAGTAATTTGGCAGTACATCTACATCTACTTTTTCTGATTAGTTGATATAGTATAGGAATTAATTGTTCTTTAAATGGTTGGTAGAATTAATTTGTAAATCCATCTGACTCTGGAGGTTTTTCTTAGGGTATTCTTTAATGTCTCAGTCAATTTCTGTTTCTTAAATTATTTAAGTATTTTATTTCCTCTTCTGTTAATCTTGTCAATTTATATTTCTGCAAATATTCAGCCATTTTCATTGGATTGTCAAAATTGTTGACGCACAGTTGGACATAGTTATTGCTTTATGTTCTTTTTCATTGACAGTAAGTGCACCCTTTTCATTCTTCATGCTGATAATTGGGTTTTCTTCTTTTCTTTTTTCTAATCAAATTATCCAAAGGTTTATTTATTTTGCTTTTTTTTTCATAAAACCAACTCTTACTTTTATTTATTGTTCAATATTTTCTTAGTTCCAATTTTATTAATCTTTCCTTAGATTTTCATAATTCCTAATTTGGGATTTAATTGGGAGTTTTAATTTGTTCTAGCTTTTTTAGTGGCATGCCTAATTTACTGATTTCCTCTTTCTCTACTTTATTCATATTTAAAGATATAATTTTTTCCATGAACTACTTTGGCTACATCTAATAAATTTTGTTGTCTCATTATTGTCATTTTCTTGGTTGAAATAATTGATTGTTTCTATGACCCACTCATTCTTTAGTACTGTATTATTTTATTTCCAATTGGTTTTTAGTCTATCTTTCCCTTTATTGAATGTAATTTTTATTACATCATGATCTGAGAAGGATCCATTTACTATTTCTGCATCTGATGGTGAGATTTTTAATGCTTTAATAAAAGGTTATCTTGTATTTTTTAATCAAATTTTCTGTTTAGTTTTGGTCTTTCAATAAAAATGATAGAAAGTCCCCTACCATCCCCTCCCCTGAAAAATGTTCAGTCTTGCTAGGTAGTTGATTCCTGATTACAATCCAGGATTTCTTGTCTTCCAGAATATAGCATTCTAGGCCTTCCAATTCTCCACTGCCAAATTTTCAGTAATTCTGACTGTGGCTCCTTGATACTTGAATTATCCTTTTTTGGCAGCCTGCAGCACCTTTTCCTTCAGATTATAGTTTTGGAGCTTTGCAATGATGTTTCTTGGAGTTTTCCTTGTGGAATCTCTTCCTGGAAATGATAAATGAATTCTTTCAATGACTATATTGCCCTCTGGTTTTAGCATAGGGCAGTTTTCCTTAATGATCTCTTGATGAATGCTATCCAGACTCTTCTTTTTTGGTTGTGGCCTTCAAGTAGTCTGATCATTTTTTTCATTATTTTAATTTGATTGATTTTTTGGCATCACCTAGAGTCATTAGATTTCATTTGCCCAGTTTTGGTTTCTAGTTTTTTAAAATTATTTTCTTTTATTTAGCTTTTATATTTTCCATTTCTATCCTTTCCCATTTGATTAATTCTATTTGTAAAGATTTTTTCACTGTTTTTATTTTTGTTTTTGTTTTGGCCAAACAAATTGTTAAGGAATTGATTTCTTAATGGGTTTTTTTTGTATTTGTTTAATGTAATGTAATGATCAATTGTGAAAGACTAAACTATTTTGATCAATATAAAGAGCCAAGATAATTCCACATGATTCATGATATAAACATGTTATCCATCTCCAGAGAGAACTGATGAACTCCGAATGCAAATATAATTTTCTCACTTTGTTTTTATGCATAAAAACAAAACACAAAACAAACTATGGCTGATACACAAAGATGTTTTGCATGATTTCATACATATACTTGATATCATATTGCTTACCTTCTCAGTGAGTCACGAAAGGTTTGAGAGGAAAGGAAATAATTTGGAATCCAATTTTTTTTTAAGTATTTTAAGAAATTAGGGGAGAAAACTCATCAAACATATTTATAGTCCAGGTCCTGCAGTCTCATAAAGGAGAAAAGTCATGCGTAGAATAGACCTATCTTCCTCATGACAACAAGCAACCATTCCTGAGCAACTGCCACGAGAAAGCAGATGGACACAATAGCCTTGATAGTGACAGTCCCTCTCAGACCTTCAGTTCTATTTCTAGCTCTTTATAGACACCAACTAGGGAAGCAATTGATGTGGAGAAGGGGCCAGTTATCCTCACTAATTGACTAAAATTGCTACCCATATGGTAAATAGTATGTGCCAGGTACCATCTGCTTTTTCAATGCTTTATAAGGAATATGGTCTTTGTCCACTCACTTACAACTTAAATCTTTCATATATCTTGACCAATTAGAATAAGAACTATTAGGGAGTAGTAACTTCTCTTTTCCTTTGTCTCTACCATTGTTTTGCACAGTGCTTTGCACGTAGTAAACACATTTTCCCTTTAATTTATTTATTGATTTAAATCAAAGTGAACAATTTGCAAATTATAGAGAAGATGATAGTTCATACTCAAAAAGCTTCATTCAGTCTCCATTTCATTGACATTATGGCAACTCTTATATCTGATCTGCCAGATGTAGTCCTAGCTTGAGATTCTAGACATATTCTCTAATATTTATAAAACCAATTCAAATGAGAATTATGTACAAGGAGAAGTAATTCTAGCTATCTCCATAGACCAAGACACTGAGAATTCTAAAATGTTAATATTCTGATGAATTGACCACAGAGAAATCTAACTCCTTATCCACAAGATGGTAACTCAACATTCCCTCCACTTTCACTCCTTGCACTCTGGTATGTTAACACAAACTGAATTTCAAACTTGTTCTCTGAGATCCCATAATTATTATTACTGTTGTTGAAGTTTTATTTGCTGCTGCTCTCTACTAGGCCACATCATTACCCCTCATCCCCTATTCTGATTTTGTGGCAAAAAAAAAAAAAAAAAAAGAAAAGAAAAAGCAGCAGACTTCAGGTTACTCTACTTCTTGTAAAAAAAAGTGCAGGACATGTAGTTGTTGTTACCAGTCCTGCTCCCCCAAAAGTCACTTAAGACAAACACTGAGGTTTGTGTAAAATACATTCAAAATGGGAGAATGTCCTGAAATAGGTTTGACATCTATATTCCTAAGTGTATCTGCCATTAAGAGGGAAGGAGTCAGAAGATGAGCAATCAGTAGAAAAGGAAATTATTAGGGAAAATATTAATATAGAAGGAAAGATGTTCTCTAAGACATCTAAATTAGTCCAGACATCTAAGAATAAACATTGAAAAGCTAAGGAACCTGAGGCTAGACCTGATGCATAACAACCCTGTGCACCTCAAGAGAATATGAATCAATAGTGGAATGTTTCCTACTGCTTCAAGAGATAAACAAAAACTTTGAATGCACATTTCATGGTTTATATAGCAGAAACAATTAGCAGAATAAAACAAACAAATGAAAAAAGCGAACAAACCTTGAATCTAGAGTGACAAGTTTCTCCAATGGGGGAAGATGATCGGAGGAATGGGGAAAATAATTGATAAGGACTACAAATATATAGAAATGAAAAAGAATCTGGAAGAGAAATAAAAGATTTTAAATTTCTATTCAATCTAAGTATTGATTTTAAAGACAGGATGTATATAGCCCACTTAGGAATCATAGGTTTTCTAGTAGAATTTGATAACACTCACCAAGAAACAAATAAAAAAAACTCTTTAAATATCATAATTCTAATAATAATAATATAAGAAAAATGTTTAGGATCTCCATAATCAGAAAGAAAAAAACAAACAAACAAACACAAAGAAAAACCAAAGAAAAAATGTAGCAAGTAACCCTATATTGTACATGCCAGAAATATTGTTGCAATAGGATAGGTTTCTATCCTATTCTATCTCTTCCTTTCCTTTCAAATACAGGATGCAAAAGAAGCATTAAAAGGAAAACAGGATGGAGAATTAATAAGGATTTTGATAGGATTAAATTATTTACATGGGGAAATGATATGTATAACTTCTAAAAACTTTCTAATTAATAGTATGGTTAGAAGGAGTACACATAGAAAGCAAAGGGGCAAATTGAATGTGATGGTATGATTACCTTAAAAAATAAAATTAAGGGATGAGAAAGAATGCATTGGGAAAAGGGGGAACAGAAAGGTAATTCGTGATGAATTATCTGTCATAAAAGAGACCTGAAAAAGATTTTATAGCACAGAGGGAAATAAGAGAAGTAGGAAGGGGAGCACAAGAACCTTACTATCATTGGAATTGGCTCAAAAAGGGAATAAAATACACACTCAGTTGGGTGTGGAAATCTATTTTACCATACAAAAAAGAAGAAAGGAAAGGGAATAAGAAAAGGAGACAGAAAGAAAGGAGGGCAGCTTGGGAGAGGTAAAATTCAGAAGCAAAACATTTTTGAGAGAGTCTAAGGTAAAAAGGAGAGAGAATAGCATAAATGGGGGGAAATAAAATGGAGGGAAATACATAGTTGGCTATTCTGAAAAAAAAAAATACAGTGAGTTTCCCTGATAAATTCTTTATTTTTCAACATATAAAAAACTGAGTCACATTTATAAAATTAAAACCCATTCTACTGATAAATGATCAAAGGATTTAAACAGGCAGTTTTCAGAAAAAATAATCAAAGAAATCTATAGTTACATAGATAGATAGAAAAAATGCTCTGAATCAAAATTGTTGAGAGAAATGCACATTAAAACAACTTTGAGCTACTACCTCATACCTGTCATGTTACATAATATGACAGAAAAAGAAATAACAAATGTATTAATGGTGAAGTTGTATTTTGAATCAGCATACAACTTCATCATTAATACATTTGTCATTTTCCTTTTGAAAATTTAAAACTAAGCCCAAAGGCATACCCTTTGACCAAGTAAACCAGTACTAGTTTTATATCCCAAAGAGATTTTATTTTTTAATTAGAAAGGAAAAAGGATGTATGTGTATAAAAACATTTATATTGACTGTTTTAGAGGTGGCAAAGATTCTAAATTGAGGGGATTTCAATAAATTGGGGAAAGGCTGAACAAATCATTGTATATGATTGTGCTGTAATTCTATTATGCTTTTAGAAATAATGAATGGGATGCTTGCAAAAAAAAAAAAAAAAACATAAATGGCCTATAAGAACTGATGTGAAGTGAAATGAGGAGAGCCAGGAGAACTTGTACATGGTAACAACAATTTTATTCTATGATATACTGTGAAGTTCAGGCTAGCTCCCTGGAGACCTCAGGATCAGTCAGAATCACGATAAGCAAAAGTCCTTGATCTTTAAGGGGAGAAGTGAAGGAGATGGACAAAACTGCCAGGAGTTTTGCCAAGAATCCCTTCTTGATTCTAGAGTAGAATCTCCACATTTTTTTCCACAGTCCTGAGGCCAAGTGAAGTTCTCTGGCCTCTCTCACTCCACTCCCTAATCCTTACCTACAATTCTTTTACCCTCCAAGCATTGAGCCAGCATTAACTGAGAGAAGAGAAATTCCAAACATATGCTAATAGAGTTATTGTCTAATAGGTAATTAACCTTAAGTGCTCTGTTGTCTGATTCAAGCACACCTTTTAAGAGCTTCAGCCCTTTACAATCTACTATGAATAATTTAGCTTTTCTCAGCAATAAAATGATCTAAAACAATTCTGTAGGATATAGGATACATGATACTGTCTATGTCCAGAGAAATTACTAATAGATCTCTAAGGTAGATAAAAGGTCATTTTTCTTTACTCTCTATTTTTCTTGGGTTTCTTTGGTTTTTGTTTTCTTTCACAGATTGTCTTTAATGGAAATATGTTTTGCATGACTGCACATGTATAACCTGTATCAACTTACTTGTCTTCTCAGTGAGGGGATTGGAAAGGAAGTGAGAGAATTTGAAACTCAAAATTTGAAAATGAAAAGAATTTAATATTGTTTTTACATGTAATTGGAAAAATAAAATATTAAATGAGATTTTAAAAATTAAAAAAAATCAAGTTCTTGCTTTGATTTAAAAATAAACAAGAAGAATGAATATTTACCATTCTTTCCCAGAAATAACCACCCTATTTTATTCAGTTGGGCCAGCTTATATCTTTACTTCATGCCAAAATTTTATCTCATCTTTTTTCCTGACATTCTAGTCTTCTGATGTTAACTAGTAGCTGTTTTTGTTTTTTTTTTCCTTTACCCCTTGGAGTATTTTTTACTTTTTTTTTTTTTACTCTTTCTAGGCAATTTTCCAAGGCACTGTTCCTAAAAAACACACCATTACTTTATTAAAAATAAGCTGCTGCATCCTTAGGATTGCACGAGAAAGCCAAATACAGTAAAGGATTATTGTTATTATAATTATTATTGTTACTGCTATTGCTACTGTGGTTATTGTTCCTGCTACTATTATTATTCCCTATATCCACTTCTCAGTCTTTTTTTTTTTTTTTTTTTTTTGCTTCACAGATGTATGTAAGTGGAAGGGGGGTGAGTGTGTGTGTGTATGGGGGGGGGCATTTTTCTTATTGTTACCCTTTTGAGGAAGAAAGCTGCTCTACCTCACAAAGAATTTTCGGATGCTTTCCTAGGATGCTGTGAAGAAAATCTTATTATTGCATCTCTGTAGTGTTCAGCTTATAGATTCTAGACGGTCTTGAAATAAACTCTTCTTGAAATAACCTCTTCCCATATTTTCTATAATGCATGGAGTTGACTAGAAGAACACACCTATTTTAAAAACAAAATCAATTCTAACTTTAAAAATATACATAAAAGCACAATTTCTTTCACTATTGACATTAACCCAAATTTAATACTCAAATACTTGCAAAACACAATAAACAATAATGCCATTCTATCTTATCACTCTATAATTATGAAAGCCTTTATTCTTAGTTCAGAAAATACATCTGTTTTCTTAAAATGCCATAAGATATTAATCCCATAAGGCAATATGTTCAGTGAAAGGCTGACTGACAATAATACTTCCTTACATTTTTGTAATATATTCTTTTTTTCTAAGTGTGGCCATTTTATTGTTCAATTTAATTCATACAAAAACAAAAAACTGCCATTATCAAGATTTTTATAGGTGGCTCATATGAAAGTTTTATAAAATTTTATCATTACAACAAATTTATAAGATAGAAATCACAAATATTATTTCCCCTATACATGATCAAGCAAAGAATCAAAAAGATGAGTTGCACAAGAACACAAAGCTGACCAGTAACATGGAATCTAGTTTTATATCATAGCTCTGATATTTATTGCAACTTTAAACAACTTCTCTGTGTCTCGACTTCTTTATTTATAAAAAAATAAGGAAATTGGAATAGATAACATCTAAATTCCTTTCTAGCTCTGATATTGATATCATGGTATTTTTATTACTCACAATCTAAAATAATTACATTGAGACACCAAGCTAAATACATTTTATTTCTCTAAAAATTATTTAATATGAAAAATGAGTTTTAAATTTTTTCCTTCTTGCCTCTTCACAATACACTGGAAAGATAATAAATGTGATATCAAACTCACATGTGAAATCAAACAAATTCTATTTTCATATTACCCATATTGCTAAACAAATGAATGAATAAACAAACAAACAAAATAAAAGGGGGAAAAGTATGCTTCAATCTGTACTCACACTTCACTGGGTTATCTCTCTGGAGATGGACAGCATGTTTCATCATAAGTCCTTTAGAATTCTCTTGAATCATTGTACTGATCAAAATAGCTAAAACTTCAAAAGTTGATTTTCATAAAATATTGCTGTTACTGTGTACAATGTTCTCCTAATTCTGTGTATTTACTTTGCATCAGTTCATATTAATCTATTTAGGTTTTTTCTGAAACCATCATGATAAGTCATTTCTTATAGCACAATGATAATATTCTATCATTAGCAGATGCACCTAATTGTTCAGCAGTTCTTCAACTGATGGGCATATCTTCAATGTCCAATTCTTTGATATCACAAAAAGAGATAATATATTATTGTACATATGTGTCTTTTTACATTTTTTTGAAATTTCTTTAGAATACAGGCCTAGTAGTGGTATTGTTTGGTTAGAGGATATGAACAGTTTTATAACCTATTGGGAATAGTCCCAATGTAATACAAAATATTTGGACCAATTTACAACTCCATCAACAATGCATTAGTGTTTCAATTTTTCTGCATTCCCTCCAACACTGGTCATTTGACTTTTCTATAATATTAGCCAATCTGATGGGTGTAAAGTGATAGGTATGTTAATTATTTTCCTAATTTATGGTTATTTTCATTTTTTCACATTATTTTAGTTAACTTTGATCTCTTCTCCTGAAAATTTTTTGTTTGTATGCTTTGACCACTTATCAATTAGGAAATGACATATTTTTTACAAAATTGACTTTTTCCCCAAGTTTTCTGCATTCCTTCTAGTTTTGGCTACATTCGTTTTGACTGTATGAAACATTTTAATTTCATCTAATCAAAAGTATCCAATTTACTTCCAATAATATTATCTAGCTCTTGTTTTGTTTCAATTTCTTTTTTTATCCATAGATAGAACAGATAAAAATTTCCATGCTATCTAATTTGCTTGTTATATTACCCTTATATCTAAATCATTTATGTTTTTAACCTTTTCATAGTATATTTTGTGAGATGCTGATATACATCTAATTTTTGTGAAACTATTCTCAAGTTTTCCCAGCAATTTTCATGAAATAGTGATTAATTCTCCCAAAGTCCTGGACCTTTGGGTTTATGAAACAATAGATTGCTATGGTCATTTACTACTATGGAATGCATACCTAATCTCTTCCACTGATCTGCCACTCTACTTCTTAGTCAGTATCAGATTGTTTTGATGGTTATTGTGTTATCTGCTTTGAAATCTATTGTTGACACATGCCTTCCTTCACTTTTTTTAATTGAATTATTTGATATTCTTGAACTTTTGTTTGTCTAGATGAATTTTGTTATTTTTTCTAGTTCTATAAAATATATTTTGGTCATTTGGTATGAGAGTGAATGAATAAAATAATTTGGATAGAATTGCCATTTAAAAAATATATTGGCTTTGCATAAACATGAATAATATTCCTGTAATTGTTTAGATCTTTTTTTTAAGTGTGTAAAAAAAAGTGTTGTAATTGTGTTTCTGGGCAGATAGACTTCCAAATTTTATACAATTTGTTTAATAGAATTTTTCTTTTTATCTCATCTTTCTGTATTTTGTTTTTAATATATACAAATACTGATTGTTGATGTGGATATATTTTGTATTCTAATACTCTGCTGCAATTGTTATTTATTTTAACTAGGCTTTTGTTTCCTTTTTTGTTTTTTAGTTTATGCTCAAGGAATCTTTTGGTATACTATCACGTTATCTGAAAAAAGAAAAAAAAGTTTTATTTTCTTATTGCATATTCTAAGTCTCTCAATTTATTTTTCTTGTCTATAGCAATACCTAGCATTTCTAGTATAATAGTAAGGAATATCAGTAATAATGAACATTCTTGCTTCATTCATAAGTTTATTTGGAAAGCTCTAGTTTATTCCATTAGATATTGCTTATCATTTTAAGAAAAGCCCCACATATTTCTGTGCTTTCTGATGCTTTTAAAAGGAATGAGTATTATATTTTGTCAAAAGTTTTTTTCCTTTACTTAATAAGATAACCATATGATTTTGATTGGTTTTGTGATTGGCATAGTCATTTGGACTGATAATTTTCCTAATATTGAATCAGTCCTATATTTCTAATACAAATTCTACCTAGTCTTATTGTATGATTTTTGTAATATAATGCTACAATCTCCATGTTAATGTTTCACTTAAAATTTTTTTCCATCAACATTCTTAGGAAAATTTGTTTCCTTTCTTTATTTTTGCTTTCCTTTGCTTTAGGTATCAGAATGATATTTGTGTCATAAAAAGAACTTTTATGTCTTTTTGCCTATTTCCCAAAACATTCGTATATCATTGGAATTAGTTGTTCTTAGCTGCTTTTAAATTTTATTTATGAATCCATGTGGTTCTGGGAATGTTTTCCTTAGGGACCCCATGATGATTGTTTAATTGTTTTATATGATAGGGTTATTTAAATATTCTATTTCATCTTGTATTAATCTGGACCACTTATATTTTGTAAATATTCATCCTTTTCACTCAGTGTATGCCAAATTCATTGATTTTCTCTTTTTCTATTTTATTGATGTACATATATATGTATGTATGTATATACATATACATATGCACATTTAACCTAATAGACCACCTTCCTGTATCTCATAAATTTAGATATGTCTTCTCATTGTTCTCATTTTCTTAAGGAAATTACTGAGTGTTTCTATAATTTTTTCTTTGACACAATATTCCTTTAGGGTTAGAATATTTATTTTTAAATTAATTTTTATTTATGTTTTCATGTCCCTTTATTAGTTATAATTTTATTGTGATATGTTTTGGAAAGAATGAAATAAACATTTATTTTCTGGACTTTCACCTTATTAATATACTATGATTCTCTTCCTGCCTTTGAGACCAATTTTCTCAGTTTTCTCTGCAGGTTCCTCATACACTTGTCGTTTCCCAGGTGTGGGTATAGTACAGGATTCTCTCCCTCCTGGGCTTTCTCCTCTTCACTCTATACTTTCTTCACAATTGCTTTTGGTCCTATAGAATTCAATTGTCATTACTCTGCTTATCACATCCAAATTGACATCTTCAACCCTCATTTCTCTCCTGAGAATTAGTTACATATCTGCAACTAGCCTGCTTGACATAAAATGATAATATTATAGGTTTAGACATTGCAGAGACTTCAGAAGAAACAAAGCCCAATCCCTTCATTTTGTAAACAATGAAGCTAAAGGAATAGAGGTAAATTGATTTTTGCTATGTTACACAGAACTTCTGAGAGCTTTAATTTTAGACATCATTCTTTGTCACACTTTCATAAAACTTTCAAGAAGACATTAGATAGTTTAATAAATAAAGTGTTTGATTCAGAGTTATGAAGACTTGCATTCAAATCTGATCTTCAGAAATGTATTAGTTATGTAACTTTTGGACAATAATTTAACTTCTACCTACCTCAGTTTCCTTAGTTATAAAGATAAAAATCACACCTCTCTTAAAGATTTGCTCTGAGAATTAAGTGAGACAATATTTGTAAAATTAAGTGCTTGATAAAGGAGTCTAATGAATGCTTCCCTTTTCCATTTTATTTCCACTGGATTTTTAACTGCATAATATCATACCCAGTAATTATATGTATTCCACAAGGTTCTATCCTAAATCCTCTTCTTTTTTCCCTCTATATCAAACCCTCATGTTTTCTGAACATTTACTAATTTTTTTTTCACTCTTTCACTCACTTGGTTTGGGAACTTTGATGGCAAATCAATGGTAACCAGAGTGATTTTGGTCCTTCAGAAATAAATTTAACTAGTGAAGCTTAAGATATGATGGAAGGAAGGAAGGAAGGAAAGAAGGAAGAAAGGAAGGAAGAAGGTAAGGAAGGAAGGAGGGAATGAAAGAAGGAAGGAGGGAAGGAGGGAGGGAAGGAGGGAGGGAAGGAAAGAGGGAAGGAGGGAGGGAAGGAAAGAGGGAAGGAGGAGGAAGGAAGGAAGGAAGGAAGGAAGGAAGGAAGGAAGGAAGGAGGAGGAAGGAAGGAAAAAAGGAAGGAGGAAGGAAAAAAGGAAGGAGGGAAGGAAAGAAGGAAGGAGGAAGGAAGGAGGGAAGGAAGGAGGGAAGGAAGGAGGGAAGGAGGGAGGGAAGGAGGGAGGGAAGGAAAGAGGGAAGGAGGGAGGGAAGAAAAGAGGGAAGGAAGGAGGGCAGGAAGGAGGGAAGGAAGGAGGAAGGAAGGAGGGAAGGAAGGAGAGAAGGAAGGAAGGAAGGAAGGAGGAAGGAAGAAAGGAAAGAAGGAAGGAGGGAAAGAAGGAAGGAAATTTGCTGGGTTTTCCAGTCTTCAGTGGGGCAGCTTCCTCTCACAAATATTGTGGTTTGTCCCTCATTCTAGAAGACAACCTTGGGATCAGGAAGGTGATGCCATGATATGCAAGTGAATTAGATTTGAGAGAGAGAGGGTCTTGCAAGGTCACCAATCTCACTTTCTCTTCTGGAATAATCTGGGTCCAGTGGCCAGAGATAGATTAGAATGAATGTAGATCGCCATGGACTTTGGCTAAACTTCTTTCATAAAGACCATGCCTAAATCACTCTGGCTCTCATTGATTGTGCAACAAAAGGCCTCAGGCCAACTACACTTGGTCATTGTTTTCACCCTGATTGCCTCAGAGTGAATGTATGCTACTCTGGCCAGAAACTTTGAGGATCTTCCCCTCCCAGATTAATTTCTTTTTATTTTATTAATTTATTTTTGATGAGATAAAAGGCCACTTTTTGCCTTACT
Source organism: Sarcophilus harrisii (assembly GCF_902635505.1). Lineage (NCBI taxonomy): Eukaryota > Metazoa > Chordata > Mammalia > Dasyuromorphia > Dasyuridae > Sarcophilus > Sarcophilus harrisii. Next base: position 78,729,950 of record NC_045430.1, read on the forward strand.
TCCTTCTTACCTTAATCACCGAGTAGCCAGTTGACTCAGTCAAACTGAGACTTGTTAAATACTTTAGCTTAAAAAGGCCCAGTTTTTCTACTGAATCCAGGACCATCTCCAGTCACCCTAATCTATATCTGGGCACAGACCCAAAGAGGGGAGAGGAGGAAAATGTGGGGAAGGTGACTTTGCATAGACATCCCCCACTCAAATCTAATTCCCTTGCATGCTGTGGCATTGTCTCCCTGATGTCATGGTCATTTTAGAGAATGAAAGATAAATAATAATTATCTCATTCGATAATCTCATCAATTCCCACTAAATCCGTAATCATCTCTATGAAGATAATTCCCAATTCCTTCTATGCATTAATCCCACCTAACAGCCCATCTTTTGGACCTTTCAAACTGAATAGCTCTTCAAATTCAACACGTTCACCTCACAACTTACTATATTTACTCCCAAACTACTTGCCCAAAATTGCTTATTATTGTAGCTGTCACCTCCAGCTTCTCTTATATCCAAGTTAACAATCTCAGTGTCACCTGCTGATCCCCAACCTCAATCAACCCACTTCACTCCTCAGCAAAATCTTGCTGTTTCTACCTTTGAAAATTTTCTCATTTATATCTTCTTATATAAATACCATCCTAGTTTAAAGTCTTGTCACATCTTGCCTGGCTACTGTAATAGCATGATAGTTGTGTTCCTTGTCTAATGTCTGTCATTACATTCCATTTTATACTCTTGTACCAAAGTAATTTCTAAAGTTTAGATTGGACCTTGTCACCCTACTCAATAAACTCCAATGACTTCTTATTATCGCCAGAATCAACTATAAATTCATCTATATTTCATCTATAGAACTTTTCACATTGCATCCCCTTCCTACTTTCTTCTATTTTCTTGTACTTTATCCCTCTTCCCATTTTACTAATACCTAATAGCTGTTTCACAAATAAAGCGCTCCATCTCTCATTCCCATTTCTTTGTCCCATAGATGTCATGCTCTCCACTGCATATCTTATAAGGAAATCCTGGTTTCCATCAAGATTTAACTAAAATCCTACATTTTATTGGGAACTTCTAACAGTTTGCCTGGTTTCCATATGTCATTTATGTTACTACTTATATTTATATTTTTGTGCCAATAAATGTGTGTTCCTTGATGCCAGGGGATATTCTTGTTATTCTGTTTATATGCTGTATTTCTAACACATAAAAGCCCCTGATTTGTGCTTTTTTTTTTCCTATTTCCAGCTTGTATAAATGTGTTTCAATGATATCAAAATGTCATTTGAACAGTAGTAGTTACAACTTCATATATCATTTTGTTGCAAAATAGGAAAAGTTGATTTGGTCTTTGGATTTTAATTAAGAATGAAAACCATGAAGTGGCTAAGATTAATCAAAAGAAGAAATCAAAATACCTCCTTTGGGGATGTCTAAGTGAATACAATTAGCAATATGTCAACAACAAAAAAAAGTCAAATAAATCTCTGAATCATGCATATTTGCTTGTGGAAATACAGGAATTTATAATAGAAAATCAGACAGGACTATTTCATTGTCTGCAGGAATTAAAGAAACATTATTCTTACTAGGGCCCAACTGAGTAGCTCACATAGCAGAAATGCTATAACAAAAGGGAACTAAGTGAGGATTCTCAAAAAAAGATAAAGATTTCCAAGTGTCAGAACTAGTAGTTCTTTGTCACTATTTACCACATATATATCCTACACATGTGAAAATTTTATATTTGATTCTTTAGGTGAAGGGAACAAATGGTTCTTATTCACTAGCTCTTTAGGAAAACCATTTTTACAGATGACTTGGTAGTTGAACTGCAATGAGGAGAAACTAATGGCAGGGACAGGTTGGAATGGAATCATTCAACTGAGGAATTGTGGGAGAATAGCATTTAAATAAGTTCGCTTGCTAAAATTAACTCTATTCCTTGAATATTAATGGAGAATACACTGGTGCAGGATCATGAACCACAACAGTAGCAACAGACACCAAAAAAACTGAGAAAAGTTACCCCTCTAATGATTCATTCAGCAAAGATATGGTAAAAATTGCAAGTTGTATAATTTTAACATTTATTGAATATCTTTCCAAACATGGTCTGGTAGCTACCATTAAACATCACAAATTCATTATCTTTAATAAACTGATAGACAACAAATCCCATACTACAAATAAAGAACTCAAGAATATTCTGAATAACTACACTAGGCCATTATGATGAACTGAAATTTTCACACTATGGCTTAATAAAAATTTTTGCCCCCAAAACTCAAGAATTATATTTATTGTTGCTATTAATTATAAAAAAAAAAAAAAAAAAAAAACAACAACAACTGGTATCTGTGTAGTGGTTCAAGATTTGCAAACCACTTTTACATACATTCTCTCATATGATCCTTACAGCAGTTTCATGAGATAGTTGTTATTATTATTATGAAGATATACAAGTCTTGAGAAAACACAAGTGACGAGTTACAAATCACATTTAGCAAGTTCCTGAGGCAGGATTCAAACTTAAATCTTGCTGAGTCCAAGTCTGTTACTCTATTCAGTTTGCCTCCTGGCTATCTGAAATAGATATTATGTCAAATATTCAGATATAATTTCCAGGTGACATGGAATAAAGATCTTTCAGAATAGCAGAGAATGTAAAGCAAAGGAGATCAAAATTGTATGGAAACAGGATATCAGTGATCATACAGAGGCCAATAATACTTTTGTTCAACTATAAAAAGTTTTATTTTAATCTACCTGTGACAGATTTCATGTAAAATTAAATATTAAAATTAAAAATCCTGGTAATGATTTAACTCAGGATCATTTTAATATTAATTGCATTAAAAGTAGATAAAGAGACAGAACCAAGCTGGATGAGAGAAAACAGGAAGTTGGCTGAAATTTCCCCAGTTTCCCTTGAAAATACCATTCATCAAGGCTTTAAATGGATTCTAGAATGACAGAAACCATAAAAAGATGGAATAAAACAATTTTCCAGCTTAAGCTAAATTAGAAGGACCAGCAATGGTCTGTCTCAATGGCAAATTCCTTCAATATCTTTGCCAACCCCCCTGTCAAAAAAGGGCCACAAAGATTAGGACATGACTGCATCAAACAAACATCATAGTGTAGAAATCTAAAATTGTAATTAGATCATAATATCTTTTAGAGCAATACCCATCTTTGCACTCCTTTTTTCATTCTGCAACTTAAAGCTTTATTTAGTTCCTTGAGTTACTGAGTAGTTAGTTATGTGACTTGATAAACATCAAATAGTCAACTTGTGTTAAAGGCATAAATTGAACTCAGATCAATTGTCTATTCACTAAACTATGTATCCACTGTGATATATAGATATAGATATAGACATATATTAGAGTCTTAATACATGTTTTTGATTTTTAATATTTAAATAGAATTTGACTAATGAACATACAAAGTATCTTCATTTAAGGAAAAATTGTAGCTGGTTGATTGGTTGTTGTGTATATACACAATGACCAACTAAGCAGCTAAAAATTTTTTTGGCATAACCTTTTCAAGTTGAAGACTGCCATCAGTGCAGTAGATGACTTTGATCCCATATTTGCCCTCATTGAAGGCATTTGACAACATGACTGAAAACAATAGGCTAAAAAGCATTGGAGCAAGAAGATAGTCTTGTTTTATTCCATTGGTTATTGGGAAAGTTCAAGAATATTGTCCATTTTCCAAAACCCAGACAAGTATATCATCATGAAATTGATATACTATACTGATGAACTTTTCTGGGTAATTAAATTTTGATGTAATTTCCCATAAACCCTCATTTCCCACAATATCAAAGGTCTTGGTCAGATCTACAAATGTTGTATACAAACTCAGTTCTGCTCCTGAAAATTTTCCTTGAGTTGTTGGAGAGTAAACATCATATCAGCTGTTCCTTGGCCTGTTTGGAAGCCACACTGGTAGATGGCTTTTTTCTAGGTTAGGGTCAGCCTATTAAAAAGGATGCTGGCAAGAATCTTGCCAACAATGATAGAGAAATCCCCCTGTGATTGTCATAGGACATTTCTACTTTGTAAATGATGGACAATGGAGGCATCCTTGAACTCCTAGTGCATAACTTCCTCTTGCTATATGATTTGTAAAATTTCAGTCAGCTTTTGTATGAATAATAGACCCCCCTACTTTGTAAATCTCAGCTGGAATAGAGTCAGCATGAGGTACTTTACCACAAGAAAGCCTAATGGTATTCAAAATCTCTTCTTCAATTGGAAATGATTAATTTCAACTTAAGGTAAACAATTATTAGCTTTAGCATTGATTGATAATGGTCTGTTGAGAAGACTGTGGAAGTGTTCAGGGCACCTCTTAAGGATCATGTTTTTATCATTAATCAATGTGGCACTATCAACAATGAGTAGTTGAGATGAACTATAGTGTAATGTTCTTTTATTAAGTTTTCTTGGAGTCTCTGGGGGCAGTCTTCTTTCAGTTCAGTAATCACGAGAATAGTTAGGTGTTAAAGTCCAAAGTTCAAATTCTTTATTGTCTCCTTGCCTGAGGTTAGCTTTCTTGAGAGCTTTTCAGACCAGCCTTGGTCTCAGAGAAAGTCTCCCTTTCACTACACCTACTCCAAAAAAGTATGTATCCAACTCCTACTTCAGTAAGCTGCCTTTCATTTGCCAGCCTTTTTTTACTCAGGGCTATTATTTGAATGAGATATCTGTTGAGTTTTCTCATAATAAGAGCTGTTCTTCTTTCAAGTCTACTACATTTTCTGTTGTCTATAAGTATTCAAACATTCCATGTATCAATGGAGAGAGGAATCAGCCTTTCAAAATCTTTTGTACGGTTTTTAGTATCTTGAGTGGGATTCCTGATGAAAGTGCACTAGGAGGACAGGCCTGCCACTACGGTGGTGTGAGATAGAGTAAATAAATCTGGCTCTGACCCTGGCTGAGTTTATCCCAGTTTATATGCTCTAGACTGAATATAAACCAATCATCACTAGGAAACCATTATTTGGTTGTAAATAAACCATTATTTGTTGTAAGATTAAATCAATCATTCTGAATTTAGACAACTATTAATCATCATGCTAAACTAGATTACAATTATCTTATCAATTCCACTGACTTATTAATACCTTGCAAGAATCCTTGTTGTACAGAGTTCTAGCCCATAACAACATAGGTCTTTGGCCCATAAATTGTCTTTAATACATCCTAAAACCACTTTCGATTGTGGCTATCAGCATAAAACTGAATTTCACCTGCCTTTTTACTGAACCAAGAATCCTGTATCTCTAAGTTTCTATTATACTTTATTTTTTGGTGGAATTGAATACTACCTTCTTAGAGATAGATAAACTATCCTGCTGGTAGACCCAGTGTAGTTTTCATTTTTCATTTATTAGCTTCTGAATTTCCATTATTTTTATCAAACCAGTTTTGGTGTTTCTGAGCCAGATGAGCAAATACAGTGCTTTACACCAAATCTTTGAAAGCAGCATACTCCTTTTTTGTTCCATTGTTGCCAACTGTCCATTAAATGCCAATCTTTGCTGCAAAGGTGCCTTCATGAAGCTTTATTGCATTTAGGTAAATGGAATACAGTGTTGGTGATGAGAAGATCATGAGATGCACAAGTCTTCAAAAGTAAATGACCACTGCTGTTGCTATTTCTAATTCTATTTCTACCAAACACTATCTGCCATGTCTGCTAGTCTGAGCCTGCTCTAACATTAAAGTCATGCAGAATTATAAACATGTCCTCTTTTGGTACATTGATGATAAGAGTCTCCAGAATTTCATAAAATTTTTCTTTCACTTCATCAAGGTTCTAGTGGGAGCATAGGCACTGATGCAAGTGGCAATTATATTGCCATGAGCCTATCTTTCACTCCTTTTGGAAGACATGTGAGCTTGTTTATTAGATTAGTTTTAATTGCAGAACCTACACCAATTTCATAGTATTCCCTTTCACTACACCTACTCCAAAAAAAGTATGTAACCAACTCCTACTTCAGTAAGCTGCCCTTCATTTACCAGCCTTGTTTTACTCAGGGCTATTATTTGAATAAGATACCTGTTGAGTTTTCAAACATTCCATGTACCAATGGAGAGAGGAATCAGCTTTTCAGAATCTTTTGTACAGTTTTTAGCATCTTGAGTGGGATTCCTGATGGCCAGGTAATCAGATCAGAGTTGGGTAAACAAATAATTTTTAGGGCACCTTTTCTAGCCCCTTCCTCACACATGGAGATAAAAGGCGCAATCCTTAAAAAGCTGCTCAGATACCCGGGGAGCTGCTGAATATCACTGCTGCTTCCAGGGAGAAGAAGACCATATGGTCTTGGTTGCCTGTATGCACTTAACTTCACTTAACTCCCCATGCCTTAATATTAACTTAAAGGTCATGGTGATTCTCACTCTCACAGCCCAGCTTCACCTCCGCCTACAACCAAGCAGGCTCTTGACCCTTCCCCATCAACTTTACCTTCCTAGGTGAAGGGAGGAGAAGTGGGAAGGGCAGTGATAACACCAGTACTTCCCCCCTAGCAACCCCACCCCGCACTTGATTGCAAAAGGTACTACTTAAAACCAAAGAGAAAGGACAGAATAGAGCTGATTTGAGAATAGAAATTTATCCTGTGATTGAACAGCTTAACTTTTCAGGTTAAGACATACACTCCTTTTAATCTAGAAATCATCAAAGATCTGAAAAAGGCTTGCACTTTTTATGGGTCTACATCATCTGACGTTAAGATGTTATTAGAGAATTTTGCTTATGAAATTTTAATCCCTAGTGATTGGAAATCTATAGCAAGGACATGTTTAGAACTTGGACAAAACTTGTTGTGGCTTTCTGAATATAGTGAACTCTGTAGGATACAAGCCCAATGAAATAGGCAACTTGGAGTTAATACACCAATCACCTATGACCAACTAAAAGGCGTAGGTTCCTAAGTGGATACTTCAAGCACAGATTAATTACCCCATATCAGCTATGAGCAAATTGCTGCTGCTATCAAAGAATGGGGCAGCCTCCCAGGAAAGCAAGATAGAGGGGAAGCCTTCACAAAAATAGAGCAAGGTCTAAATGAACCCTTTGCTGATTTTGTGGGACATCTGCAGACAGCTGTGATACAAACTATTGGTGAAAATGCAGCAACAGAAATTATGATAAGACAACTTGCTAAAGAAAATGCTAATGAGGTTTGCAAAAGAATTATACTAGGACTACACAAGGATACTCCTTTATAGGCGGTCATAAGAAACTGTGCCACAGTGGGCACAAATACCTTTTATAGCCAGACTATGATGCAGATTTCCCAAGATCCCAACATGGGAAGACAGGGTCCCTTTTGGCAAGAAACTTCCAGAGAAATTCATCAATGTTTTCAATGTGGTAAAGTAGGGCATGTGAAAGCTCAGTGTTAGCATAGAGACTGAGTGAGAAAACAGAGTGGGAGAACAAGACTCAAAACCCCATGTCCAAAATGCAACAGAGGCTTCCATTGGGCCTCAGAATGTAGACTGATTCAGGGAAACGGGATGAGGGCCCCAGCCACAAGGCCCAAAGCAAAAAATACTTGGGGCATGATGGCAGCCAATGCTACATCCAGAGAATCTTTAGAAGTTTAGTATTCAGACATGACGAATCAGCCAAGAAGCAATCTGATGGGAGAAAGGGATTATATAATCAATCAGCCAGGAAGAAAACTGATGGAAGAAAGGGATTACAACTGGGGAGAATAGAATTGTATGCACCTGAGACTACTGAGATATCCCCTGGAGAGGTGAAATCTGTTCCTCTCCAGCCTATGGATCCCTTGCCTCCAGGCACAGTAGGCTTGACCATTTCACCTCCTGAGAGTACTTACAAAACAGTGTCCATCTTTACACTGATGTGGGAAACTGGGGAATGTGTAAATAATATCCCAGTCACTAATACAGGTAGACAATATGTGAGTTATCAATCAGGAGAAGTAGTAGTATCAGGTTTACTGATACAGACCCCCTAATAGGCAATCTGGTGATATTTGCCCAGATTCTGACTCCTAACAGCAGAATCCAGGAATATTCTGGACTGCAGCTGTTACAGCTAATCATCCTATGCTCACTATCTATATAAAAGGCATACTATTAGAAGAATTGATAAACACAAATGCAGATCGTACAATCATTAGAGGCTCCAGCTGGCCCAGTCACTGGCCAAAGATTAAGGCAGACACCTACATGTCTGCTGTAGGAGGATCAATAGCAGCTGAAGTTAGTGCTACCTCTTTGAGATGGACATTTGAAGGTGAAACAGGAGTTTTTACCCTTTTATACTTGAAAATATCCCCATCAATCTGTAGTGAAGAGACATTTTATAACAGTTAGGATTACAAATGAGTACTTTGGTTTTTTTAGGCAAGGCTGCTGTTGAAGGCCTGCCAACACTCTCACCTGTTCCTATTCAATGGAAAACTGATACACCAGTGGGCATAGAACAGTGGCCCTTAGGTAGTGATAAAATTCAGGCCTTATTAGATATAGTGCAGGAGTAGCTTCCATCAAGGACACTTACAACCTTCTCTAAGTCCTTGGAATTCCCCTGTATTTGTTGTAAGAAAGAAATCTGGAAAATGGAGGATGTTGACTGATTTAAAAAAAGTAAATGAACAGATGTAAACTATGGGAACTCTTTAACCTGGGCTTCCATCTCCTACTCAAGTGCCCAGAGAATGGCCTCTTTGGGTTATATATATCAAGGATTATTTCTATTCTATCCCTCTAGATAAGGAGGATATGAAAAGATTTGCCTTTTCAGTTCCCAGCTTTAACTTAGCTGAGCCTTTTAAAAGATATGAATGGACAGTTTTGCCACAGGGAATGAAAAACAACCCTACTATGTGTCACATGTATGTTGCTGCTGCTCTTACTCCAGTAAGAAAAGCATTTCCAAATGTTATTATATTACATAGATGATATATTGGGATGTGCACCTGAAGAGCAAATGTTAGAAGTATGTCTACAAAAGACCATAGAAACACTAAGGAACTATAAATTGCATATTGCTCCAGAAAAAATTCAAAGGCATGCTCCTTTTCAATATTTAGGATTTGATATATATCCTAAGGTGCTTATAGTACAAAAGCTTTCTTTAAGAACAGAGAAGTTGAACACCTTAAATTACTTTTAGAAAATTATAGGAGATATACAATGGATGCATCCAGTGTTAGCCTTTGTGAAGACAGAGTTAGCAACCTGGATACCTTAGAATCAGCAGGAGTTGAGAAAAGCAAAAGCCCTTGATCTTTATTCTTGATCTCTAGGGGTAGCAGTCAGGGGAATGGACACAGGAATCTCCACACCTTCTTTTTCTCTCTCCATAGCCAAAAAAGTGATTCTCGCTTGTCTTACTCCATCCTCTAATCCCCTCTTACAGTTTTCTGTCTACACCAACAGATCAGGCCAGCACTGAATAGTGGAGTAAGGCCATTTTCCAAGCATATCTATTAACATATTGGCATATTAGCAATAAGTATTTAGCCTTAAGTGCTCAGTTGTCCAAATGCATCTGCTTAATTTCAGCCCTTTACAAGTCTTAACTCCTATCAATTACAACCATTACATGGCATTTTAAGGGGAGACACTGCTTTAAACTCACCATAACAGCTTACAAAAGCTCAAAAGGCTTTGAGAGAAGTTGAAGTGGCTTTATCCATTGTGGTTGAAAGAGTCACTCAAAAACCCTTGGAAATATCAGTTTTTGCTAAAAAAAAAAAAAAAAAGGCACCCACAGCAATCCTTCAAGGAGACAGTGTGATAGAATGGGTGAACCAACACAACCAGAACAAAGTCTTACTTCCTTACTCAGTTCTTGCTGCTAGAATTTTATTGAAGGCCATTAAGGAAGTAGTACAATTATGTGGGATAAGACCTGACAAGATATATACCTTTTATCTCAATGCACAAATTAATGTATGCTGTGAAACTATACCAGAGTGGCAAAATTTATTGACCAAGGCTCCAAATTTTACATACAGGTCTCTATTAAAGTAACCCAACTATTACATAATTCACAATGGATTCTTGAAGAAAAGGTTTCTAAAGTTCCTCTTAAAGAACCAACTATCTTTACAGATACATCCAAATACAACATTTGTGCTGTATACTCTCATGACTTAACTATAAAGAGAGTAGTCAGAACTCTTTTTCAGTCCTCTTAGCAGAATGAATTATATGCAATTATGCTAGTTCTTATTTATTATCTAGGAGATGTAAATATAATATCTGATTTGGCCTATTTAGTAGGTGTGGTAAAAAGAATTGCCATAGCCCAAATAAAATTTTCAGCTTCTAATATATATAAGCTCTTTAAGGAACTTCAAGAGCAAGTGAGAAAACATCCAGGTAAGATTTATATCTTGCATGTCCACTCTCATAGTGAACTTCCAGGTCCTATTTTTGATGGAAATTCAAAGGCAGATGGCCTTCTAACTATGTTATCCAATACTCCTTTATTTCAGGCAGCCCAAGAATCTCATTTTAAATATCATCAGGCTGCTCAAGCTTTATGTTTGCAACTTGGGATAACAAAAGAAGAAGCTAGGAGCATAGTAAAAGCCTGTATGACTTGCCTTCCTTTCCACGCTCCTACACTCCCTCCAGGCTAAAACCCTTGTGATTTGAGACCCAATAAAATTTGGCAAATGGATCTGGCCCATTATAAATCTTTTGGTCGTCTGTCTTTTATCCATGTTGTAGTAGATCCTTTTCAGGATTCACTTTTGCAATACCAGCAGCAAAAGAGACAGCCTAAGTGATCACTGAATTCCTTATACTAGCATTTGAAATTATGAGTGTGCTACAAGCAATAAAAACAGATAATGGACCTGCATATACTTCTAAACATTTTGTACATTTTTGTGCCCAGTATCAGATTTTACACACCACTGGCATACCCTTTAATCCTCAAGGACAGGCAATAGTAGAGAAGAGAAACAGAGACGTTAAGCCACTCCTCTAAAAACAAAAGAAAAGGGGAGCCACAGGTAACCCTAGAGAACTTCTAAATCTAACCCTTTATACTATTAACTTCTTGATTTTTGACAAAGATGCACTGGCTCTGGCAGAGAGACTTTGTAACCCACCAGAAGGGCAATGTCCAGTGCGAGTGGCTCCACTACCTTTATATAATCGCCAGGTGATGTGGAAAGACCCAGAAAGTGGTGAATGGAAGGGACCAGATAGGCTAACTGCTTGGGGGAGAGGGTTTGCTTGTATCTCTACAGATGGAGAAGGAATCAGATGGGTGCCAACAAGCCATATTCACCTTGTCCATTGGAGAGAGATGGAAATGAAGGAGAAGACCCAAGAAACATCAGGTGGTTCGATCGCTGACTGTGCCCATTAGTGAAAGAGCCTGGTAGTTATGGTAATTGACTCATGGACATCAAAAATTGTTAATGAGAATGATGCAGGACTTCAAAACCCTCAGGAATCATTGGATTCTCTGAGACATGATGAGACTGTTTGCAAGACTTCAAAATCTGCAAGAATCATTGGATTCCCCGACATGTGAAGCAATGAACAATAGATTGGTTTTGGACTATCTCTTGGCTGCTTGTGGGTGTTTTTGTTCTTTAAAATATAAATAAATATGATGGTTCTCTCTGGGAGAAAGCAGGTTTTTCGGGGCACTTTTCTGAAGGCAGCTTTAATTTCAGTTACAAGTAAATAATCACCCAAAATCGCAGCCAGCTGATAAAAGTTCAGATCTTTTACTGTGTCCTTCGATACAGCCCGGTAAGCTCAGAGACCTATTTCTCTGCTTGGTTCCAAGAGCTCCCTCAGAATGTCTCCAAATCCAAAGGTTTGTCCTTCAGAGACTCCAGCCAGCACCAAGGTGGAAGATGCGATGCAATCTCTCTTGCCTTTGATAGAGGGCTTGTAGGCTTCCTCCCAGAGTACTCCTCTCCGACCCCTGGGAATGTTCCCAAGTAACTCTCTTGAAGCTCTAAGAGCTTCCTCTATATATATGATCTCCCAAAGGTTAACTCCTTCTCTGAGAGAATGGGATTCTGGGTTATCTCCCAGAGTGCTCTCTGGTCCTAAGAAATTCAAGGGAGGTGTGAACACAAGCATTATTGTCTATCAGTTGTACTTAGTACCTTGTTTCAAGTTCTGGCCCATAACATCTCCTGGTAGGATCAGATTAATCATACTGAACCATCCTAAATTAGATAATTATTGTCTCTATCAACTCTAATGACTTAACAGTTTGTAAAGATTCCAACAGCTTCTGAAGGAAGCATATATGTGATTGTTATTTATGTACCCTCCTAAGACTTTTGGAAATCTTTTACAGTACCATGTTGATTCATAATGTTTGTTATATCACTACTTGCATGTACAATTCATGGTTGTTACACTACATTAAGCCTGCACTGGCTGTGGGGAGAGTCATCACTAATAGCTTGTGCGTTATTGCTGTGCTTGTGTAATACCTCCCATGCTGATGGGTTTGTGCACACCTGTTTCTAGTAAGACCCTTCAGCCCAGAAACCCACTAACAATATCTAGTTTGACTCCCTACTTCCCTTTGATATTTTCACCCCCTTTCCTGAGAAGTCAGAGAGAGTGTGATCAACTCCTTTTTGGGGTTCTCACCTCCCTAATAAGTCAGGAATGGCATGACCACCTATGTTCTAAAACAAAAGAAAGTGGGAGATGTAAAGGGCTGAAACTATGAACATATGTATTTGAATCAGACAACCGAGCACTTAAGAATAATTATCTATTGGATGTGAGATAATGGCTCTATAAGCATATACTTAGATGATATGGTAATGAAATGGTTCTCCTCATGATTGGCACCTGCTGAATGGGTGGTAGTGAGGTAATCATAGGCAAAGATTGGAGGACTGAGGGAAAGAGGTGAGTCTCCCTTGGCTGCAGGATGAGGAGGAAAGAGGCTGGAGACTCTGGACTCCAGAATCCAGGATTCATCTTTAGCAAATCTCATGGCAGCTTGTCTGCCTTCACTTCTCCCTCTAAAGACCAAGAACTTTGATTTATCCTGACTCTGGCTGATCCTGAGGCCCTCCAGGGAGCTAGCCTGGACATTATAGTCTGTCACTTGCCTATCACCACAGGACTTTGAGATAGGTGGAAATAGTAAAATGGCATGGTGATACCTTTTGATTCAGATGTGAATTAGATTTAAGTGATGTAGATTTGCCCAAAGTCATCAGCCTCACTCTCTCTTCTAGAGCCATCATTGTTCAGTGGCAGGACAGAGTCAAGATGACTGGTGATGGTCCAGCATGCAGTGGATGGCCCTGGTATCTCTGAAGTCTAACCAAGCTCTGAGCACTCCACAACACCTGCATTACCTGCCTTCATGACCATGGGAACAAATTGTTCTCATCTACCCATTTTACCAGGGAAAGTCTTTAGATGCCTGGGGTAGACACCTTCCCTAACTCATCATAGGCTCTGCGTCACTTTGGTTTCCTCAATTTGGTTTATCCCATCTGTGCAAATGACTTACCAGGGTGCGGCCCCTGTGCATGCTACAGCTTCATGGAGTCACAGGTAAGAGGTGGATTAGGTAGCCCCCAAAGGTGAAAAGTAGCCCTGTTTAGGGCTCAGCAGCCTTCACTAATCTTCCCTGAACATACCATGCACCTCAAAATGTTGTAGTTGCTTTCCTCTTTTGATGAAATGTAAATATAATAAAAATAACATAAATTACATTAAAAAGTTTTAATTAAAACAAATTTTGAAGATTGGATATTTGTATGCATATGTATGTTTAAAATCAGAGTCATAAAAATGACCACTAAATTTAAATTGCTTTATACTTGACAATGATGCTTTCTGTGAAAGATGCTAGCAACTATTTTCTGCTGATTGCATTTTGCTCCTTTGCTGAATTGTGCATGACATTTTAGAAATGTGGATGATTTCTGTCTCTGAAAAGGTCAAAGGAACATCTTGGCTCCTCTTTCTGAGATTTCCCTATCATTACTGACCTTTTCAGGAAAGAAGAGCATGTAACACTTTCTAATGACATATCCATTTCAAATGACATATCTTAGTGATCAGCTACTGTTGTAAATACATGCTAACTTCAGCACATTCCTTGTTTTTCAGGAGAGGACTTTGCATCATCATTTATTACACTGCTGGAGCCTCAGACATTTTCTTCCTTAATCTTTAAAGGATTAAATAGTTGTGATGTCATGAGTCTTCTGCTTAATGACTTTGAAAAAAATGCACATGTCTTTTTTTGGCTCCTTTGGGATAAAAAATCTTGACGGCTCATGTTCCTAACAAAGGATGATAGAAATGAGAGGTAGAAATCCATAATTAGATCATTGAATCAACCTTTTCTAATGTAGACATATTCTCTGAACTAAAACATTTTATATTAGTTTGCCATTTTCCAAAAATCTATTCAGAATCTAAATTTTCACTTCCCATTTAAATTTGTGTTTTCTTTTAAAATCTGCAAAATATTATTTTAATATATTTTTAAAAATTTCTTACAAAATACTGATAGATTTTGTTTTTATATAATTTACATTTTCAAGCATGTCTCCCTCTCTGTCTCTGGGTCTCTGTCTCACTGTCTTTGTGCCTCACTCTGGGTCTCTCTCTCTCTCTTGGTCTCTTTCTCTTTGTGTGTGTCTCTTTCCCTATGACTATTTCTGTCTTGTCAAATATTATTTTAATAGCTTCTAAATTTGACTGCTATTTAATTTAATGGGACATTAGGAGAATGTGGGCAATACTATAGGTTTGTATCCTACAAGGCTAAATAAGTTTTGCTCTGGGTCCATAGATTCTTAATCTATCTGTTCAATTAACACTAAGGATTATGAAGAGACTTTGGAAAGAGACAGGGAATGCATTATTACCAACGGGCAAGTAATTCAAACTCTTTGTGCTATTAAGCACGTATTTTAGTACTATATTCAAAAATTAGCAATCGAAATTTCAAACACTTCATCTAGTATCTGTGGTACTTGAAAAGTAGGGTTCTCTTTTTAAAACATTTAGAGAGTTTCATTACTCTTGAGTGTGATTTTTGGTTCTTGCTAAAAATAATGTGTGAAAGACCTGAAACCAGAAAAAATAAAAATAGAAATGAGAGCATAATGTGATATGCAGGGTGCATTATCTTGGCAAATCTGATATCTTAACACTATTTTTGTTTTTGCAAAATGAGCCAGAACATCATTCATCAGAGACAGAAAGTCACATCATGTGTAAAGAAGACAAAAAAAAATGTGACTCCCTAAGAGGATAGCTAGAAACCCAAACTCCACACTGTGTATTTTTGCACAAACTCTCTAATGGAGTTCTTGAAAGAATTAATAAATCAATAACTATTTATTGTGAGCCCATTAAGTGCCCAGTGCCATAGAGGACTCAATAAGAGCTAAAAGATCTTTGCCTTCAAGGAACTTTCAATCTATCTGAGAGGAAAAAAAAAAACTAATTTAACATAGCATATACTTAAAGGTGCACATTCTGTATCCCCCAGTAGAACATGCAAGGGCAAGAAGGTCTCTGCTTTTGTCTTTGTATGCCTTACATTAGCCTGTCTTGTGCATAGCAGGCATTTAAGTAAGTGATTGTTGAGAATTCAATGTAAAATATAGAACAATTAGGAGACAAGTTATAAAAATGCTCCATACTGCATCTAAGTGAAAGATGATAGAAGGTCAGAAAGGAAAGGCTTAATGAGGGAAAGATTTAGATATGAATTTTTCTCAGAGATCACATTTCATATATTTAGTGTGCAAATGCCCAATTTGGAGATAAGTAGTAAGTAGGACATGGAACTAGTAGTTAGGAAGGCTTGAATTTGAATCCAGCCTGAGATACCTATTAGATGTGTGATCTCAACAAGGCACTCTTTCACTAGCTCAGTTTCCTCACTGTGAAGTGAGAATAATAACATCCACTACAAGTTCAAATGAAGTAAAAAAAAAAAGTACTTTAGAAATCTTAAAGTTTTATGTAAAAGCTTATTGTTATGCTATATTGTTCTCAAAAATCGTTGTATTATGTGCCCTCAAACAAGGAAGTCTTTATTATAGGAGGAAAAGGAAAAACTATCTCTTTTAACATCAATTTCTTCAGTATAGTGAAGTGAAAATATGTTGAATTATAAATCAGGAGGCTAGAGCACTAGCCCTGTCTATTACAAATAACTGCTTGAGCTTCCATGAGTTACATTGCATCATTTGTCCTCAGATGCAGGCTGGGACCACATGATTTCAATTTCAGCTATAATAGGAATATGTAGTTCTACAAATGGAATAAATAAAGAATTGGAATAGAATGCTGATCCTGAAGTCAGGAGGACCTGAGTTCAAATCCAGCCTCAGACACTTAACACTTCCTAGCTGTGTATTCCTGGGCAAGTCACTTAACCCCAATTGCTTCAGCAAAAAATTAATTAATTAATTAATTAAAAAATAAAAAAGGAACCCAGGTAGCTGGGAATTGGAGAAAGTTCATTATAAAGGGCTTTGTAAACTTTAGGTGATATTCAGATTAGGATATTATATTTTCCTTGTTTGCTATTTCTTAAAAAAGTCTTATAAAATTTCATATATTGTAGTCTTATAGAGGTATAATTTAACTATCAAGTACCATTGATAGCTGTTCACTGGGAAATCTTTTACTCTGGTGGTTTCCACATGTCTTTCTGAGCCATTATAGTTGTCAGAGAGTCAGTAGTGTGCTATCTTTTAGCTCTGTCTCTATAGGATAATACTGGCACAAAGCTGTTTAAGGAGTTATGAATTACACATGCAAAATTAACTCTGAGCTCCCACCCACTGGCAAAACATTAATTTAAACTAAATTATTTCATTTTTGTAGGATCTTAGCATAGTGCTATTGCATTGTTGAGTCAGTCATTTGAGTCCTGTTCAACTCTTTATGACCACCATTTGGGATTTTCTCTTTTTTATTACAGCTTTTTATTTACAAGATATATGCATGGGTAATTTTTCAGCATTGGCAATTGCAAAACCTTTT
This sequence comes from Sarcophilus harrisii, assembly GCF_902635505.1. Classification (NCBI taxonomy): domain Eukaryota; kingdom Metazoa; phylum Chordata; class Mammalia; order Dasyuromorphia; family Dasyuridae; genus Sarcophilus; species Sarcophilus harrisii. Next base: position 78,747,007 of record NC_045430.1, read on the forward strand.
GTTCTAATTTTCCCCTCCTTCCCACCACTCCCTCCCCCAGATGGCAGGTAGACCAATACATGTTAAATATGTTAAAGTATATTTTAAATATAATATATGTATACATATCCATACAATTATTTTGCTGCACAAGAAGACTCAGATTTTGAAACAATGTACAATTAACCTGTAAAGGAGATCAAATATGCAAGGGGACAAAAACAGTGGGATTATAAATGCTATGTAGTGGTTCACACTCATTTCCCATAGTTCTTTCGCTGGGTATAGCTGGTTTTATTCATTACTGCACTATTGGAACTGATTTGTTTCATCTCATTGTTGAAGAGAGATACATCTGTTAGAATTGATCATATAGTATTGTTGTTAAAGTATATAATGATCTCCTGGTCCTGCCTATTTCACTCAGCATCAGTTCATGTAAGTCTCTCTGAAATTATCCTGCTGGTCATTTCTTACAGAACAATAATATTCCATAACATTAATCTACCACAATTTATTCAGTCATTCTCCAATTGATGGGCATCCACTCAGTTTCCAGTTTCTGGCCACTACAAAGAGGGCTGCTACAAACATTTTGGCACATACAGGTCTTTTTCCCTTCTTTAGTATCTCTTTGGGGTATAAGCCCAGTAGTAACACTGCTGCATCAAAGGATATGCACAGTTTGATAACTTTTTGAGCATAGTTCCAAATCACTCTCCAGAATGGCTGGATGTGTTCACAATTCCACCAACAATGTATCAATGTCCCAGTTTTCCCACATCCCCTCCAACATTCCACATTATCTTTCTCTGTCATCCTAGCCATTCTGAGAGGTGTATAGTGATATCTCAAAGTTGTCTTAATTTGCATTTCTCTGATTAATAATGACTTGGAGCATCTTTACATATGGCTAGAAATAATTTCAATTTCTTCATCTGAAAATTGTTTGTTCATATCCTTTGACCATTTATCAATTGGAGAATTGGATTTTTCTCAAGAAAATAAAGTAGCTTGTCATTTTTTTCTTGAGTTCATTTTATAGATGAAGAAACTGAGGCAATCAGAATTAAGTGACTTGCTCAGGATCATATAACCAGATTTGAATTCATGAAAGTGAATCTTCCTGATTCCAATGTCAATGCTTATGTCCACCAAGCTGCTATTAGCCCCCTGAAAAATAAACATTCATATTTGAATATAGGAAGCAGTATTCTTATCACAGAATCTATGAATAAATTATTAAAACATAATAACTAGCATTCAATGAAAAATAAACATAGAAAACCTCTTCAAAATTAGCTTTTTGAACACCAGTCTTTTAAATTCCAGAAGTTCCTTCAGATAGTGGATAAATTTGGAGCCAGAAATTTTAGCATATTTGGAATTTAATTCTATTTAGTTCTCCACTTACATTACCTTTTAAGCTGGCATAGCATACTGATGCTCAACTTAACTAGTACACTGTAATGCAAAAAGAAATCTGATCCTCCAAACCAAGTATAGGAAAAATAATTCTGAAATGTGAAACTTGGGATCCAATATGAATCAGCAATATGGTCACATGCAATTACTTTAACCATTTATGATCTCAGCTAGTCCAACCAAAAGCCTGCTGAGTAGACTCATCAAATAGCCTCAGGTAGGAGTATTTCTGATACTGAAGGACTCTGACCTTGACACTTCTACTCTGCAAATATCATTCTCTTTTTCTTTAATATCCCAAACACTTACTTGGTTCTAGTCACAGGAACATAACTGATGCAGAATCAATGGAGAATTATATCAATAATAAATTTCTTACTCTGAATAGTTGTTCCATTTTTATTATTTTTTTGAAGTGGTTGAGTATTGTACAGAACTACAATTTCATTTATGTTTAACTCCTTCCCTAGATGCAATTTCATACCTCATCTATAATGTCCAGTCTTAGACAGTTGTCTGGAATATTGAAAGGGAAAAATGACTTGCCCATTGTTACATAGTATAAGAACCAGAAATCCAATGCAGGTCTTGTTGCCTTTAAGACAGCTCCTTTTCTACATAATACTTTGTTTTTCCCTTTGTTATCTTTTCAGTAAGTATGGTAAGGATAGTGACTGGAGGCCTGATGTCATTGGCAGAGAAAGCTTCTAGGTGAGGCAACTCCCTCTGCCATTGCAATTTCTTGCCCTAACACAGCAATCTTCAGTCTTGATGATCTCAAGCTCCATGACAACACCAAAAATATTTTATTTAATGTGAGTTCTATCATCAATATTTATCATGTTGTTTTTAATGAGTTCCATAATCAGTATTTATCATATTAGAAATTAAGAAAGGATTATAAACTTCATTGATTTTATTATGAAAATTGTTTTGAACCTGTAGACCCTCTATAAGCATCTGAAAGGTGCCCAGGATGACATTCAAAGAACCACTAGAGTGGTTCTAGAGCTTGAGCATTCAGTGTTCAGAGACTAAATGACTTGCATATGATCACACAGTCACTATATATCAAAAAAAAAAAAGACTTGAAACTATGTCTTTTTTATTCCAAAACATCTCTTAATCCATGGAGCACACTGTCTTTGATACTATACCATACTAATTTTCAAAACTATTAACATTTAATGTTACCATTCCTTTAGCACTGAGTTCTAAGATGCATAAAATTGATTTTAGTTTCCCCATCATTTTAGGAGATTAGATTGAAGCTCTGAGAATGAGAGGGAAGCTTTAGCCACATGAAAACCCTACCTAAAGTGAAACTCTTATGGTAATGGAAAAAGAGAGTGCATAAAAAATGAGGACCAAAATACAGGAGCATGAAGACCAGATCATTAATCATTATGCAAGTCAAAAATTCATGGCAACACATCCATCTTAATAAACACTTAACCAGGAAGTGCTAAATTTAGATGTAACAAAGAGAGGACCAACTAATCCAATAGCCAATAAGGAGTAATACTACAGAATGCTAAAAATTAGGCTACTTTCTATGACAAAGGTTTAAATATTTTGTGGATGGTCTTGGAATATGAACAATAATAAATTAAATAGTGTAAGACTGCTAATTAGAGAGCCATACCAATTGTCCAAGATAAACTTCACATAGTAACATTAACCACATAATTAAATAAAGCAAAGGAATTTCAACAATCCAAATGAATTCTTTAAAAATATAAAGAAGAAACAAACAAACAAAAAAAAAAACCAGCCATCATTAAGTCAGAGGGCAGAAAACATACAAGAAAAAAATCAATTAAGTATATACTCCTTTCTTTTGCACAATGTTGAAAATTCTTAAGTTTTATAAGTTTTAATGGGAATCAGGAGTTACAAATTAGTTACCCAAAAATATTTTGGTCAACCTAATGTCTTCTTGAGAAATTAAAATAAAATAAATGAAAATGGTACACAAGTGCCATAAAATCAGATTGTAATAATATTATGACCTTTAAACTTACCCTTTATTGCAATGATAATGAACCCTGTACTTTACCCTGATTTAGGCTGGCAAATCTCTAAAATCTCCAGGGGAATAATATCTGGAAAATAGCTACTTATGCTAGGGAGAATGAGATGATGCCTCAGGAGCTTTTTAGGAATCTAGGAGATTGAGACTATTATGGAAAAAATACTCAGAACAAGGGTGCTGTAAGTATCATATGATCTAATTAGATTTTCAGAAAGTATTTGACAGATAACTATACTAAAGGTTGATGACTAAAGTCATGGAAAAAAGAAAAACTGACAGATTGCATTGAAAGTTGGTAGAGAATCTGGGGGAGGGGGTGGGGGGTAAGAGGTGAAAAATTGGAACAAGAGGTTTGGCAATTGTTAATGCTGTAAAGTTACCCATGCATATATCCTGTAAATAAAAGGCTATTAAATAAAAATAAATAAATAAATAAAAAGAAAGTTGGTAGAGAGCCAAGAAAAATGAGGTGATTGGGAATGTTAACTTTCCAAATTGAACTTGCCCTCAAGTAATGCATCACTGGACTAACAGGGCGTTATAAGAGTGGAATTGTAGAATTGGAATCATAAGTACTAAAGTAACCTTAATATCAAAGGCTTCAGGTCTTTGCCATTTGGAAAACTGTAGAAAGGACACTAAAATTTATTGCCTGAAGACCTGGAAGCCAGTTTTCTTGAACCCACATTGCCATTATAATTAAGCAAATAACAATCTCAATCAAGTGAGCATAGAAATGCTTGCCCTACCCAATTAGGAGATCTAATATTCTTAGGAGATCAAGGGTAGGAAGTGATTCATATCTATAACTATATGAATGCATACTATTCATATTAATAAAGGGTTTGTGTCCTATTTTGGTGCTTAGATGGTAGACTGAATAGAGTGCTAACCTTGATGTCAGGAAGACCTGACTTTGAATCTTATCTCACATATTTGCTAGCTATGCAACCCTCTTAGACCCAGTTGTCTCATCTAAATATGATTATAATAATAATATTAATACCTACCTCACAAGATTCTTGTCAGGATCAAATGTTATAATATTTGTATGATAAATTTCTTCAATAACCTTAAAGTAATATATAAATTTTAGATATGATTATTCCTAAATAATATCCTATTTTGAAATTTGTCCTAAACTTTCTAAATTTCTATCTTTTCACTTGGATTTCTTTTTTAAGAATTTTTGACAATGATGATCATTATCAGTTTTTTTTTTTAAATAGTTTCTTTTCTTTTTCTGAGGAGGGGATTCTATCACTGTCAATATAATTACAACCTTAAAGTGCTATAGAAATTTTAGCTATTTTGATTCCAAAGAATATTTGAAGTTGAAATGTAACCTTCACTTTCCATAAATCTGTCTTTCCACTACTATTTTTGTAAGAATTTTTGACATTGAGGATTATTATCAGGTAGTTTCAGAACTTTTTTTTTTTTGAGAGGAGAGAGGTATTAGTAGGAATATAATTAAAGCCAGTCCTAGTGAGGCTGACCATCCATTCATCAGAAAAATTTGCCATAGTGTGGATTCTGGTTGCTCTGAATAGTCCTGAGAGCATCATTGAATTAAAGAACTCCTAAGCTATTGATTAAATAGACTACATTATATCAAAAGAATAATGAAATTTAAATCATAGACTTAGAGACATACTTGATGACAAGCAATCGTTGATTGAACTGATTTTCTGTTTTGGATTTTTCAATAGATCTCACTTTTGTTTGTTTTGTTTTGTTTATTTGGTTCTGGCTGCTTCTTTCTATTTTAAAATATTTCCTACCATGATCTTTCACCTTATCTAATAAATAGGAACATTCATTGTTTAAGATAGATTTCTATATGCATTTGCTTTTAAGTTTAGTAGGAAATTCTAGTTTTCAGACTATTTTACCCCTCAATAGATGTAAGTTTGGGGAGAAAAATCACCCCATTTTAAACAATTTAAATGCCAATATCCTCCAACCTCTCTAGTGTCTCAACATAAAAAAAAAAATCTACTGGATTATTTTCTCTTCTGATTATTATTTCATTCAAAGGTTATTAATTTAGTAATTATTCTACTTCTAAAGGAAAAAAAGAAGATTGCATACTGAAAGAAGGGAAATTGAGGAGGGAAATAGCAAAAGAAAATAAGATCAGCAGCAACAGAACTAGAATCTATTTCTTTGTTATACTCAGACTAAACTGGCAGTCATATTCCCAAAGAAGGAGAATAAGATGCTCTGGATTTAGAATGAGAGGGTTAGTACATTTAGTAGACTTTAAAATAGCCAGTAATAGCAAAAAAGAAGAAATATTTGACAGCTTTTGGGGGGCTTCTTACTTTCCTTCTTCTCACTGTCTCCTCTAAATATTTATTACTAAAATGATCTTTCTCCTGGAGAGAACCTGTATCACCAGTAAATTACATTTTAAGGAAAAAAAATTGCTGTATTTTTTTCCCAAGTGACCATAAATGTGTAGTGAATTGGACATGTCTAACCATTGGCAATGCTGCTCAGATAACGATAAGAGATGCCTTAAATTGGCTTCTATATCCTAACTACAATAGTCTAAGAAGTACCATATAAGACATCACATGGTAAATGTATAAACAGGAAAGGTGGAGATACAATCTGGTTATTTTTACTGGGAAGTCTTAGTCATGCACAAAACCTTGATGTATTCTAGTAGAAAGAACACTGATTTCAGACTAAGATTTTGTACTGAAAAAAAGAAAAACATAAAATAAAGAAAAATACAAAAAGAAAAGCAAGAGCAGAACCAGGATGTATCCCTTGTCCATCTCCAGACTAGTTTATAATGTCGACCCTGGAATGACTATGTGTTCCCTAATTTTCCTATACCATAAACCCATCCCTTTGTAACTTGCAAAAGTATTTTGAAACTTTTTGTGTGTGCCCATAACATTCTTAATAACAAAATATGATTATGGTTGAGAAACTATTTGGAGTCCCTCCACCTAAAAAAATCCACACATTTTAAACACAAGCTATTAGTTACTTAAACAAGTCGAGACACTAGAAAGAACACTTCATCTTTCCTATTTTCATATTTTTTCCTTTAATAAGGAACTAAGGGTATATTCACTGAGAGATTATTACTGAGACTTTTCTTTCCCCATAATTTTTCAAAAATCATTTCCATGATTCAGACATAAAGTCACAGGTAAACATGTACTGAAAAGGAGGAGGGGACAATGAATCCTAAGGGAAAAAAATTAAAGTTAAAAAGTATTTTGTGGGTAGAATGCAAAATTTAAAGCAGAAAATGAGGAAACTCCTAATATAAAATGATGTGAAGTGAGCAGTAATTCTTGAAGGACACCACTGTTAGATGAAAATAAACTGAGAAGGAAAAAGGAAAAAAGGGATTTGTAAATCAACTAATTTACTTTTCAGATGGAAACTAATTTATTTTATTTAAAATTCTTGGGCACCTTTATTCTACTGGTATTTGTTTTTCCAGCTCATTAAGTTTCTGAATGATTAATCTTTGCTCTCCAGGGAAAGAGAATAAGATTATTTGTTGAAGTGTGGGAGAACTGAACCCCTCAGGACACAGTTTAAGCCAATAAAAGTAAACTCAGAGCTAAGGTTGTCATGACATTCTTAATAACAAAAACAAATACAATATTTTTCATTTATTTTAGTGTACTTCACACACATAAAGAAGCATTCCATTTATCCAGTAAGCTTGGATTTTGATCATTATACACTGATTCTTCAATGACTCCATTATTTTATAGATAGAACCATTTTCTCCAATGGTGCTCACTTCAACTTCTCCAAATCTTTTCATTCTATGGGTTCTCATTCTTGGCAATTCTTGTTCCATTTCTTCCTCTGAATTCTTCATAAAGGGCCCAGCTCCACATGCTATAAAGCTTCCTCTTGATCTTCATTTATATTTCATTCATACCAGGTTTTCTAGCCTTCACACTCCTGTCAAAGCCAATACTTCTCAGTAAAGACATTTAGGTCTAACCTCTGAATTTCTTGAGCACACATTTCTTCCAATGGATGATATATACTATTTCTGGAATTATTTTATATGTGCTCTTTGTAAGCCAGAGGAAGAACTGGTAATAACAATAATAATAATAATAATACCAAAAATAATGGTAATAATAATATGATAAGCTGATTTTCCTCACAATTCAGGCAAATTTAAAAAAAAGGTTTCTTTGTCTAGAGAAAAAAGATACATTTGTAAAGACAGAAATAGCTAGTAGGACTGATGAAAATCCCTTGTTGCTGGATCTGACAACTATATGAATCTCTGTATATTCTTTGTTTGATCTGCTTATAACTGGAATTATAGACTGATATAGGTATAGGGACTGGACCTATGATTTCTTATGAAATGCCCTTGACGAACATGTTAATACCTAAGAGAATTATTTACAACATTGGGGAACTGTGATCTGTACACAATCACACAGTTAACATGTCAGAGAATTGATTTAAATTGTATCTTTCTGGTTTTTAGGCTTACTCTGTCCACTGTTCCATGCTGTTTCCCTAGTGATTCATTAAAAGAACAATAACAAATAAATGATAAACTAATGAAAGGGAAGAGAGAGACGAGAGACAGAGAAAAAAAAAAGAGAAAGACAAAAAAAGACAGAGAAACAGAGACAAAAAGGCAGAGAGACAGAGACAGAATCCAGTACTTCTATTTACTTCATTAGAAGATTTAGACTCTAACTCTTCTGGGACAAACTGAGAGAGTCTTTAAAATGCATCAAATTTATTTATTGATTGTGGTTACACATGTGGCTTAATTTCCTAGTAAGACTGAGACACAAAGATGATGATTTGAGGATTTTGTTGTGATTTCTATGCTATTAATAAAACTTGTAGTTAGATTTAGATTAGCATGATGAGATTTCTGTTCCTTAATTTCTTGTCTTAATTAGCATTTTGGAGGGATGGCATCTACAACATAAGTCAAAAGTCATAAAAATGGGGAAGTTAAATACAACAGTGGAGAGAGATCTGACCCTGGAGTCAGGAGGATCTGCATTCAAATCTAGCCTCAGACACTTGACGCTTACTAGCTATATGATCCTGGAAAACTCATGCAATGCCAACTGCCTTGGTTGGCAGAAGGGAAGGAACACTCATTAAAAAATGATGAATATCTCACTCAAAAGTAACCTCACTTTTAATAACCTAGATAAAATAACATTTTTCTTGGTGATTTATAATTTAAATAGATAATATATAATCACATATAAGTTATATATGTATATAAATATATATTATATAATTTTAATATAGATAAAAGCATATGGTGACATATTCAGAAACTGTATCACATATCACAGCACAAATGGTCCCAAACCCATAAGTGTTTTTCTGTTTGCCTTTAGAATTTTCTTTCATAACTCCTTCATCTATTTGTACTCTCAACATTATTTTCCCCCTCTCATTAGTGTGCCTTTGCTGTTTTCAATCTGCTTCTTCATTTTACATAATGTTACTTGACTGGGGACCTCACCATGCTGTCCCATAAAGCATATGCGAAAAGATGGTTAAGCTGGTCATAGAAGGGTTGCTCACTTACTTTTGGGTTCACTATTGCGATGTAAATAATGGTAATTAGTAAAATTATAGATAACTATAAAATTTTTTTAAAAATTAATATCAAATTCAATCTGGAACATTTTGATGATATGCTGCATAAGTTTGGACTTTATGGTTTTTTGAATCACACAATCGTATATTTTTATTATGATTAGAAAAGTAAAAATTAGCAGAATTGTTATATTTCCATTGCTTCGCTATCATAAAGTTTTAAAATAGTTGTATCATTTAGTCTTATATAAGATCTGGTTTTACCAGAATTACTACAATAATAATAGTAACAAATTGTGATAGCAAATTAGAATAACTTAGTTGTCTACTGTAATGTGACAAGTCCATAACAGCAAAGAATAATTTTGTAGATAATGTACAGAAGTTCTCCAGTGCATAGTTCAATGTAAGATACATAGTAGATGCTTAATAAATGATTGCTAAATTGATTGAATGGAATGGAATATTTGTTATCTCAAAATGTTGAGGACCTCAGAAAATTATGGATATAAGTTGAAGGAAAGTCAGATTCCAGTTCAGAAGGGTAGGAGTTCTAAAAGAATTGTCTTAAAAATGTATGGTATGTTTTATGCAACCAGAAGTGTCTAAATAAAGGCTTTATACATAATTAGGATGCCCAACTATTTGGAATGTAATGAAAGTGATTTCTTCCCTAGCTGGAAGCATGGACTAAATGAGACAATCATTCTGTACAGGTTTACGATTTTGTGATCCTAGGAATGTCACAGTCATTGCCATATGGACTTAAAGAGGTTTGTTTGTTTGTTTGTTTTTTCCCTTAAAAAAGCAGGAAATTTATTCTAGAGACTTAGTTGGTCCAGTTTACTGGTAATAAACTACCAGTTTACTAATTTTAGCTTTTTGGTCTTCTAAGACATAAAAAAATCTACCCTACAACAAGACGAAGATCCTCAGACAGGACAGATGTCTTACTGTAATGTGAGTCAACATTTTTTGAAAAAAATATAATTCCAAGGGAGACTGTGTCTATTTGAACCATTATTATACCTTAAAAATAGAATTTCCATGATATTTTAAAATGAACTTTCTTTTTGATAAATATTAGCTTCCCCTTCTACTCTCAGTATCTCATTTTGTTCTAATTTTGAGCCTGAATCACCAGTCCACATTTAGTCATGCCTGAGTCATAACATTGTATTGAATAAAAATCATTAACTTGACCTAATAATACATTATGCATCTGATATATTTGGATTCCTTGAAATGATTGTTGAAGTATTTTACATTTTCAAGTCATTCAATATTTTCGGGTTCTCATACAAAATTTTCCATAAGTTTATTTTTTTTTTGCTATATAAAGTCTTTTTACTTAGCCTAGAAATGTCTCCTACTTTGTTGTTGCTGTGTACAATGATCTCCTGCTTCTGCTCATTTCACTTAGCATCAGTTCACATAAGTCTCTCCAGCATTTCTGAAATCATCCTGCTGATAGTTTCTTATAGAACAATAATATTCCATTACCTTTATAAACCACAAAATAATGAGATGATTAACTCTGATGAACTTGTCTCTTTTCAACAATGAATGATTCAGGCCAAATCTACTAAAGAGACTTGTGATGGAGAGAACCATATGCACCCAGTTAAAGGATTATGAGAACTGAATGTGGATCATAAGATAGCATTTTCACATTTTTCGTTGTTGTTTACTTACTTTTTGTTTTTGTTTTTTTTTCTTCATTGTTCCGCCAATCCCCAATTGATCGGTATCCACTCATTTTCCAATTCTTTGCTATCACAGAAAGAGCTGCTACAAACATTTTGCCACCTGTGGGTCCTTTTCCCTCCTTTATGATTTCCTTGGGAATATAGACCCAGCAATGGCACTGCTGGCTCAAAGGGTATGTACATTCTTATCTTTTCTACCCTGAAACTGTGATCAAGTTCCACACTTCCCTGGAGCCGGGTCTGTGACCCAAATACTCAATTAGGCAATTCAACAGAATCCTGAAATCAGGGGCAGCAACCTTCCCTCCTTTAATCACCTTCTGACCAGTTGTTTAGCCCCTTTCTTGTCTGTGCATTGAGAGCTTCAGGAGTTGCTGCTGTATCCACTTGTATCTCAAGAACTGTACTAGTGTGCACCAGGGTTCTGAGTCTTGTTTCAGGCATTCCTGGTGTCCTGCACTGGACTGAATTCCACTCTCACCTCAGTAAGACAAACTTTTCCTTTCAATTTTCTAGTTATCTCAAACTGAAATTTGTTTCTTCCCATCCTTTTGTTGGTTCTCCTGCCCATAAATTAGTTTTGAGGAGTTATTTTAAAGTTGTTTGAATAGGAATTTGGGAGAGGTCAGATGAGTTCTTGCTTTACTCTGCCATTTTGGCTTTCTTTTATAACTAAGGCATGAGTTTATGATTTACACCATTTTCTCCTCCAGAGAGAGAGAATTAGTAAGCCCTGAGTGCAAACTGAAGTGTATTTTTTCACGCTGCTTTTTTTTTTTTTAAACAAAATGGTTAATATGGAAATATCAAGCATTTTAAAGTATTTATTTATTTATTTTGCACTCATGTTTGTGATTTTGACTTCCAAATTCTCTTCCTTTTTCAAGTCCCTACTCTGCTAATTGAGAAGGCAAACAATATTTCTTTTATACACACATACACATATTATTCACACACACACACACATACACACATATATATGAAATCATGCTTTATGCTTTAAATGCTTTAAAATGTTGAAATGTTTTAAAATGTTTGCATGTTGTAACTGTGTATAATTTCTGAGTCTGTCTTGCTATGTTACAATTTAGAAGCTATTTTGAATGATTTTTTTCTTCTAGATCTTAGTTGTTTATTTTCTTGATAATATCTAGAAAAGAATATTTCTGGTGCTCTGGGGTTTGAAAATAAATTATTACTTCATCCACTAGAAATGATTTTATTTCCTATTTGCTTATTCCAGCCTTTTCTATTTTTTATAGCTCAAATTGATAGCACTGTATCAAATAAAATTGGAGAAAATTAAATGTATGCTTTTCCATTTGAGATCAAGAAAGAGGCTAATTTTTCTCACTAATACAAGTGTTAGTATTATAAATAATAGTACTTTATGGCTTTATACTGATACTATTTTTTTACATTAAGTTCACCATTGGCATCAATTTTGTCTATCAGTGGATCCTATTGTCAATAAGATGAAATATACACTTTACTATTTGGCATTTCAAACTCTTCACAATCTTTTTTCCAATCTATCTTTACAAAATTATTTTATTTTATTCTGTCATCTATCCTCTATTCCAGGAAAACTGTTCTATTTGGCATTCTCCATAAACAAAATTCCATGTCTTATATATGGATCACTGCAAAGGGATTCCCCTGTGCATGGATTGTACTCTATCCATAATTCTAGCTCTTGAGATGATTAGGGGCTTTCACGAGTCAGTTCAAGTGCCACTTGCTGTCAGAGCCCTTTCCTGATCCTTCCATTTGTTAATAATTGCCCCTGCCTTTCAAATTAGTTTATTTTCCATTCCTAATATATTAAAATATTATTAGTTTATTTTCACTTAAAAAAACACAATAAGCAGAAAGAAAAAGAAAAATATAAAAAAAATCATAAGAGAACATTGTCATGTGCCAACAGAATATCAAGGAGGATTCAAAATATATAATAATAAATTACTAATATATTAGTATATATAGTATATATACTAATATAGTAGTAGAAGTAATTATAATCACGAGTGGCCATTTTTTCTTTACTTCCTTGTAAACGGTTCTTTTGTTCTCTGCTAAACATCTTCTCTTTTCTTTATTTTTTTCCTCTTTTCATCCCCCCCAACCCCAAACAAGCTATAGTTGAGAAAGGATATATTTCCTATATATAGGAAGGAATATATATATATATATATATATATATATATATATATATATATAGAAAGGATATACCTATGTATACATAGGTAGATATGAACATTCACATACATACGTATACACCCTGCTCCCCCAGCAACACTCATACACACACATATCTTTCCTATCCCTGCTTTAATTGTGCTCCTAACTTGCTTTGCTATTACTTAACTTCCCCTCACCCATGAATCCCGCCCTTCTCTTCTTCCCTCACCATTTGCTTTCCCATCCACTGATAACTCCCCCTTTATTTCTTTATAGAATTTGGAGGTTCCCAAATCCTACATGTTATATCTGTGGTGTTGCCTGTTTAATCCATTCCTGATGTGAGCAAGTGTTCAGAACTATGATCCCTTCTCCCCACTCTAATGCTTCTGTGCACATTCTTCCTCTGCACCACTTCTGTATAATGTAATTACTATTTTTACCTCAACTCTGCCTCAGTTTTCTTTTCAGTTACCCTATTGTTAATGCCAATGTTAAACATTTAATATACATTTCCCATGTGGGGGGGGGGGGAAAACATAAGCAGTTTGTCCATGCTGAGTTCCTTGAAATTGATCTTTGACATCGGGTTATATATGTTAAATTTTCTAATAAATTCGTGTTTTGATTGAAAGTCCTTAAAATCTGCAAGGTTCTTGGTAATTTTGGTGGATATGACATTTTTGCAAATAGCTTAGTCCTTCTTCTATTTTTATATTATGTTTCCCGAATAAAATATAAAATCATGAAAAATAACTTCCTTTTATTTTTTTATTCTTTTTGCTTGATATTTTTAGTGTTTACTACAATGCTTAATAAATGGTGATTGAATTAAATTATTCAGCTGACGAAATATTTTCACCTCCCCCTTCTTATTTTTAAATATATTTTGTTTCACCAAATATTTCCTGATTACATATAAAATAACTTTACCATTCATTCTTTTTTTTAATTTGAAGTTTCAAATACTTTCCCTTTTCCTCTTTCCTCCTCCCTCTTTAATAAGGTAAACAATTCAATGAATTATTAATATGAAGTTTTAAACATATTTTTATGATAGCCATGTTGCAAAAGAAAATAAAGACAAAAAAGAAGATAAAAGAAAAATAAAGTGAAAATATGTCTCAATTCCTTCTCCTTGTTGCTTCACAGCAATTCCAGATCTTGGTTTTCCACCTCTATTTGAACATTAGTTACAGAATGATCACTTAGTCTTCTATTGCAGCAAAGTGGAGGGCTCATTTAGCTTATATTATATGTAGTTAGTGGGCTCTAATAGGCTTTGCATTTTCCATTCTGCACGCTAATGTCCTGGGTTCTATCACTGGGCTCCCAATCAGGTGTCCACTGCCACTGGTACCATGTCTTTGCCTTCTGCTGTCTTGCTTTGGAACCAACTCTCAGAGCACACAAGTCTCTGACAAGCACCCCCTTCCTGGTGCTGGCTACTGCTGCTAGAGGCTCATATCCTTGGCTCCTGTCAATGGCTGTCTGGAATTCCAGTTTGTCCCACTTCCCTTCTGCTCTGTCCGTGTTTCTGATGGCTACTCTGGTACCTACTCTCTTAGGGTCAGCTGCTACCCCCTATACCAAGGCAGGAAAAGTTCCCCTCTTAGATCCTGCCCTTCTTTATCTTATAGAATATACGGACTGTTGGAATGTTGTCTGTAGGTCTGAGCAATATTATACTGACACTGCTGGGCCCCAAGTGCCCCGTGATGGCAGACATAACTTTCCCCCATCATCTGGGCCAGTACATTTGGAGTCGATTATCATTTGTGCTAGAATTGGGGAAATACTCCTAGGTTCTGAGTTTTATGCTTCTTAGGGGGTCCCCATTGGAAGCTACAGAAAGTGTTGTAGTTCATAGCTCATGAGTAATGGTTAAAACTGATGTAACACCGCCCCCCAGCTTCTCCTCATTTACTTAAACTGTATACATAGAATATTTGTTCATAATCACAATTGGAGAAGTGTCTTCAAACTCCTAAGAAGAATTTAATATTATCCTTTATAATGACATATGCTGGAATCACAAGAAATCCCATTTACTAGAATTATAGTTGGTCTCTGAAATTTCAAATTAAATCAAGCAAACAAAATGAAAATAATGTCTTTAGCAGAGCTAGGCAATTTGAGGGATCTGCTTCAGTTTGCATTCTGTCTTTATTGGGGTCTTTTATGGCAAATCTCAATGATAGGCTATTTTAACATATAGTTATAGGATTGAGGATTGCTAATTCAATTGCATTGTCATTTCAAAAAAGTCACTCAAAATCAAATAACTTATGTAAATAGAACTTCCTTAAACCTAGAAGAGAACCTTGATCAGGAGCCTCCCGAAAAGAAATGCAAGATGAAAAATATTAGTAATAAAAGAAATGAGCAATATTATTTCTTCTGAATTTGTCCTTTTTTATTAAAATGTTTTATTTACAAAGCATATGCATAGGTAATTTTTCCAACATTGACCCTTACAAAACCTTTTGTTCCAAATTTTCCCCTCTTTCCCCCCCACCCTTTCCCCTAGTTGGCAGGTAGTCTGATATATGTTAAATATGTTGAAATACATGTTAACTCAATATATGTATACATATTTATACAGTTATCTTGCTGCACATGAAAAATGAGATCAAGAAGGAAGAAAAAGAAAAACTGAGAAAGAAAACAAAATACAAGCAAATAACAACAGAGAAAGTGAGAATACTATGTTGTAGTCCACACTCTGTTCCCATGGTTCTCTCTCTGAGTGTAGATGGCTCTTTTCATCACTGAACAAGTGGAACTGGTTTGGATCATCTCAATGTTGAAGAGAGCCACATCCATCAGTATTGATCATCGTATAGTCTTGTTGTTGCCATGTATAATGGTCTCCTGGTTCTGCTCGTTTCACTCAACATCAGTTCATGTAAGTCTCTCCAAGCCTCTCTAGAAATCCTGCTGGTCGTTTCTTACAGAACAATAGTATTCCACAGCATTCATATACCATAATTTAATTCTAATTCTAATGAGAAAAAAAAAAGTTCTCTATCTGAAAAAATTCAATATAACCTAGTTGCTTTGAAGGTTAATTGAATTCTAAAGACATTTCCTAGAAAAATTTGGTGCATACTTAAACTACAAGGTGGAAAGCCCAAGAAAAGTGGAAGGTCTAAACCACTATTATCTTTAAGTTTTTAAGAAATCTTGTTGCCGAATAGCGATAGCCAACTTTACTCTCTAATGTCTTAAGATTAAGAGGTGGAAGGGAAAGGTGTGCATCAGAATAAGCAACAACACTTTCCAAAGATAGCACCTAAAGTACTAACAGAAGCAAGAAGACTAAATTTTTCTTTCTTTTTTTTCATTTAATAGCCTTTTATTTACAGGTTATATGTA
Organism: Sarcophilus harrisii; assembly: GCF_902635505.1. Lineage (NCBI taxonomy): Eukaryota > Metazoa > Chordata > Mammalia > Dasyuromorphia > Dasyuridae > Sarcophilus > Sarcophilus harrisii. Next base: position 78,763,300 of record NC_045430.1, read on the forward strand.
TGGGTAACTTTACAGCATTAACAATTGCCAAACCTCTTGTTCTAATTTTTCACCTCTTACCCCTACCCCCTCCCCCAGATGGTAGGATGACCATTAGATGTTAATTATAATGTGGGAAAACTGGGACATTGATTCATTGTTGGTGGAGTTGTGAACGAATCCAACCATTTTGGAGAGTAGTTTGGAACTATGCTCAAAAAGTTATCAAACTGTGCATACCCTTTGATCCAGCAGTGTTACTACTGGGATTATATCCCAAAGAGATTATAAAGAAGGAAAGGACCTGTATGTGCACGAATGTTTGTGGCAGCCCTTTTGTAGTGGCTAGAAACTGGAAACTGAATGGATGTCCATCAGTTGGAGAATGGCTGAATAAATTGTGGTATAGAAATTATGGAATATTACTGTTCTGTAAGAAATGACCAACAGGATGATTTCAGAAAGGCCTGAGGAGACTTACACGAACTGATGCTGAGTGAAATGAGCAGGGACCAGGAGATCATTATATACTTCAACAACAATCAGATGATGACCAGTTCTGATGGATCAGGCCATCCTCACACGAGATCAACCAAATCATTTCTAATGGAGCAGTAATGAACTGACTAGCTATACCCAGAAAGAACTCTGGGAGATGACTAAAACCATTACATTGAATTCCAATCCTATATTTATGCACAGTGCATTTTGATTTCCTTCACAAGCTAATTGTACAATATTTCAGAGTCTGATTCTTTTGTACAGCAAAATAATGTTTTGGTCATGTATACTTATTGTGTATCTAAGTTATATTTTAATATATTTAACATCTACTGGTCATCCTGCCATCTAGGGGAGGGGGTGCGGGGTAAGAGGTGAAAAATTGGAACAAGAGGTTTGGCAATTGTTAATGCTGTAAAGTTACCTATGTATATATCCTGTAAATAAAAGGCTATTAAATTAAAAAAAAAAAAGGAAAAAAAAAAGATGTTAATTATATTAAAATATAAATTAGATACACAATAAGTATACATGACCAAAACGCTATTTTGCTGTACAAAAAGAATCAGACTCTGAAATATTGTACAATTAGCTTGTGAAGGAAATCAAAAATGCATGTGTGCATAAATATAAGGATTGGGAATTCAATGTAATGGTTTTAGTCATCACCAGAGTTCTTTCTCTGGGCGTAGCTAGTTCAGTTCTTACTGCTCCACTGGAAATGATTTGTTGATCTCGTTGTGAGGATGGCCAGGTCCATCAGAACTGGTCATCATATAGTATTGTTGTTGAAGTATATAATGATCTCCTGGTCCTGCTCATTTCACTCAGCATCAGTTCATGTAAGTCTCTCCAGGCCTTTCTGAAATCATCCTGTTGGTCATTTCTTACAGAGCAATAATATTCCATAATATTCATATACCAAAATTTATTCAGCCATTCTCCAACTGATGGACATCCATTCAGTTTCCAGTTTCTAGCCACTACAAAAAGGGCTGCCACAAACATTCGTGGACATACAGGTCCCTTTCCCTTCTTTAGTATCTCTTTGGGATATAAGCCCAGTAGTAACACTGCTGGATCAAAGGGTATGCACAGTTTGATAACTTTTTGAGCATAGTTCCAAACTACTCTCCAGAATGGTTGAATTCGTTCACAACTCCACCAACAATGCATCAATGTCCCAGTTTTCCCGCATCCCCTCCAACAATCATCATTATTTTTTCCTGTCATCTTAGCCAATTTGACAGATGTGTAGTGGTATCTTAGAGTTGTCTTAATTCGCATTTCTCTGATTAATAATGACTTGGAGCATCTTTTCATATGACTAGAAATAGTTTCCATTTCTTCATCTGAGAATTGTCTGTTCATATCCTTTGACCATTTTTCAATTGGAGAATGGCTTGATTTTTATAAATTAGAGTTAATTCTCTATATATTTTGGAAATGAGGCCTTTATCAGAACCTTTGATTGTAAAAATATTTTCCCAGTTTATTGCTTCCCTTCTAATCTTGTCTGCATTAGTTTTGTTTGTACAAAAACTTTTCAGTTTGGTATAATCGAAATTTTCTATTTTGTGATCAGTAATGATCTCTAGTTCTTTGGTCATAACGTCCTTCCCCTTCCACAGGTCTGAGAGGTAAACTATCCTCTGTTCCTCTAATTTATTAATAATTCCATTCTTTATGCCTAGGTCATGAACCCATTTTGACCTTATCTTGGTGTACGGTGTTAAGTGTGGATCAATGCCTAATTTCTGCCATATTAGTTTCCAATTTTCCCAGCAATTTTTATCAAACAGTAAGTTCTTATCCCAAAAGCTGGGGTCTTTGGGTTTGTCAAAGACTAAGTTGCTATATTTGTTGACTGTTTTATCCCTTGAACCTAACCTATTCCACTGATCAACTAATCTATTCCTTAGCCAATACCAACTGGTTTTGGTAACTACTGCTCTATAATATAATTTTAGATCTGGTACAGCTAAGCCACCTTCATTTGATTTTTTTTTCATTAATTCCCTTGAAATTCTTGACCTTTTAGTTTTCCATATGAATTTTGTTGTTATTTTTTTAGGTCATTAAAATAGTTTTTTGGGAGTTTGATTGGTATAGTACTAAATAAATAGATTAGTTTAGGTAATATTGTCATCTTTTGCTCGCCCTATCCAAGAGCATTTAATATTTTTCCAATTGGTTAGATCAGATTTAATTTGTGTGAAAAGTGGTCTGTAATTTTGCTCATAAAGTTTCTGATTTTCCCTTGGCAGATAGATTCCTAAATATTTTATATTATCAGTTGTTACTTTAAATGGAATTTCTCTTTGTAACTCTGACTGTTGGATTTTGTTAGTGATATATAAGAATGTTGATGACTTATGTGGGTTTATTTTATAACCAGAAACTTTGCTAAAGTTGTGGATTATAAGAAGACTAAATTAAACTAACCTTCCTCTTCACTACCTAGCCTCCACTTTTTTTATTATTTTTTTAATTTTCAAAATATATGCAAGGATAATTTTTCAACATGGAGCCTTGAAAAACCTTATGCAATAATTTTCTATCCTTCCTCTCACCCCTTACCCAAGATGGCATGTAATCCAATATACCTTAAACATGGTAAAATATGTTAAATCCAATATAAGCATACATATTTATACAATAATCTTGCCACACAAGAAAAATCAGATCAAATAATCAGAAAGAAAATAAAATGCAAGCAAGCCACAACAAAAAGAATGAAAAGGCTATGTTGTGTTCCACACTCAGTTCCCACAGTTCTCTCTCTGGGTGTAGATCGTTCTTTTCATCATAAGACCATTGGAATTGGCCTAAATTATCTCATTGTTGAAGAGAGCCATTCCATCAAAATTGATCATGATATAGTCTTGTTGTTGCCATGTATAATGATCTCCTGGTTCTGCTCATTTCACTCAGCATCAGTTCATGTAAGTCTCTCCAGGCCTCTTTAAATTCATCCTGTTAGTAGTTTCTTACAGAACAATAATATTCTATAACATTCATATATCATAATTTATTCATCCATTTTCCAGCTGATGGGCATCTACTCAGTTTCCATTTTTTTTTGCACATATAGGTATCTTTCCCTCCTTTAAGATCTCTTTGGGTTATAAGCACAGTAGAAACACTGCAGGTTTGGTTTTTGATAAGGTTGATTATGGAGCATGGACAACAAACCAATACAAAAGTGTAGAGAGTAGTGAAACATGTACGAGGAATGAGAACAATTTGACTGAAGGAAAACAGAGGAATAAGATGAAAGAAGATTAAAAATATAGGTTGGAGATCAGGTGTAAAGTGCTTAAATGACAAACCGAGGAGCATAGACTGGCTTGTAACCAGGGCAGAGTGGCCAACACTGTAGATACCTCCCTGTAGGTTCTCTGTCATGTGGAGTCTGCACTGCCCCATGCTCACACTAACAGTGGAGTCCACTCCATCCTGGAACTCTATGCTGTCTGCACTGGCCTTTGTGCTCAGCTGCTTGTGCTCGGTCTGCCTCTCTCCTGTTTCCAATTGAAATAGACCTTTTCTGGCAATCTTCAAAATTATCTTCTGCTGATAATTTGTTGCACTCCTAATAATTGGGAGTTCTGCTGGCCCAGAGATAATTCACAGGCTGGATTTCATAATTACTGTGAGGGTTGTAGAGACAATCAGAGAGAAACGTGTGTCATCGCCTCCATGTTGCTCTGCCCCTGGAAGTCCAAGTTTCTCCCTTTTGCTTTAATTTTTCTCTCCTAACATGCTTCATAAAGCAAAAATTATTAAAACTAAATATTTAACAAAATAGAAAATGGTATGATCCTTATGGAAAGGAACAGCGGCAATGATACATAATGAATAGGATTCTGGACTTGGAACAGGAGCACCTAGGTTCAAATTTCACCTTGACCTTGTGTTAATCACATTAATTGTGCCTCAAATCTAAGACTTTTTATTTTTAAAAAATGGTTATGATTTAATTCCATGATGGAAGCTAAAATTTGAAGAGTTGTCTAACACAATTACAAATTGTTTACACACTCATGTGAATATGTACTTGTTTCTACACTTGCACTAAATTGAAAATTATAAAGACCACTAACCTTGATTAGATATATATTAAACATTCCATGGATTTTTGTGCACAAATTAGCAGTAATAAGGGCCCATAATTACATAGTATTTCAGGATTCACAATATATTTTTTCTCACCATAATCTCATCAGAATACTTTCACAACTATTAATATTTACATTTTATGATAAAGGAAACTGATATTAAAAAGAGGGTTATTGTTTTGCTGATATGATAAATGTTAAATCTTGGATTTCAAACCAAGGATATTCAAGTTCAAGACTAGTATTCCTTCTGCAACATTGAAAGAATTAATAAAGAAAAAAATGACAAATTAATTAGAGTATTTTAAAGAAAAAAGGTCAGTAATACATCATTCATGACCTATTGTTGTGTTTCTACCAAATGGAGTTAACATACTCATATTGTGAAAAATAAATGAACATATAGGGATTTGTGGATATCACATAATCTGTTCATTATTCAAGGACATTCTGTCATGAAACCAACTAGTATTTGAAATATGGAAAATGAGACCAAGTTAATATATTAGTGATAACTTCATTCTCCTGATGAGAGATATGATGCACTTATGACTTCATAAAATTGAAGATAAGACTGTTAGAAGCAGTGTAGTAAATGTCAAAAGGTACTATTAAACAAAGGCTGCCCTTTATGAGTATCATAAGATGGAGTAAGATGAGAAAAGATGCAATGACATCCTACTGGCATCTCTAAAATAATTTTCTCATGCAATTCCTATCTTTATTTTTCATGAGAGTTTGTTATTAGGATCCTTAAATCCCCACCCCCCGCCTTTTTATAATGAGACCTGAGAATGAAGCATTTTGTAGTTTTAACTATAGGCACTAACCCATAAATGTAAACAAAAAATGTAATTATAGGTAGTTTAGAAAGGTCAAACAAACTAATTTTTCTATTTTTTTCATCTTCCATCTCTCTGAAGTTTGCTTAGACATAAAATGTGGAGTTAAAAGATAAACTTTCTAAACTATTTCTTAAATATTAAAGCTTTATTAAAAAAAACCAAATAAAAGCCTCTATATCCAGAAAATTTTGCAAATGATTTATTCAGAAAAATATGTTACCTGTAGTCAAACCACAATTGAAACTCAGGGATACAATATAGGGTTACATCAAAATCGTCCTTGTTCCCCATTTTTCCCCATTCTTTCCAGTCCTGTAGAGAAACCAGTGATCCAAGTTGCAGAATCTTGATTGGGTCCAAAATCACCAGCCTCACTTTCTCCCCCTGGAAATCAATTGATTCAAGATTACTGGAGATTGCCCTAGATGCAATGGAAGACTTTACCTTTTTTGAATTAAGGTTTTTTAACACGTTTGACAGAGGCAACTGCCCATTCAGTAAGGATAGATAAAAAAGAAATTGAGGCCTTTGCACTCTATAGTGCTTTTTTAACCTAGTCAAAAACATATAAATTCATACATATATACAATGAATCAATTTGAATGAGAAGAATTCCAGGGTTTTTTGATAAAACAGCAACAATTGCTATTTACATTCACTCTGAGCCAAACAGAGCCCATACTGCCTAATTAGAACTTGACTAGGGAGCTATTGTTGGTCAATCTGTGAGAGACAGAGTAATTTAGGTTTAAGATGTGTTCCTTAAGACCAAAATTTAATAAAATAATAGTAAAATAAAACATTAGTATATTATACAGCAATTTATCATTAAGATAATACATTATGATTAGGTGGTATGTATATCAGGAATGAGAATTGGCTCAATATTAGGAAAACTATCAACATAATGAACTACATCAATAATAAAACAATAATCATATGATTATCTCAAAAGATTCAGAGAAAGCTTTTGACAAAATAATGCACCTATTCCTATTAAAAACGCTGGAAAGCATATTAATAAATGGAGCTCTCTTTAAAACGATAAGTAGTATCTATATAAAACCATCAACAACCACCATATGTAATAGGGATCAGCTAGAAGATTTCCCAGTAAAATCAGGGCTGAAACAAAGATGCCCAATATCAATACTATTATTCAATGTTGTCTTAGAAATATTAGAATTGACAATAAGAAAAAGAAAAAGAAATTACAGAAATTAGAACATGCAACAAAGAAACAAAACGATATAACTTTCAAAGATTGAATTTGGTATACTTAAGAATCCTAAAAAACCTAAAGTATTAATAAATTACCTTTAAACAAAGTTTAGGATTATAAATAAACCTACACAATGGCTAAAGACAGCGATTTCGTAAATGGGTCTTCATCCCTATCAATACTATGCCAATGTTGTCTTGAAATGTTACAATGAAAAAGAAAAAGTTAGAAAAAACGCCAAAGAAAACGTATCTTTCCAAAAATTGGTTCCAAAGCCGGGGAAAATCACCAAAAGTGGGGAAAAATTATTTGAGGGGAGCTCAAACCGGGGGAAAGCAAGATCTCGGAAGAAGCACTCAACCTGCGTAAGGGCTTTCTTCCTTTATAAATCCCTCAAAATATGTTGAATGCACCTTGTGGTGAAACTCCACCGCCCTGAGTCTCGGGCCAAGGGGTTCCAGGGCCGAGGATCAGGCAGAGAGGGAGAGATTTAGGGTCGGGAGGTCACCCAATACCACAGTCCACACAAGGTCCGGCCTGCGTGACACTTTTCCCATTAGTCCTAGCCAAGGGGCACCAGCTTAACCCAACGCGCCTGACTGGCTTTCCAAGCTGGCCAGTTGAATCCACCTGCTGGAGGGAAGGGCTCTCACTCAGACACTCCCATCCTGGAGGCCCGTGGTTTACATCTTCCCCTTGCTCTGCCGAGGAAGCTTAACCCCTTTGCTGGGCATTTCCCTGGAAAGGCTTTGAAACCATTTGTTGGAAGGGAAGCTTCTATCAGAAAGGTCCCGGTTCAGCCAAATAGAACCCCTCAACGCAAAAAGCTCAACTTGTCTCCTTTACCTAAAGGCTTTAAAAAGAATTAAAAGTTAAAAAAGAGAAGTTGGAAGAAAAAGGGGAAAGAAAGAGAAGCCTAAAGAAGCAAACCCAACTTCCTTGAAAAATTAATTAAAAGGTTAAAATAATAGGAAGAGGAAAACAAAATTTGGTGAATTGGAAAATTAAAAACTCCAAGGAAATAGAAAAAATTTGTGAATTGAAAAGACAAAGAACTGCAAAAAGTAGGATCTGGAATGGAAAGAAAATAATTCACTAAAAAAATTAGTGAAATGGAAAAAATTCACAGACCAAAACAATTCATTTAAAAACTCAATTGGACATATAAGAAAAGAAGTAAAAAGTAATGAAGAAAATAATTCTTTAAAAATTAGAACTGAACAAATAGAAACTAATGATTCATTGAGACAGCAAGAATCAGTCAAGCAAAAACAAAAAAATGACAAACTGGAAAAAACCATGAATTATCTAATTGCAAAAACGACAGACTTGGAAAATGGATCTAGGAGAGATAATCTAAGGATTATTGGACTTTCTGAAAACTATGATGAAAAAAAGAGCCTAGATACTATTTTACAAGAAATCATCAAAGAGAATTGCCCAGATGTAATAGAATCAGAAGGTAAAATAGGCATTGAAAGAATTCATCGAACACCTTCAGAAAGAAACCCTAAAATAAAAACCCCAAGGAATATTGTGGCCAAATTTCAGAACCATCAGATTAAGGAAAAATTTTACAAGCAGCAAAAAAAAAAATTTAAATACGAGGTGCCACAATAGGATCACCCAAGATCTGGCTGCCTCTACATTAAAGGAAAGAAGGGCCTGAAATATGATATTCTGAAAGGCACAGAACTTGGGATGCAGCCAAGAATAAACTACCCAGCTAGCTGAGCATTTTCTTCCAGGGAAGAAGATGGACATTTAATGAAACAAATGAATTCCATTTTGTTTCGAAGAAAACCAGAACTAAACAAAAATTTGATCTCCAACCATAGAACCAAGAGATGCAGAAAAGGCAAAAATAACCTTGGAATTGTATTCTGTTGTGGTATACAAAAGAATATATGTATAATTTGATTGTACTGATATAACATAAAAAGGAAGTAGATATGGAAAAGGGATGATGGCAGAATAAGGTGGGAAGGAGGGATAAAAAGAGGAACCACATCCCACAAAGAGGCAAAGGAAACTTATGATATCTGAGGAATTTGAGAGGGGAGGAACAAGGTGAATCTTACCTCATCAGAGTTGGCTCAAAAGAAAATAATTGACATTTGTTTTGAGAAAATTTCTGCCTCATTAAAAACGGGGAGAGGAAAAGGAAAAGAAAAGATAATAAGGAAGGAAGGGAAAGACACAAGGGGAGGGAGGGAGTATAAGAGGGTAAGCATCATGATACAAGAGGGGTACATAAGTTTGGAAGGGAAAGAGGGTTGAGGCAAGAATAAGCAAAAGCATAATCTGGGGTTATTAGGATGGCAGGAAATACAGATTTAGTAATTCTAACCGTAAATGTGAATGGGATGAATTCCCCATAAAGAGGAGGCAGATAGCGACTGGATCAAAGTCAGAACCCTACAATATGTTGTTTACAAGAAACACATTTAAAGCAGGGAGATACATATAGAGTAAAGGTAAAAGGCTGGAGCAAAATCTATTATACTTCAGGTGAAGTCAAAGAGGGTAGCCATCCTTATCTCAGATCGCAAAAGTAAAATTGATCTAATTAAAGAGATAAGGAAGGAAACTACATCCCGCTAAAGGGTAGCATAAACAAAAAAGCAATATCAATATTAAACATATAGCACCAAGTGGTATGGTCCAGCCTTCTAAAGGAGAAGTTAAGAGAGTGCAAGAAGAAATAGACAACAAAACTGTAATAGTGGGAGATCTCAACCTGAACTCTCAGAATTAGACAATCAAACTACAAAACAAATAAGAAAGAAATTAAAGAAGTAAATAGAATATTAGAAAAATTAGGGATGTTAGATCTTTGGAGAACATTGAATGGAAATAGAAAGGAATATACTTTCTTCTCAGCAGTTCATGGAACCTATTCAAAAATTGACCATATATTAGGAAATAAAGACCTCAAATTAAATCAAGAAAGCAGAAATAGTAAAGCTTTCTTTCAGATCATGATGACAATAAAAACTACATTCAACAAAAGTTAGGGAAATAAACCAAAAGTAAATGGAAACTAAACAACTTCATCTTAAAAGAATGATTGGGGAAGAGAAATTATAGATACAATTAATAATTCACCCAAGATAATGACAATGATGAGACATCTACACAATTTGTGGGATGCAGCCAAAGCGGTAATAAGAGGGAATTTATATCCTTAGAGGCTTACTTGAATAAAATAGAGAAAGAAAAAGATTAATGAATTGGGCTTGCAACTCAAAAAACTAAAAAAGGACCAAATTAAAACCCCCAATCAAATACTAATTTAAAATTCTAAAATTAAAAGGAGAAATTAAAAATATTGAAAGTAAAAACTTTGAACTAATTAATAAAACCAAGAGTTGGTTCTATGAAAAGCCAATAAAATAGATAAGCCTTGGTAAATCTGATTAGAAAAATGAGGGAGGAAATGAAATTAGAGTCCTTAAAATGAAAAGGAGAACTTTCCACCAATGAAGAGGAAATTAGAGAAGAATAAGGAGTTATTTTGCTCAACTTTATGCCAAGAAATTTGATAACCTAAGTGAATGGATGACCACCTCCAAAAATATAGACTTCCCATACTAACAGAGGAGGAAGTAAATTGTTGAATAGTCCCATTCAGAAAAAGAAATAGAACAGGCAATTAAACAACTCCCTAAGAAAATCCCAGACTGGATTTATATGTGAATTTTACCAAACATTTAAAGAACAATTGGCAATGCTATATAAATTATTTGATAAAATAGGGAATGAAGGAGTCCTACCAAATTCCTTCTATGACACAAGACATGGTACTGATACCTAACCAGGTAGGCTGAAAACAGAGAAAGAAAATTATAGACCAATCTCCTAATAATATTGATGCTAAAATCTTAAAATAAGATATTAGCAAAAGACACAGAAAACATCTCCAAGATAATACACTATGATCAAGTAGGATTTATACCAGGAATGCAGGGTGTCATATTAGGAAAACTATCAATATAATTGGCCATGTTAATAACCAAATTAACAAAAACCATATGATCATCTCAATAGATGCAAAAAGCATTTGATAAAATCCAAACATCCATTCCTATTAAAAGCACTTGAGAGTATAGAATAAATGGACTTTCCTTAAAATAATCAGCAGCATCTATTTAAAACCATTAGTAAGCATCATATGTAATGGAGACAAACTGCAACCATTCCTAATAAGATCTGGAGGAAACAAGGTTGCCCACTATCACCGTTACTATTTTTAATATTGTATTAGAAACGCTAGCTTTAGAATAAGAGCTGAGAAAGAGATTAAAGGAATAAGAATAGGCAAAGGAAACCAAATTATCACTCTTGCCGATGACATGATGGTATACTTAGAGAACCCCAGAGATTCTGCTAAAAGTTGTTAGAATAATCCAACAACTTTAGCAAAGTTGCTGGTTATAAAATAAACCCACATAAGTCATCAGCATTCTATATATCACTAAAAATCCAACAGTCAGAGTTACAAAGAGAAATTCCATTTAAAGTAACTACGATAATATAAAATATTTAGGAATCTATCTGCCAAGGGAAAATCAAAACTTTATGAGCAAAATACAGACCACTTTTCAACAAATTAAGTCTGATCTAACCAATTGAAAATATTAAATGCTCTTGGATAGGGCGAGCAAATATAATAAAGATGACAATATTACCTAAACTAATTATTTATTTAAGCTATGCCAATCAGACTCCCAAAAACTATTTTAATGACCTAGAAAAAATAACAACAAAGTTCATTAATGAAAAACAAAAGGTCAAGAATTTCAAGGGAATTAATGAAAAAAAATCAAATAAGGTGGCTTAGCTGTACCAGATCTAAAATTATATTATAGAGCAGCAGTTACCAAACTATTTGGTATTGGCTAAGGAATAGATTAGTTGATCAGTGGAATAGATTAGGTTCAAGGGATAAACAGTCAACAAATATAGCAACCTAGTTCTTTGATACCCAAAGATCCCAGGCTTTTGGGATAAGAACTTACTGTTTGATAAAAATTGTGGAAAATTGGAAACTATATGGCAGAAACTAGGCATTGATCCATACTTAACGCGACACCAAGATAAGTCAAAATGGGTTCATGACCCAAGGCATAAACAGTGAAATTATTAATAAATTAGAGGAACACAGGATAGTTTACCTCTCAGACCTGTGGAAGGGGAAGGTCTTTATGACCAAAGCAGAACTAGAGATCATTACTGATCACAAAATAGAAAATTTCGATTATACCAAACTGAAAGTTTTGTACAAACAAAACTAATGCAACAAGATTAGAAGGGAAGCAATAAACTGGGAAAATATTTTACAGTCAAGGTTCTGATAAAGGCCCTCATTTCCAAAATATATAGAGAATTAACTCTAATTTATAAAAAATCAAGCCATTCTCCAATTGAAAATGGTCAAAGGATATGAACAGACAATTCCAGATGAAGAAATGGAAACTATTTCAGTCATATGAAAGATGCTCCAAGTCATTATTAATCAGAGAAATGCAAATTAAGACAACCTCTAAGATACCACTACACACCCGTCAGATTGCTAAGATGACAGGAAAATAATGATGATTGTTGGAGGGGATGTGGAAATTGGGACATTGATGCATTGTTGTTGGAGTTGTGAAGAACCAACCATTTTGGAGAGTAGTTTGGAACTATGTCAAAAGTTATCAAACTGTACATACCCTTTGATCCAGCAGTGTTACTACTGGGACTATATCCCAAAGAGATTACAAAGAAGGAAAGGACCTGTATGTGCACGAATGTTTGTAGCTTTTGTAGGGGGCTAAAACTGGAAACGAATGGATGCCATCAGTTGGAGAATGGCTGAATAAATTGTGGTATATGAATATTATGGAATATTACTGTTCTGTAAGAAATGACCAAATGGATAATTTCAGAAAGGCCTGGAGAGACTTACACGAACTGATGCTGAGTGAAATGAGCAGGACCAGGAGATCATTATATACTTCAATAACAATACTATATGATGACCAGTTCTGATGGACCAGGCCATCCTCAGCAACGACATCAACCAAATCATTTCCAATGGAGCAGTAAAGAACTGAACCAGCTATGCCCAGAAAAAGAACTCTGGGAGATGACTAAAAACCATTACATTGAATTTCAATCCTATATTTTGCCCACCCGCATTTTGATTTCCTCACAAGCTAATTGTACAATATTTCAGAGTCTGATTCTTTTTGTACAGCAAAATAATGTTTTGGTCATGTATACTTATTGTGTATCTAATTTATATTTTAATATATTTAACGTCTACTGGTCATCCTGCCATCTAGGGGAGGGGGGGTAAGAGGTGAAAAATTGGAACAAGAGGTTTGGCAATTGTTAATGCTGTAAAGTTACCCATGCATAAATCCTGTAAATAAAAGGCTATTAAATAAAAAAAATAAAATAAAATAAAATAAACCTACTCAAATTACTGTTATTTTTATATATTACCCACACAGCCCAGCAGTAAGAGAAATTTCATTGAAAATAACTATAGTCAATCTAAAATATTTGAAAATCTACCTTCCAAGAAAAATAAAAGAAATACATGAACACATTTGTGGAATATGTTTCACACACACTCACACACACACACACACACACACAAAAGTCAGATGTAAACTAAAAACTATTAATTGCTCATAAGTAGGGAGAAGTAATGCAAAAAAAATTGTATTTAATTTACTTATTCAGTGAAATACAATTCACATAGTAAGTGTTCAGAACAAACAAAGAGATCCATAATATTGGATCTCTTTGTTTGTTCTGAACACTTATTAATCAAAGGGTATGCACAGTTTGTTAACTTTTTTAGCATAGTTCCAAGTTTCTCTCTAGAATGGGAAAATGCATTTTTTTTAAAAGAAAATGAGGATGACTAGAAACTTATAAACAGATTGGAAGGGAGCACAAGCAGTTATGACTAGAAGCAACAGTTCATTTCGGTAACATATAAAGGCAGATGTCTTTACAAACACAGGAAGAATTCTTGAGAAAATAGCAAGGAGAACTCAAAAAAAAGCTTAGACTTGAACTGGAACCTAAATCCCAAGATGAAAAATAAAGATTTAAAAATCCATGGTTGCACCCATTAATTGAGCTTTAAAAAGTTGCTGTAAACACAAGAAGAAAACTTGTCATCAATAGAATCTTGGAACAAAGAAGATGTGGTTCAAATCAAAAGTATAACATTTACTATTTGGAACAAATCAGTTAACTTCTCCATACTCAAGGAAATCTAAGAATAGAAAGTGACAAATTGCTGACTTCAATTTTAGAGGAATTTAAAGAAATAATAGATATAAGGTAGAAAACAATAATCTTTTTTTTTTTTTTTAAAAAAGACTTCTTGTTTAAAATTTCCTGTTTCTTATGAACAGGAGAGATGTACTCATTTTTCAGAATAGAAAACTTTCTGTACCAAAATAGTATATTGGTTTGGTGGGCTATTGCTTCATTTTTTAAAGCATATTTATTAATTTGTGTGTATGCATGCATGCATATGTGAATCCTTTGTTTTTTAAGCGTTTCTTTTTTGGTAGAAAATAATAGCTATCCTATAATATATATTGCTTGCTCTTTTGTACACAGAAACTGTTCTATTAATCACCCTCTGAAGAAACACTACACATAAGTTAAATCTAAACTTTAAGAGACTTTTCCCGAGATTCTGCAGTGTAGCCATAATTGGCCATAGATTATAGGGGGGAAATAGTCTTTCTTTTCATTTTTGAGGCTAGGCTTTGAGAGAACTGAATCTTATTCATGTGTAGATTCCTTTGAGGAAGGGAACAATCTGTATCTTAAGTCATATTATTTAAATAAAAAGCAATTTAAATTTAACTTTTGTTTTTAAAATTTAACTTTTAGTTTTAAGTGTTTAATAAAATATACATTCCTGTTCAAAGCTATGATTTGGTAACTTATATGTAGAAGAAAAAGCAAGATGAAGAGGCACAATCTTTCTCTCTGAAACAAAAAAAATTCATTTGAGATCTTTGTAAAATAATGCAATATGACAGCAAAACACACATTTACAAAAATGTCACTAGCCTGTGTGAGTATGGGTGGGTGTTGGTGTGTAACTTGTTAAATAGCAAAACTCCCAAACAAACAGTTTGAGATAACAAGTCTATGATCAGGTCTCTGCTACAGCATAGTAACAACAGGTAAAATTGTGTATCAGTGATACTCTTCTGATAAGCAGCACCGTATGAGTTCAACAGAAAATTCATCTCATATTGAATTTCATATTAGAATGAGTAGTGTTCAGTGATATTGTGTGTGTTGCACAATGTTGACTGGTCTTCAGCCATTCTTTGCTCTAACAAGAAAAGGTAAGCTAGCAAAAGTGAGAGAGAACAATGAATTGCCTGCGTGTTTTATTGTGATGAGAAAGGTCTTTAGCATATTAAACAAAAGGGAGTATGATAAACTTATGGAAGGATGTGGGTAAGAATCACCCATGAAAGGGCACTCACATAATTAAGATATCAAATATACTGGACCATTTAACTATTCTGTTAAGATTTTAAGTGATGATTATAAAATACATCTGATTTTTAAAATTTATAATTGTATCATCTTAGTCATTCAACACAAATTAATGAATGAATTATTTTTACACATAAAAGCATAGAAGAATAATATTTTCTAGCATATGTTCTTTCATCATGATATTCTTACAACCATATCACATACCGCATATAATTTAAATAGTGGTAAGTAATGCCTTTGTGATTTCATTAGTATGAAAAACTCCCAAGAAAAGAAATTCCTAATGCCAACAGATTAAGACCTTTCCTGAAACTTACTATCTTAGAGAGTAAACCAGAATCATTTAGAAATTCCCTTATTTGCATTTTCTATGTTCTGTTGCATTTGAATTTATTTTGCTAAATATGTATCAATTACCTTTAATCCGGTTCTGTTGATGCTAGAGGTATGGTTAAAACTCTTCTACTAGATAATGGAGAGGTTAAATGATATGGTCAGGCTTTAAAATGCCAATTTTCAACTGAGATAGTATCTGAATTCAGAGTTGCTAAGTTCTGAGACATACTACCCAGGCACTATACAGATAGCCTGTCAGCACTGTGGATTGAATTATTGGATTTAAGTCAGTAAGCCATAAATTTGAGTACAATTCAAATATGTATTAGTTCTTTCATCCTAGATATTTGCATTATCTCCTCACAGTCTCAGTTTCTTTGTAAAACAAGGATAATCAACCTTAGATGGTTGTTGTGAAGACCAAGTGATATAACATATGTAAAGTACATTTAAAGTACCATGTGAATGCTAGCTAATATCATATTATTCTGACTACTGCTTAAAAGAACAAATGATTACCTAGATTATTTGTTTGGATCATAATAGAATTTGGATCATTATAGAACATAAATATTAAAACTGAAAAAAAAATCTTAAAAGTCATCTACTCCAATTATTTTATTTTAAAAACAAGAAAAATAAAACCCAAAGAATTAATGATTTTCTAAAGGTCCCAACAATTCAATTCAATAATTGTAGTGTAAAGTCAGCAAGTGGCAGAATCTTTGAATTCAAGCTATCTCCAAATTCAAAGTTGCTTTCATACGTTGTTGTACTTGCACAATAATATTTCATTAGTTTCATACATAATTATGCTTTTTAGTCCTGATAAATGCAAATTCTGAGACAGACAAAGAAAGCATTAATACCGCTACAGCAAATCACTTCTAAGCCCTCTTCATGCCAACCTGTTTTATTTCAGTTCTTCCACTTGATCTTTTAATCCTTTTTTCTGTTATTTATATTTTATTTTTTTTACAAATTACAAAGATAATTTTTAACATTTATTTTTGTGTAATTTTGAGTTCCAATTTTTTTTTCCACTTCTTCACTTTTTTCTTTTTTCTTCCCTCTCCAAGACAGCAAGCAATATGACACAGGCTAAACACATACAATCAATCATGTTAAACATATTTCTTTATTAGTCATGTTGTAAAAGAAGAATCAGAACAAAAGGGAAAAATCAATGAGAGAATAAAAAAGACGTTTAAAAAATTAAAAATAATATGCTTTGATCTTCATTTAGAGTCCAAGATATGGGTGGCATTTTCCATCCCAAGTCTTTTGAAATTGTCTAGTACCACTGTATTGTTGAAAATAGCAAATCTGTTATAGTTGATCATCACAAAATGTAGTTAACTCTGTACAATGAAATCTTGGTTCTGCTCATTTGACTTAGCATCAGTTCATATCTTTCCACATCTTTATAAAATTCTGCTCATTACTTCTACAATAATATTTCATTACATTCATTCATACACCAGAATTTACTCAGCCAATACCCAATTGATAAGCATCTCCTCAAATTCCAATTCTTCACCAACAAAAAAAAGAGTTGCTATAAATATTTTTGTAGCTATAGGTCCTTTTCCCCTTTCTAAAGCTCTTTCAGATACAGACCTACTAGGGCTGAATAAAAGCATCCCAAATTGCTCTTCAGATCAGTTCACAATTCCATCAACAATGAATCAGTGTCCCAGTTTTCCCATATCCCCTCTAACATTTATCATTATCTTTTTTTTTTTTTTGTCATTTCAGCCAATTTGAGAGGTGTGAGTGAGGTAGTACCTCAGAATTGTTTTAATTTGCATTTCTCCAATCAAGAGGGAATTAGAGCTAATAAATTGCTATAATTGCTTTACTAATATTTTATTTAAAATTTTTGTATCAACATTCATCAGGAAGATGGGTCTTTAATTTTCTTTCTCTGTTTTGACTCTTCCTGGTTTAAGTATCAGTATCATATTTCTGTCATAGAAGGAATTTGATAAGACTCCTTCTTTACCTATTTTTCCAAATAGTTTACATAGTATTAGAATTAATTGTTCTTTAAATATTTGGTAGAATCCACTTGTGACTCCATCTGTTTCTGGATATTTTTTCTTAGCAAGTTCATTAATGGCTTATTCAATTTAGTTTTCTAAAATGGGAATGTTTAAATAACTATTTTCTCTGCTGTCAATCTGAGCAATTTATATTTTTGTAAATATTCATTCTTTTTGGTTAGATTGTAGAATATACTGCCATATAGTTGGACAAAATAGCTCCTAATTATTGCTTTAATTTCTAAAGTAGCTGTCATCAATATCTTCTGCAAGTGGCTAAGAATCATTGGAATATTTTAGATACATGTGACACAATAATAAAGACATAATAATCTAATATTTGATAATTAATCTATCTTCTTGAATAAGATCTATTTGACAAAAAATTTTGGGAAAATTGGAAAATAATATGTCAGAAACTCGGAATAGGCCCACGTCTCACACCCCATACCAAAATAAGGTCAAAATGGGTACATGATTTGGGCATACCATGTGAAACAAATTAGGAGAGTCATGAATAATTTACCTATCAGATCTTTGGAGAAGGGAAGAATTTATGACCAAAGAGAAACTAGAGAACATTATGAAAGGCAAAATGGACAATTTGGATTACATTAAATTAAAAAGTTTTTGCACAAACAAAACTTACACAAACAAAATTGAAAGGAAAATGCAAAATTGGAAAAAAATATTTACAGCCAGTTTTTCTAATAAAGATATAATTTCTAAACAATATAAAGAAATGTGTCAAATGTATGACTACAAGTCATTCCCCAATTTATAAATGGTCAAAGGATATGAACAGACAATTTTCAGAAGCTAAAATTAAAGCCATCTGTACTCATATGATAGAAATGTAAATTTAAATAACTCTGAGGTACTACCTCATACTACCTCATACTTCTCAGATTGGTTAAGATGGCAGGAAAAGGTAATGATAATTGGTGGAAGGGATATGGGGAAACTGGAGAACAATCTGTGCCCAAAGGGATATAAAACTGTGCACACCTTTTGATCCAGCAGCCATTACTAGGTCTGTATCCCAAGAAAATTTTAAGGAGGGAAAAGGATCCACATGTACAAACATTTTTATAGCAGCTCTTTTTTTTGTGGTAGCAAAGAATTGGAAAATGAGTAGATGACCATCAATTGGGGAATGGCTGAATGAATTGTGGTTTTTGAAGATAATGGAATATTATTGTTCTATAAAAAATGATTAACAAACTGACTTTAGAAAAGACTGGAAAGATTTACCTGAACTGATGCTGAGCAAAACAAGTAGAACCGAAGATACATTGCTTGTAATAAGAGCAAGAACACACAATGAGCAGCTATGGAAAACTTGCTTCTCAGTGGTTCAGTGATTCAAAGCAATCCCAATAGACTTGGAACAGAAAATGCTATTTTCATCCAGAAGAACTAAGGAGACTGAATGCAAATCAGCACTTGCTATGTTCACTTCTTTTTTCTGTTTTTCATCTCTCCCATGGCTTTTCTGTTTTGCTTTGATTTTTCTTTCCCAACATGATTCATTAAATAATGTGTATTCAGGTTGTCTTGGTAGGTAGAGTCCCAAATACTTTATATTTATGGATCATTTCACATAGTTGTTTTGTCTTTTTCTAAACAGTAGTGATTTGGAGCATTTTTTTTTCACATGATTACAGATAGCTTTAATCATTTCATCTTAAAACTTCGTAGTTTATATTCATTGACCAATTATCATTTGAACAAGGAAGGACTCATTTCTATAAATTTGGCTCAGTTTTCTTCCTGTTTGAGAAAGGAGGTCATTATCAGAGAATCTTGCTACATTTTTTCATACTTATTATACCTGAGTACTATGCTATTTCCCTCCACCTGTTTTCCCCATTTATTCTTTCTTTCTCTTTCTCTTTCTTTTTTTTCTTTCTCTTTTTCTTTTTTTCTTTCTCTTTTTTTCTCTCTCTTTCCCTTTACTTTCCTGAAAAGTAGAATGGTTTTGTTTTGGTTTTTTATGTGTGTATGTTATTTTCTCTGTGCTAATTTCAATGAAAGTAAATTTCATTGTGCTCTCCCCTACTTTTTCATCTACAAAGATGATTCCCATATTTAAGTTCAACACTACCCTCTCTCCCACGTTAATCATACATATCCAACTGTGCCTTAAACATCTTCAATTTAACATCTCAAAGGCATGTAGAAGTCAATATATCCAAAATTACTGAACTCATTTTCTTTAATCACAACTCTTATCTTTTCTATATTTTTCTATTTATATCAGTAATATCACTTTCCAGTACTCCTGCCCGTCCTTCCAGTCACCTCTCAGTAACCAGTCATCCTCAAATCTTAATCCCACATATCCAATTCAATGACAAATCATGTTTTTATTTGCAAGTATATGACTCATTCTCCTCTCTACACTCAGGTAGCCATATACCTAAGTCATGATCTTATCACCTTTTGTTCCAATTTGTCCTGTTTTCTAACTCATTTCTTCCTACATTGAATTTCCTCCCACTCTAATTCATCTACAACTCTGCTGATAATATGATTTTTCTAAATTGGAACTCTAATCATGTTTAATAAGGTTCAGGTACTTCCTACTACATTTTTGATCATATATGAATCCTTTATCTTACCCTTTCCTAGCTTTTTAGTTTTTTAATACCTTCTCATCTTTTCCCTTCTTCATATTATGATCAAGCTAAGCAATCCAATTGACTCTCTCTTGAACTTGCCGTTTTCTTGACACTTTTCTCTGATTCTCCCCTTTGCTTAGAATGGTTTCCTCCCTTATCTTCATTCTTAGTTGCCTTGGCTTCTTTCAGGATTCCACTAAAAACCCTTTCTTTTTTCCTTAATCTTTTTTCCCTCCCTACCCCACAACTTTTTCTTTCTTATTACTTTCCATTTGGTTTGTATAGGTCTTTTAAGTACCTAATTATCTGCAGGTTATCTCCCCCATTAAATGAATGCTCAATAAAGGAAGGGAGTTTTCATTTGTTTGCTTGATTTTCTTTTAATTCCTAGAATTTCTTGCAATGCCAGCACATAGTAATCACTGAGATTCTGACTATAAAAATCAGATGATTTTGTAATTCTTATTTTGGCTAATTTGTTAGATCTCTTGTGAAGAAACTGCATTATTAGTGAATAGAAAATCTGTATGAAAATTGCACATACATGCTATATATTTGGCAAAGTTTAACTTAGGGTTAAGGATAAAGATTGAAATTGTGATATCATTAATATAGAGAGATGTCAGATTAACAAATTCCTACATCAATGCAAGTCAGTTTCTTCTGAGAAACTTATAACCTTAAAGAATGTTTTAAACAGAAGAGTTAAATGATTTCTCCAGGGTTACAAAGTTAGTATATCTCAGAGAGCAAACTTGATATGAAATTTTCCTAACACTGAAGTTGGCTCTTTAACTGTTATTTCTCATAAATTTCATACTAAAGCAGGAGGTTAATTGTATTTATACTTACTTCACTGACACTAGAATGAATAATTACACTTATTCTCCATCAACAAACACCACAAAGTTTTGGTAACTTTTTTTTTGGTGGTGTTCAAGCGTTTTTATTGCCAAAAAATTGGTTATGTCTGAGTCATCCTAGTCTGGTAAGCAAAAAATATAAAATCCACAACTGGGCTCATGGTTATTTTTTCCAGTGTGATGAAATGAGAGTCTATCTTCTGCTAACTGAGTCTATGAGAATCATGAGTCACCACCATCCCAAGATGAGATATCAGAGATGAATGGTAGTAGAAAGCATATACATATATTATTAAACTGAAAAAATATACATTAATATGCAGTTCAATAAAAACATGGTCAGTTGTTCATAATTAAATAGAAATAGATAACCAGGGAGTTTGATGTTTTTAACAGTTGTCAAATGATTAAATGTATTTTGACAATTATTTCAATTTTGATTTTTAGATTAATAAAAGATTTTCCTCTGCTACATATATTCCCAAATAAATAGCTTTTTATTTTATTCTCAAATATCTTTTAAAATTTTATCTAATTTTATGGGGTTTAAACTCTCAATCAAATTTTGCTCTATTTATTCCTGAGCAGATCCTGAATATATATAGGATTAGTTCATTTGGCATATGGGTCAGGTTTTGCAAACCAACTTCAACTTTTTTCATGGCCTGAAGCATTTGGTTAAAGGGGTCTATGTTTCTCAACTCAGAATATCTGGATAAGGTTTATATTATGAACAAAGGTTGACTTTCATTTCTGTATATAACTAATAAAAAATTATTTCATTTGAGCACTGGGCCTATTTGCACTAGCTATTACTCCAAACTACAAATTCAAAGCTTCACACACAAGAGACTCTTCAATGTATTTCTCCTGCAAGGGATTCCCTGAACATCTGGTTCCCTAAACTCAGAGGTAAATCCCTTGAATTATTCTGTTCACTTTAGGCTTTTTTTTTTCTTCTTTCTTCAAACAAATACAAAAGTACTAAGAAACAGCTAGAAATGATGGTAGCAGAGAGAATGATAGTAACAAAAGAAGGAAATGACTTATTAAAAGACTTTTCATTCCCTTGCCATTGTAGGGAATATAACTGATCAAGAATGAAAAACAGAATGAGAAGTGGGATGTTAGCCACAGTAAATGCTTACACAAAACCTAATCAGCTGGTAACAATTTCAAGATAGGACACTACAGAAATGAAAACTTTGTTCAAGCAGGATGATTGATATAAGAGACTTTAGGGATCTGAGGAGTCACGAAATCAAATGAAAGAGATGTGTAGTTAAGGATTTTCAGGTATGTTTACTGTTATTATGAAATGGAGGAGAAAGGAAGGGGAAAATATTTATTTTGTGTCTCAAAAGTTTCAGAATTCATGCTAAGTGCTCACACATACCGGCATAATTTGGAGATATTATGGGTTCTGTTCTGCACTGCAAAATAAGGTAAATATTTTTTAGCAATTTTTTTTAACATTTTTATACAAATTCCTCCTTTTTTCCCCTTCCTCCCTTCCTAATACGGTAGTAAATGGATTTTGGTTAAGCATGTGCAACAATGTAAAATATTTT
Source organism: Sarcophilus harrisii (assembly GCF_902635505.1). NCBI lineage: Eukaryota > Metazoa > Chordata > Mammalia > Dasyuromorphia > Dasyuridae > Sarcophilus > Sarcophilus harrisii. The sequence continues at coordinate 78,785,948 of NC_045430.1, forward strand.
CAAATGAGTCATTTTGTACAGAAAAATTCAAAAGGAAAAATAAAGTGAAAATAGTATACTCTAAATTTGTTTATACTATCACTCTCATATGTGGATCATGTGCCCATTTTAACTGTATCTTGGTATTTCATGTGAGAAGTTGGTCTATAACCAGTTCCTACTTTAATGTTTTCCAATTTTCTCAGCAATACCTAATTTTTTTCTACTAATCCACCACTTTATTTCTTAGTACCAGATTGTTTTAATTGGCATAATTTTATAATACAGTTTTATATCTGGCAGGGCTAGATCACATTCTTTCACATTTTTTCCCTATTGATTCCTTTGATATAGTTAAGGGTAGAAGAGGTTTACTGAGGTTTTTGTAAGGAAAGATAAAGAATATTAATTTCACATGATGCTATAATCTACTTTTTAATTTTTTTCTTTTTTTATTAAAGCTTTTTATTTTCAAAATGTATGCATAAATAACATTCAACATTCACCCTTACAAAACCTTGTATTCCAAATTATTTCCTCCCTTCCCCCACCCCTCCCCTAGACAGCGAGTAATAATAATATAACAATAAATGTTAAACGTGGTCAATTTTTCTATAAATATTTCAATGATTATCAAGCTTTACAAGAAAAATCAGATCAAAAAGGAAAAAATGAAAAAGAAAATAAAATGCAAACAAACAACAACAAAAAAGTGAAAATTCTATGTTTGTAAAGGGCTGAAACTCTTAAGTTGATGCACTGAGGTCTGACAACGAAGCTCTTAAGGCTAATTACCGATTGGACAATACCCTATAAGCATATACTTGGAAAATGGTCCTTCCCACTATCCTGTGCTGGCTCGATAATTGATATATACAGAAAATTGTAGGAGGGACTGGGGGGTGGAGTAAGACTAGCTAGGGTCACTTCTAGGCAAGAGATGAAGAGGAGAGGTCATGGAGATACTATGTTCATCCAATTCACTTCTACCCCTAAAGACAAAGAAAAAAGACCAAGGACTTTTGCTTATCCTGACTCCGGCTGATTCTAAGGCCTCCAGGGAGCTAACTCAGTCGTCACATATGTTGTGATCCATATTCAGTCCCCACAATCCTCTCTGAGTGTAGATGGCTCTCTCCATCAGAAGACATTGGAATTGGCCTAAATCATCTCATTGTTGAAAAGAGCCACATCCATCAGAAATGAGCATTGTGTAATCTTTCTGTTGCTGTGTACAATGATCTCCTGGTTCTACTCTCTTCACTCAACATCAGTTCATGTAAGTCACTCATGAAATCATCCTCCTGATCTTTTCTTATAGAACAATAATATTCCATAACATGTACATACTATAACTTATTCAGCCATACACTTTTTTGCACATGTGGGTCCTTTTCCCTTTTTGATGATCTCCTTGGGATAGAGGCTCAAAGAGTATGCACAGTTTGATAGCCCTTTGGGCATACTTCCATATTGCTTTCCAGATGGCTGGATTCGTTCACAATTCCACCAACAATGTATCAGTACCCCAGTTTTCCCACATCCCCTCCAACATTCATCCTTACCTTTTCCTGTCATCTTAGACAATCTGAGAGGTGTGTAGTAGTAGCTCAGAGTTGTCTTGATTTGAATTTCTTTGATCAATAGTGATTTAGAGCAACTTTTCATATGGCTAGAAATAGTTTTAGTTTCTATATCTGAAAATTGTCTGTTCATATTCTTTGACCATTTATCAATTGGAGAATGGCTTGAATTCTTATAAATTTGTGGCAGTTCTCTATATATTTTAGAAATGAGGCTTTTATCAGAATCCTTGGATGTAAATTTTTTCCCCAGCTTATTTTTTTCTCTTTTAATCTTGTCTGCATTGGGTTTTTTGGTGCAAAAACTTTTTAACTTAATATAAGCAAAATCATCCATTTTGCATTGCATAATGTATTCTAGTTCTTCTTTGGCCATAAATTCCTTTCTTCTCCACATATCTGAGAGGTAGACTATGCTTTGTTTTTCTAATTTGCTTATAATATCACTCTTTTTCTCTAAATCATGAATATCTTTTGACCTTATCTTGGTAGAGGGTGTTAATTGTGGGTTAATGCCTAGTTTCTGCCATACTAATTTCAAATTTTCCCAGAAATTTTTGTCAGATAGTAAGTTCTTATCCCAGAAACTTGGATCTTTGGGTTAATCAAACACTAGATTACTATAGTTATTTACTATTGTGTCTTGTGACACTAACTATTCCACTGATAGACTACTCTGTTTTTTAGCCACTACCAAATGGTTTTGATGATCACTGCTTTAAAATATATGTGTGTATATATATATATATATATATGTATATATTATTTCTGATACTGCTGGACCATGTTCATTTGCATTTTTTTCATTAATTCCCCTGAAATTCTTGACCTTTTTTTCTTCCAGATGAACTTCATTATTATTTTTTCTAGCTCTGTAAAATATTTTGGCAGTTTTATTAGAATGGCACTGAATAAATACATCAATTTAAGTAGTGTTGTCATTTTTATTATATTAGCTTGGCCTACCCATGAGCAATCGACATTTTTCCAATTGATTAAATACAATTTCATTTGCTTGGAAACTGTTTGCAATTGTGATCATCTAGTTCCTGACTTGTGTTGGCAAAGACATCCCCAAATATTTTATATTACCTATAGCTATTTTAAATGGAATTTCTCTTTGTATCTCTTGCTTTGGACTTTGATGGTAACAGATAAAAATAGTGATGATTTTTGTGGATTTATTTTGTATCCTGTAACTTTGCTAAAATTGTGAATTGTTTCTAGTAGTGTTTTATTGATTTCTTGGAAATTTGTTACACTCCCAATATTTGTGGGTTCTGTCACTGCAAAACCAGTTTAGAGACTTGATCTGAGGGAAGCCATCCAGTGTTCAGACAAAGACCACTCTATTCTTTGCCATCTTGGCTCCACTCTCCCCTCTACTTTTCTTAAAAGGTAAGAATTAGAAAGGAGTCATGGGCTCAGCTCATAAGAAAATAAGTCCTTTCTTATCTATCTATATGGATCTCTTTATAGTTTCCCTTATCTAGAGGAGAAACCCCTCATTGAAAAGTAGTCTGTAGCCTGCATGAACCAATGGGGACTCTTCAACTTTAGAAAAGAAAAAATAAAAAGAAATCTACTCATCCTTCCTTCACCCAAAGCAGAGTAGTATTTTTTTATATTTAAATAAGAAAATAAGAAAGACAAACACAACTTTGTAAAGTGTATTATGTACATAGGTGTAGGGTGGAGAGGCAGAAAAGATAAGAATATATTGTCAGAAGTGAGGAACTCCTGCTATGAAGAAAGATCTGTGCTAAAAGAGAATTAGGACAAAAACTTGGTCATCTTTTCAGTTTACCCTGTTGCTGGTGAAGATAGAAATGGTTAAAGCTAAAGACATCAGGAACCACTTGGTGGCTATGATTTTAACAAGAACATATATAGGGAGGGGGGTTGAAGGTTGGTTAAAAAGTATGAGGTGGTTGGTCTATTTAATTATGTTACTGACAAGGGATGGGGGAAACTGTGGGTGCTTATTTTATGGTGGAACTAGCATGTCAGTGAAGCAGGCCTTTTTGTATATTTTTTAAAAATCTGTTTTGAAACTATACACATGCATAACTGTCTCTTAGTGATGATGTTGAGTTGACACTGTTAGATTCAAACATTTGTGAATTTATACCTTGGTGGTATCTTTTCTGAGTGCCAGATTTTTCTTTGAATTTTTGCCAAAATATTTCTAAAAAGATTTTGCCCTTTTAAATAAAAGCAGAACAAAACAAAATTACCCATAAAAATTTAGATGCTAAACTATGTGGTACATATATAATTTGTATAGATATAACTTCATTGTCTAGGGTGACTTTCAATAAGATATTATTTCCTTCTTTATCTCTTTTAATTTGATCTATTTTTATCATAATTACTACCTCTGCTTTCTTTGCTTCACCTGAAGCATAATGATTCTTCTCTAGCCCTTTACCTTTAACCTGTATATATATATATATATATACACACACACAAATATATATGCTTCACATGCATTTTTTATAAACAACATATTGTATAATTGTGTTTTTTTAATACATTAACATATTTGCTTCCATTTCATGGGTTAGTTCATCCCATTCACATTTGTAGTTATGATAACTAATTGTGTTCATTTCCCTCCAAGCTATATTTCATTTTTTTATCCCTCTCTTTCTTATACCCCTCCCTCTTCCCCCTCACAAGTATTTTACTTCTGATCATTGTCTTCCTCATTATTTCCTGCTTTTTATCAGCCCCCCATATTCCTTCTATTATTCCCATCTTTTTTTTTATTTCTTAATAGGATAAGATAAATTTCTATTTCCAACTAAATTGAATATTATTTCCCCTTGAGCCAGTTTTAGTATTTAGGCTTTGCCACCACCATCATCCCTCTCCTTCTTTCCCTTCATCATAACAGTATATATATAATCTCTTTTATTTATGATGATTTATTCATTCAATCTAACCCCACCCTTCCAGTTGAGTACTCTTTTTCACTCTTTGAAATAAAGCACTAATTCAATTGGATATAGAAACCTATATTGGACAAAACAATAGTAAGGGAAAGGAATAGCTGAGGAAGAAGGGGAGGGTGGAAGATGGGAAGAGACAGAAAATAGGGAAGATTGAGGGAGGGTGTAGTTAGAAACAAAAGACTTTTAAAGAGAAATAAAGTGAAAGGAGAAAGAGAAAAAAGAATAAACAGGGAATATAGAATTAGTAAGAGTGATTATGAAAAAAATTGAAGCACATTTCTCTAAGGCATCATTTCTCAAATATATAGAGAACTGAATCAAATTTTAAAAAAATAAGCGATATTCTCCAATAGATAAAATATCAAAACATGAGAACAATTTTTAGATGAAGTAATCATGGCTATTTAAAAGCCATGATCTAAATGAATAAAATGATCTAATTCTCTATTGATTGGAAAAATGCAAATTAAAACAATTCTTAAACACTATCATATACCTATTAAATTGACTAATAGGACAAAAAAGGAAAATGACAAATCCTGAAGGGAATGTTGGAAAATGAGACATTGATTCTCTATTGGTGGAACTGCAAACTAATTCAACCATTCTGTAGAGCAACTTAGAACTATGCTCAAAGGGCTATCACACCATGCATACCTCTTGATATGACAATAACACTACTAGGTTTGTGTCCTTAAAGAGATAAAAAACAAAAACAAAAAAAAAAAAGAAAAAGATGAAAAAGATCTATATGTGCCAAAAATACTTATAGCAGTTTTTTTTTTTTTTCTGGAAGCCAAGAATTGGAAATTGAGGGGATGCCCATCAATTGTGCTATAAGAAATGAGGAGCAAGATGCTTACAGAAAAACCTGGAAAGACTTGCATGAGTTGATGCAAAATTAAATATAGAGAGTACAATGTAAAATCAATATTTTAAAATGATCATCTGTGAATAACTTTACTATTTTCAGCAATATAATGATCCAAGATAACTTTGAAGGATTTCTGATACAAAATGCCCATGCCCAGAGAAAGAACTGATAATGTCTGAATACAAATTGAGACCAAATTATCTTTCTTGAGGATTTTTTTGGTCTATGTTTTCTTTCACAACATTATTATCGTGTAAATGTTTTGCATGGCTTACACATATAATAACCTATTTTGAATTACTTGCATTCTCATTGACAGGATGTGGAGGGAAAAGGGAAAAGAATCTGAAACTCAAAGTTTTAAAAAAGTATGTTGAAAATTGTTTTTACGTGAAACTGGGGGGGAAATATTAAACAAAATTAAAAAAAAAGAAGTAAAGTAGCTTTTTTTTTAACAAAATGAATTACACAAAAATTTATTTTTGTTTTTCAGTGCATATAAAATTTGTGTTTACACTGTGTTAGTTATGCAATAGTTTTATGTCTAAAAGATATACATACTTTAAATTAAAATTTTGCTTAAAATTGTTAGTCCTCTTCTGAGCCTGTAGAAAGCTGAAACTGAAAAGGTGGGTTTGAATCAGACAGTAGAGCATTTAAGACTAATTTATCTGTTGGATGTAAGATAATGACTCTATACGCATATACTTAGATGATATGGTAGTGTCATGGCTGCCCTCATGATTGGCACTTGTTGAATGGGTGATAGTGAGGTAATCGTAAGGCAAGGAGTGGAGGTCTGAGGGAGAGAGGTCAGAATCACTTGGCTGCAGGATGAGGAGGAGAGAGGCTGGAGACTCCAGACTCCAGAATCCAGGATACATCTTTGGCAAGCCACGTGGCATATTTATCTGTCTCTTTCACTTCTCCCCCTAAAGACCAAGGTCTATGATTGATCCTGATTCTGACTGATCCTGAGGCCCTCCAGAGGACTAGCCTAGACATTATATGAGCCTTTAGCAAGTTATGATCTTTTTGCTTTGCCTTGATATTGATGACTTCTAATTGATCAGTGTGGTGGTTGCTAAACCATCTGAGGAAACTGAGGCAAAGAGAAGATTAAGAACTACCCCAAGGTAGTTCAGGCATTAAAGAAGCCAAACCAATTATGATCTTGTAAATGACATCTCTGCTCCCTTCCATGAAAACTGGCCCAATGTACATAAAACAGACACATCCATCTACACAGGACATCAAAAGAGATCCAGAAAAATGACCAGAAAGTTAGAAGAAAAATGTAAATGAACTGGATGCTTGAAGATCAAGAAAGAATATTGCTAATATGCAATACTGAGGTCAGTATGATGAGAAAGGAAAGATTTTTTTTTGGTCAGAAATGATCTTTTTTTTAAAATTTATGTTACTTAGTTTGAGCTCTATGAACAAGTGTGACATGACTAGTAAATTTCTTAGGGTAGATTTGAATGAAGTTTTTTTACTCTAAGCCCAGTGCTATATTTACTGTGCCACTGAGGTTTTTTGCAGGCAATTCTGTTGAATTGCATAGGTGAAGTTGTCAAGTGACTTTTTTGTTGTGCCATTAATTTAATTTTTCCTCCAACTATCTTCTAGGAAAGGAAAATAGAAGTAGTATCAATTTAATAAACTCTTCTTTCATTAGAATCTGCTTCATTTCCTTAGCCTGAAAGAATGCATAATGATACCCTTTTGAGTAGTCAACAGAGGATTCATCTTTTTACCCTTCAGCTAGTAGCCAATAAGTCTCCTATTGTTATCATTCAGTCATTTCCAGCTCTTAGTAGTATTGATAAGGTGTGTCCTTTCCTTTCCCAGTTCATTTTACAGATTGAGGCAAAAAAATTAGATGATTTTTTCAGGGTCACACAGCTGGTAGGTATCTGAGGCTGGATTTACACTCAAATCTTCCTGGGCACTTTATTCACACTATTTAGAAATACCTGGGAGTCTCCTGTCTATCTCTGAAATTCTGGAACAGATTGTTGACTTTCTGAGGACTGACTTACTCCAGGTCTCTTTCTAACATCATGTTATTCCCACTTGTTCATAGAGATCAAACTAAGTAACATAAATTTAAAAAAAAAAGATCATTTCTGACCAAAAAAATTTTTTTTTCCTTTCTCATCATACTGACCTCAGTATTGTATATTTGCAATATTCTTTCTTGATCTTCAAGCATCCAGTTCATTTACATTTTTCTTCTAACTTTCTGGTCATTTTTCTGGATCTCTTTTGATGTCTTGTGTAGATGGATGTGTCTGTTTTATGTACATTGGGCCAATTTTCATGGAAGGGAGCAGAGATGTCCTTTACAAGATCATCATTGGTTTGGCTTCTTTAATGCCTGAAGTATCTGAAGTATCAGCCTAAGGTCCATCCAAACTATGTAGAGTTGGTGTTTGTGGTTTCAGGGGAATTCCTGCCGTCCTACTGGAATCCCTTTCTTGCTTACTGTGGCTTGTTATGGAAGTGAAAAGAAATATTGTTTTCTCAGTCATTGTCCATTTAAATTTTAGGAAATATATCCTTTTAAATCATTCCATAAATAGTTATATTTATTGAATTGTATATGCATTCTACTCTCTCAATATACAATTGAATTATATATACATTCTCTGGATTGCTGGCCTAGTCCTGAGTTAGACATGATTTAAATACGTTAACAAGGAATCAAGGCATTAAGAGAGGACTACAACATACTCTTTACACACACACACACACACACAGACACACACAGACAACTACATTCTTTATTCCTATTTGTAGAGAACTGACATAACAATTTCTTAAAAAAAATTGGTTGGGCTAAATAAAGTGTTTGTTTTATTGCTAACCAAGATTGTGTTTGAGGAGACACAGAGAGAAACTCTAGTAAGTGGGTAAGACTTAAAAGAGGTAGGTTCAAGCTCTGCTTATGGCATAATTTAACACTGCCCAATAAGTGCTTTCAGACTCTAAGTAACAGATGGATTGTTTATGCATAAAGGGAATTCTCTATGCTGATAAAATCACTTATTAAGATAACAAAATTTAAAACTAAGAAAATAGTATCTTAGCCCAATAAGTGGGGACTAAAACTTTCAGAGTAACAATAATTTTCTTCCATATTTCTATTCAAAAACATTAGTTGAAGAAAATTAAATAGCTACATTGTTGTCAAAAGAGAAATGATAAGCTAAATTATATAGTTCCAATTATGTAAATGTTTCAATTAAATTACATATCTTCCTAGAACTCAATCATTTTTGTTAGCTATTTTAAGGCTAATTATATTATTAAGCATATTTTAAAATTATCTCAATCTATTATTTAATGATGTAATGGAATTGTTATTTCATTATTTAGTGAATAGCAGGTCTGGAAATGTACTATAAAAAACCATTTTTCCTTTCATCTACTAGTAAAAAAATTTCCAAATTGTCAGCAAAATATCTATGAGAAAGAAAATGGCTTTACTCAATCTGCTTTGCATGTGGCATATATTTAATTTTATCACAAAAATATCAAATTAGATTTGTCACATGGACATACATAAATGACTTAGAATGGTGAACAGCAGTATTTTGTTGATCAGATTATAGGTTTAAAAATTTTATTGAGAAGAACTATTTGGAAAATGGATTTATATATATAGTCTTAGCATATGATAACCCTCAATTTCTGGTGCTCTAAAATCAATACACTTTAAGTACTTCACATATTCATATTTTTCTGCTTTTACTGGAGATTCATTTTCTTTCTTATAATATACTGAACATTGTTTAAACATTTGTTCTGGATGGGGTTAAACATTTAACTAAATGGTCTACTTGATTACTTTTTTTTTCAATCAAATGACAATCTCAGTAAAGCAATTCATGTGACAATTATTGTTTTTTAAATTTAGTTTAGCTAATAGAAAAAATTAATATTTTGTATTAATCTTAGATAGTAATGTCTTCAAGAGTCCAATGGTTCCATGATTCTGTGATCTCTTCCATACAAATCAGTTTTCCATTCAGTGGGGCAGACCATAGCACATCCATATTCACTCACTCTATAAAGTTTTATTCTGTGCCCTCCTATAAATTGTTATTTGTCTATCACTCTCAAAAAGGATTGTGACATCAGGGAGATGATGCTATAACAAGCAAGTGAATTGGATTTAAGTGAGGGAGGGCTGTACAAGGTCACCTGCCTCACTTTTTCCTCCAGAGCCATCTAGGTAGCATGATACAGATCAAGATGACTGAAGATGTCCCTGGATGCAATGGGAGACCTTGGCTTTTTTAAGCTAAAGTCTTCAAAAAGTCTCAGTTTGACTAGGCTGCACCTATTCAGTGATTAAGGTTAGATAACAATTGTAGTAAAAAATTTCCCCTTTCATGTAATCCCACCTAAAAAAAAATCTAAATAAATAAATCTAGAAGGGGAAGACCCGCAGGATTTCTGGCCAAAGAAGAAATGATTATTATTTACGTTCAATCTGAATTAATCAGGACCCCAACCATAACCAAATGGGGCTTGGCCTAGATATCTTTTGGTGACCAATTAATTATAATTAGGTTGATTTTGATTTAAGGCAGGACTATTTTGCAGAAAAGATATAGAAAAATAGTCAGGGAGCTGATTGCTGTTACTCACCAACAACAAAAATAGCCCCAACCACATTTTTTTCATGCATATCCATATCAAACTCCACATGGTCCAAACTTAAATCATTATCTTTCTTTCTAAACTCAATCCTCTTCAAAACTTTACTATTTCTGTCAGGGTACCAACTTTTTCCAACCAATATTCAAAGCATAGGTAGTATCCTCATTCCTTAATTCTTCCTCATTCATTTCTACCCTACAACATCATTCATATACATCTTTACATATACAATTAAAATTTTAGTGAGTTCACTTTATGAAAAACATTCATGGTCATTTCCTCATTTAGTTGTCAAAGGATGCATTATAGATGCACATATTTTTATTAATGAGCATACTGATGCTCAGAGATGTTAAATGAAATTTTCATGAAGAAAATATATGAGGAAGCCAGCATTTGAACCCAGGTTTTGGGTTATTAGATCTAGAGCTGTTCCCATTGCTTTCAATGTCTCTCTTAAATAATTCCCTTGATTCCACAGAACCAGAACCAGAACTATCAATTGTTATACTAGACTGTACTATACTATAGCATACACTTAGGGCAAACAGTACATAAAAGATAGTTAAACAAAATTTTAAAACAAAATCAGTTATAGGGTTTAGAATAATAATTTATCTAGATAACTAAATTCTGTATGAATCTTATACCTGGGATGTAAGGGATACTGGAGGCTGTTTCTCATATTCCTTGATATTATTACTAGGAATACTGTCCCCAGGATCAGAAGCAGACTAGGGTAATCTCAAAAATGACCCAACTAGAATTTTCCTTGGACAATGTAGGAATTGGTGGGGGACAAATGATCAAAGATTTTGAGCTAAAGATTTCAAAGTCATCTAGCATAATCCTAATATTCCTAAAATGAAGAAAAATATACCCAAGATCTAGATGTTAAATAATTTCCTTCAAGTCACAGAT